>NC_068957.1:22116344-22424955 GCF_026419915.1 Harpia harpyja | reverse complement strand
GGCAATTACTTGCATTTTTTTCTTCCTCTGTGAGGTATATACACCTAACCGTTGCTGCAGGACATGTAACTGATAGAATCCTGTACTGCATTCTATAGAGTCATTATGAATTAAAGGCAAATCAGTGATCTTTGGATTTTCTGATTCTTATTTTTATTTTAAGAAGCGTATGGATTTATTTATTCACATTCCTGGTAACCTGATGAGATATAAACAGTGCAGATGTAAGAAGTACACAATTCTAAAGTAAGCTTTCATATGCTGGATTTAGATAAGCCCATGGACTCATGGTGCACTGCTCCTCATGTGTTTTGCAAATACATTTTATTTAGAGAGATTTAAAGCCATTTTCATTTTGGTTTAATTTGATTATTTCAAATGTTACCTCTGAAACATTTTATTGAACCTAGCCTTTCATATTTTTCCCAGACAACTCCTTTTCTGATCTGATGCATATCTATATCCAAGTCTGTAAATTAAGTAGACACTATGATAACAATTTCCTACTTCTTTGTATTCATGTTTAGATTTTATTCAATTTATTTTAACTCATTTTCATACCCCAGTCAAATCTGATCTAGTTAGTGATTTCTTTGCCCCATTTCTTTTGTCTTTCATAAAAGAAATTTTGTTATTACCTGGGGAAGAAGAAGTTTCCCAAAGTTCCTTTCCAAGTCTGAGGTCTACTCCATTGCTATCTTGGTTCTGCTGCAGTACAGGATTTGAATTTATTTTTGAACATCAAAGGAGTGGAGAACAGAAGTCTCATTGTGGCCATGTGTTACAAAGCTCAGGTTAAGGCTGTCATATCTTTGGACGTGTTCTTTCTGTATTATTTTTTAAAAGACATAAAAGAATGTGTTAAAGTTCAGCCCCAAAGAAGGAGCAGTTGCACAGTACTTCATTTGCTAACAAGACTATAACAGAAGCCCAACTCCAGGTGTAAATGGACATGCTGTTTTTCTACCTGAAGGTGAATTTTGCATCACAGATTCTTTCTCAATGCAGAGCTGGGTTTCTAGGCTTGATGACAAAGATATGTAGTATTTGCATATAGCACTGGGAGTTGCCAAAAGCTCAGAGTGAAATATACATTGAAACCCAGAAAATGTTATTTTAGGATGCCTTTAAAGTTTGGTCTTATATTTACACCTATACATAACTATTGGAAAGGAAGCAAAGTATAAGTCAAAATAAAAGGATAAATAATCCCAATAAAATCTACATGTCATCACTTCCTATGCAGGGGATATAAAGCAATAAGCGTTTATTTTCATGAGAAAACCTGCATTTCAAAAATCATTTCACCACATTATGAAGTTTAAGGAGAGAAGGAAAAAATATGCCCATAAATGACTTTTGCTTGAGAACAAATTTGCATGTATTTCTAGAAATACATGAACAGAAAAAAGGTATTCACAGAAAAAATCAGTTTTGCTGACCAAATTCAAAAGGTTGGTGTGGTTCATAATCTGGTATTACTACAGCATGTGGATTAAATTTGTACCTTTTAACATACTTAACGAATTGGAATTCCCACCATGAAATTTCAACTTTAATTACAGATTATTTGAAGAGTCAATTATACCATTATATATTTTAAAACATATTTAATTACCTTTAAATGAGTTGCATTTAAATTTTGTATGGGTTTGGGACATTATAAGGGCACTATTGGACATTATAAATTAAACATCTTTTAAAATATCATTATAATCTTGTGTCCTGCATTTGAAATTTATTATTGTTTCAGAGCACAATACCAATAACGAGTCAGTGCTTCCAAGTACTAAAGGTCTTACTGGTTTTGTCATTGTTGCGGAATTACCATGGCTCCCAGTTGAGAAATCATTTTGGTAGAACCTACCTACACAACTACAGAAAGAGTCCATTACCTTTTACGTAGAAGTCCCAGAACTTACAAAGAGTGTATTTCCTTATCGACATTTTCATTTTGGAGAGACTAGAAGACAGTATGCACTTCAAAGCCGTTTTCTTCTTTTTTCCTGCCTTGAGAATCAAATTGGGGAAAAAATAACACACACAAAAAAACCCACAAAGAAAAAAAACCAAACCACCAAAACCTTAAAACCTATACTTCCTTATAGAATCCTTTCCTAAATACCTTTTTTTATGAATAATTAAAATGTCAGTCTGTAAGTGGACGTGCAGAGTAGGTGTGAATCATCATTCCCAGTGCTAGTCAACATCAGAACAAGGATTAAAAATGAATAGTCCAATTTACCTTCATTATCATTCTCAGGTTATAAGACCATACATATTACAGCTCTGAATAAAAAAGATTCATTGAGGAGAGAAGCAAATAGATTTTATGATTTAAAAGAATCAAGATAATTTTCATTTTCACCAAAAATTCTTCTATAAGCACAATTAAATCTGTGAGCATCGAGCTGGATCTCATCTATCTTGATCTCTCTAGTTCTCCTTCTCAAACCACCAGCCCTCTACCTAGAGGAAAACGAAAAAAAAAAAACCAAACAAAAAACACCCAGCACCTCAGTAAATGTTAGGAAAGAATAAAGAAAGAAGACATGCTGTTCTGTATCTCAACTCATTAGCAGCTAATGAAGCAGAGAATAACAGCAGTCCAGAAGGAAATAGTATATGATTCAGTTGAAAAAGGGCAGCAAATGAAGACAGATAATGGGATAATGGGTGTAATGAGCCAATAGAGGAATTTTCAGGTTGCACCTTTGAATTCATAGATAACTCCAGATGTTTTTTCCCATTTTCTCAGGTAATGAAAGACATGGAGAAAAATAACTTTTTGTTCGTTGTTTTTTTTTTGGTTTTTTTTGTTTTTTTTGTTTTTTTTTTTTAACAGTTGATGTTTTCTCACTCTTATTTCAAAGAGACAACAGACTGGATTATCTCTAACTGCAACTATGCTTTGTGATAGTAAATCTTCAGAATTGTCCTGGACAAGAATGAATGAAGATCACTGGCACTTAAAGTAATATTTTCTTCAGAGAATGAGCCAATAGATTGACATTCTCTTCTATGCAAGCTAGTAGGAAGCATGTGCAAGCATAGTATTGGGCTATAGCCATATAAAGTATAGACCATATAAAATAACTTGAAGAACTTTTATTGATATGAATTATAGGCTTTAAAAAGTAGCTCACTGTAACCACTACCAATATCAGTATTAGAGTTGCAAGATGAAATTCAGACGTATATTTTCATCTTAAATCTTTTTAAGGATTAAACGTTCTCAAAATATACCTCCTTGGCTACACAGAAAGGGATAAGAGAAGTCTAAATAAGTGGCAGGCCAGCTAGACTTTCCACATGTGCTAAAATTTCCTCTAGGCTTAAAAACAGATTAAGTTGGGGCCTCCTTCTTGAATTAATCCTTTAGTCCTTGATCACCAATTTTGAGCTGCAAATAAAATACAACAGATTAATTCTCAAAAGTGCTCCTATGTCTAAACTTTTGTTTGTTTGTTTGTTATTAAAGTTTAGACATTGGAACTTTGTTGAAAAAACAAAGTGTTTTGTGTAAACATTTAATTGTTGGTTTGTTATCTGTTAGATACCATAAGGCTTTAATGCTGCCACTGGCACTTTCAGTTATTAAAAATGACATTTACATGAAAATAATCTTAAGGCTCTTCATATTAATTTAAAAAGTAGTGGACATGCCAGCTACTCTTCCTTCCCAGATTTGTGGAAATACTGGGAAGCACAAAGAAGAGAATAAAGTCTCCTGTTTACTGGATCCAAGCTGTTGCAAAAGACCTCTTTGGACATTCAGACACCCCCCTCTCTGTGCCATTTCTTTCCCCAGCATATGGAATTTAGGTACGATATGTCCAGTTTCCCCTTTCCAATCCCATTTCTGTATAACAAAACCTGTATTTTCACACACTAATGCTGATGAATATATTCATACTTTTTAGACATTATTCTAAACATCTTCACACATCTAACCTCTGCAAAGTCTTTGGTAGATGAAATACTGTCATGAGTAGCACAGCATTTACTTAGTCAAGACAAAACTTTCTAGTTTACTCCCAATTTTGAGAGGCATATTTTGAATAGTAATTGTAAACTATTTCATCTTCTTCTGTCAAATTAATGACCTTCACCATAATGACCATATAGTCCACTACTACAGGAAGAATATGCTTTTTTCTCTTTTTAACATTTTTTCTGGATTTCTTTTCTCTTCTTCTGGTCCTTAACAAGTAAACATTATTTTAACAAGACGACACTACAGATAAACAGTTTGAAGGGCCTCACTACTCATTAAAGATGAATTAAAGAAAACTTCATAAGTGAAGCTGACAACCTCAAACAATCAGTCACCTCAGCAGCTGTCCTGGGAGATCTGAGCAGCAGTGCCATGCAAACAGGGGCTGCTCCACAGCACGATGTAGACAGAGACAGGAATAAAACCAAGAGAAAAATCCCAAAGCCAGCAGTCCTAGCTTATCCTAGCACTGCTCCACACCTCCTGGACTAGCCGGCAGGAGAGCACTGTCGTGCCCGCAGATGTACTGACACCATTTACATTGTTAACCCCTATGGATGTCTCTCTCTTCCTCTAGTTCTCCAAGGCATAATGTGTTTAGTGACTCTCAGCTGTAGGAAGGGCTGATTCTTGGCATCCCTTTCTTGCATCATCACTTGATGTCATTTTAAAGAACACTATTGCAAAGAGGATTAAACTCCTAAGGCTATTTTGCTCTCTAACAGCCTCAGAAACCCTGTTACAGCCACAGCAGCGACAGGAGATCGCTCTCCTACCCAGACATGATCTCCTAACACATTTGGGATAGAAGTAGAAAAGACAGGTCCATTAGCAAACCTGTCACTCTCTGTTTTCTACCATTACTTTTCTGTTGATCATCTTTCCTCTGCTCTTTCAAAAATAATCTTTTCAGCTACAAACTTTCAAGAGTGGGTGGAAATTTCCACAGTCCAAAGAGTAATCATTTAAAGTTTGTTTCCTTACATTTACTTCAGTTGTAATATTCCCAGTTTATATGTTAGTAGTTTCTACATCTTGTAGTTCCCATTTAGATATTTGAAAGAAGTTGGCTGTGCCACATACGCTTTAGGTATTTACCATGGAACACTAAGTTTAATGAATCATAAAAAATTACTCACAAAATAAATATTGTATAGAGAGAGGAAACTAAAGATCACAGCCAGTATATAGAACTGAGAATATTAGTATTTTGCTTACAACAGGATGTCAACAAGATATTACTTTATTTTCTCTGAAGAGTAATAAAGGTATAACCAAACACAAGCTGTTAGTATTTGATGACTATTCCTTTTGCTTGTTTCCTTGACCTTGTAAACTGATATTTGGAAAATTGTAAATATGTTTTCCCTGCAGGCAGAAGAATCCAGAAAAGCAACAATGCAAAGCGTCTTTGGCGAGGTGCATTACACATTGGCTGTCATCATCATCAGAAACATCACAAAATAGTGTTGTTACAAACACAGATGATACTACCTAGTATAAATATTATTTTATAGGGGGGTAACAGCTGTCATTCCTGAGATAATCTCTATGCATACCATCCACAGGTTGAAAAGCATGTAGGGAAAATGGGCCTCAATTTCAACAAATATTTCAAGAGTACATAAGAGAATGGAACTGGTTAAATGAATATAAGTACTTCAAAATAAGTTAGTCGTTTCATGCGTTAAATGAATCATCAGGAGGAAGTTTCAGTAAGGCTTTATTTTATTCCTTGTCATGTTTCTCTCCCTCCCTCCCCTGAACAAAGACTAAATATCAGCTTCTTCCTCATCCTACATACTGTTTTCTTAGAAACAGCAGTTACCCTTTCTGCAACAGTAGAAAGAACTGGCAAAATATTCCTGATACCTGCTAACTTTTCAAGTAGGATTTTTCTGTATTTGAGCCAGGCATGTTATATGTGACATACTACAGCTGGCAAGTGATAGGATTTTCAGATTTAAAAACTGTCCGTCTGTTCACTACTTTAAGTATAACTCTTAGACAAAATTAATTATATGCCTTTCTCTCTTTACGTCGTAACTTTTCTCTAATATTCCTAGGTAGTAGCCTCAAGACCATTCTCAGTGTAAAAATCCCAAATTGTGTGTTCAATTGCAAGTGCAACATAAACCTTAAAGGCAGCAATATAATTATTGCCATAAGCTCATCTTTATGTCAGCTTAGCATTTGCTAGGGAACAACTTAAGAGTTATTTTTAGGCATTTAAACAGGGGCACATCTGGCATGGGGTGTTCATTAATGAAGTGTGTTAAAACTGGTAAGACATTGCTGATATCAACAGAGGAAAACGTTCAGATTCTGGAACATTTGGCCTGGTATTTTTATGTGCTGCTTTGAATGCTAAGTGTTAATAATGATGAATCAAAACCTGGCAGAATGTTCTTTTTGTAATACCAGCCATAACATTACAATCTTTCAAGGTGTCGACACAAATTTCTGTCTTCAAATTAAGTCAATTCAAGCATTTGGACATACTTCTAGAATGGTATCTCATGCATAAACTGCATTTGGTATCACGTACTGTTACAGACATAGCCTGGAAATAATTATTTGCTAGACAATCCATTTTTAAAACCAGTGACTGATCATATCAATTATGATATGCTTTCCATAGTAATAATTGTTTAAAATATGCAGCTTATTGTAGACAAAATACAGCTTCAGCAAGCATTCTTTGTTTTAAATCAGTTGGGAAAAATTTATGTACATAGTAATTTTGATCATTCTAACCTGGAAGAAGTCTTGCTTATAATATACTTACAGAGAAAGTCTTTAAAGATGCATAATCCAGCAGGATGTGCCCCAGCCCATACTTTGTATGTAAATTTATTTTCCTGTTTTGCCCTTTATTTCTTATTGTAGTAAGCACAAGTGTTTTCCGTATGAGAACTCAGATAAAATGTAAAAAAATCAAATAAGCAAAAATTCAGTAGCATGAAGGACGATGGATTTATGGGAGAATAAATGTAGCCCAAACAATTAGATGTTGGGTAAGTAAAAGAGGCTTTTTGAAACTATGCTGCTAATTTACCTCTTAGTATTTTCTATTCCATATTTTCTGTCTATCTTGAACAGCAGGGAAGTAAGTGACCACAAAGACCACTCTTCCCTCAGTGTTCATAATTTGTTGGACCAAAAAGAGAGTTTCCTCCACAACTTTACATGATGTGCAGACAGAAAGTGTTACATTATAAGCTTAAGGCTTATTGGCATAGAAGCATGATGAAACATGCCACTGTCATATATACATCTTTAACTCTGATCTTGTGAGACACCCACAAAATCCATTCATAAGCAACAACACATTAAATCCTCTGACAGAAAGTGGATCAAATGAAACATTGAGTATGCCCTAGAACTTTTACATTTATAAAATTATTTAAACATCTGAATACTCTGCATCACCCAGAAAATAGAACACAAAGGGTCACAGTCTAGCATACTAGACAAATTGGGAAGATAATATCTACATCGTTCCTGACAGGTGGAAGGGTTACAGGACTTGCCATCACTGGAGATATTTAAAAGCAAGTTAGATGATCTATTCATTACTTAACAGTTTGGCTAAAGCAGGAACGAGACCTATTCCAGGTATGCTACAAATATTCTAGGTGTACATGAGCTAAAGAAATAAGGGAAGCCTTATTCTGATGCACTTAACTTGCAGAGAAATGAAGAAAAAGAAAATTGAACTCTGTAGTAGCTATAGCCATGACTAGAAATTTCCCCTGAATATATATTTATTCCAGAAATAATGCCGGAAACAATTTAAACACAACCTTCCTTTTCCACGCAGGGAAATCACTCAGAGTTGAGAGTCTTGAAATAATATTCTCACAGTAAACAGTAGTAGTTTCATTCTTCAAAGTATGAAATAGTTCTACATAGAAACCTAAGCATTTAACAGCACAGGTTTAAATAGCACCAATCTTGCTGCCTTTTGCAAAGGTGGTGCACTCAAGTACAGCATCAGGCCAGAAGTATATAAAACACATCTGGTCAGAGAAGTTCATTGTCTGTATGAGATTGAATCACCACTCATTTCACATTAAATATATACACTAACCTCATCCACAGATCATGTCTTTAATTCTACAAAGAGTAGTGATATACTTTCTTTTTAAGTTAAAATTGTAGCAAACGTTTCCATACCATGAAGAGGAAAGGTAAATACTGGATATATGTTGAGAGGAAGAAGGTCTGAGACAACAGAACAGCAGAAGTGATCTTTTTAATTTGCTAAGGTCCACCAGAGGATGTTCCTTGAAATTCCTTAGTAACAGAAGGAAGTTATTTCAGGTCTCTGGAGGAAATTGCTTAATTCATTTGCATGCCATTTAGTGTCATATTCATGCTGAGAAATACACATTTAGTTGGAAGGGAATAATTCATTAAAGTAAAGGGTATAAGGTAATTCTCAACTTCCAGAGTTTTTGTACAGAGAGAAGACCAAATCCTGCTGATACTTAGGCAAAATACATATAGAAAGACCTGTGTTTTGGCTAACAGCAGCAAAGATATTGGCTGTGTCTGATACTTCTGCATCCAGCCTTGAAGTTTTCCAACTGGAATTGATACTGACTTACGCTTGGCTGTAGTGTGGATGACATGCTCTCAAGAAGGTCTGGAAAAGAGAAATAAGACTTCGTGCCAGTAGCAGGAGAGGTTCACATCCATGAAGAGACTGCCCTACAAAGCAAAATCCAGATTCCTTCTCAGCAAAACCGGTAGGATTGGTTTGATCGTGTGATCAACAGTAATCCAGGCACAGCATCCAGGGCAGGTCCACAAAAAGTGGCATATCTGAGTATTACCAACTACAGGACCAAGACACTTGAGGCAAAAGTTTGCAGCATATGCCAGAATATAGTTTAAAACTGTGCTTGCAATGACTATACTTCAAGACAGTCCAGATCTCATTGCTGCGTAAACACAAGAGCAGAAAGGCTACACACAATGTGATGCTTGAAACATTAAGAAGGTAAGAATGAATATCTTCTTTCTTAACAAACTGAGAGTCTTCTCCTTGGTTATGCCGCTTTCAAATTGTTATTTTTTAACATCTATTTTTGAAGGTATTGTGAACTGTTGAGAACTCAGCCTTTTTGAAAACTTAACCGCTTTCTTCAAGTTCCCAAACAGAAAAGAAGCACTGTTTCAGGAATTAGTCAGATACTTAAAAGAATTGAACATCTGTGAAAACCTTAACGGAAGTTTTGCCGCAATGCAGTCTGTAACGTTGGGAGAGCTTGTTCAAGACAGTTTGCTATTACTGTCGTATGACTTGATGATAAAGTAGACCTGTCTAATGGTTATCTACCACTGAAAGAGGAGGTTCGGCCTTGCTCTTCAATTCTCTTCCATTGTGTTGGAATTGAAAATTGACTGACTCTGTAGTTAACTGGGTAAAGACGGTAAACTGCAAGAAACTGTTGTTTGTGCCACTAAGGACTTCTGATACCATGGCTTTATCACAGCACGTCCTGACACAGCCTGCAAAATCTGCATCCAATACCTTGCCTATGCAACTGATACCATTAAGATCCAGGAAGGATTGTTTAGACAGAGGAGCAAAGACACCGGGTACTTCTGGACTCCTTATTAGTTTTCTGAGGTTATACACAAGCTGGAGTGACTAAATTAGGTTTCCAGGAAAATAAACTTTAGGAAATCCCTACAGCTGGTCAAGTAAATTGACATTGTTGTGAGTTCAAATGCTACTAATAGAAACTTGTTTACGTTTCTTCCCTACATTTTGAAAACAATATAGTTTAAAAAAAAAAAAAAATACAGAGCTTTCTAACCGCATGCCAAGATTTTTATCTATTCACTTTCTGCCCATGGAGACAAAGACAATCTTGTAAATAACTAGGCTATAATCCAAAGCCAGAAATCAAGACTTATTTTAGGAAATTTCTTTCCCTCAAAAAATTTGAAAGAATGTTTGTGTCAGTGTGCATCAGAGATGAGCATTTCTCAGAAGTGGTTTTTTTTCCCCTATGGAAAGGGTTTTGCTTTTTCAAACAAGCTCAGACCATTAGCCCTGTCTTTAGAAACCTTACATTTTCTTTCAGAAGCTTCCACATGCTCTAGCTGGAACTGCTTTTCTGTGTACAATCTTATAAAAACAATGATGGTAACTGTGTATATAATTCAAACAATTAAGCTACTGCAATGGGAGGAGTATAATGTCTCTGTGTGTTAAATCATATTTGCAGTTTGGGTACCGTCCTGCATAATATATTTGAATGGCGCAATGTTTTGTCTGCCATAAATAGCAGCTTTTACTTTCTTTGCGATTCTACTATATCAGCCATGCACTAGGATAAACAACACACCATAAAAGAGCAGAAGGCACAGTTAAGATAGAATCATTATGCAAATAGGTTATGGCATGCTTTATATGAGAACAGCTTCCCTAAAGAGACCTAATGGGATGACTGACCTATAAAGCATTTAATTTGTTGTTAGCATTTCGTTTAATTGTCTTTCAGTTCCTCTAGGAATAAAACTTTTAATTGTAAAAACTTCTAAATGACATAATGGTTGATTTCTCTTTCTGTAACTAACAGGTTCCTCTCACAGTAAAAATAGCTTGCTGTAATTTCCAAGTGTACTTTTAAAATTTTGGTATAATTCTGGTAAAAAAGTGAGGATGTTAGACTTCAGCTGACAAAACTCTATTAAAAGAATGTTATTCTAGAAATGTTAATGAAAGGCACGTTGAAGGAAGACTATATGACTATATATCTTGATATACAGGTATACAACAGATGATCAATTTTTCTCACTTTTGACCTTTGAGTGGTAGACTCAGGATCCATAGTCCTAGCAGAATTGATTATTATGTGAAGGTTATATACAATAGGGGGTAAATAGAGTGTATATATATAAATCTTCATTTTCTTGGACTAACTACTAAAGGAGATTTAAAATCACTACAAAAAAATCCAATGGCATCTAGTATTAATTATCAAGTCTAAGTAAAGGGACTATATAAATAATGTATTATGAAATGTATTGGTTATTTCAATAAAAGCCTTCAGATGTGTTTACAAAGATAAAATTTTTTTTTTTTCATAATGAGGCAAATTTTATGTCTCCAAAGGCAGGCCTGAAAGGACCTCTTACAATATGATAAAGTAAGGGGTCATTACTGTTAGGAATCTGGTTTTAAAGTTTGGGCACTTTTTTTATTGAACAATGGGATGGTTGACATAATTTGTGTTTAAATTGCTATACTTTTCTGACTGAGTGAAAAATACCGGGACTTCTTTCAGAGAAATGAGGAGGAAACATTTTTTAACCAACACATCAGTATTTGAGGTATCTAAGTGAAAGAGAACCAGCTGCAGTGCCTCCCTGTGCTTCCCAACAACAATGTGGTTCATTTTTCTGCATGAAGCTCCTCAACATCTCCAGAGGGCTTTCTTTCACATTATGCATTTATTTAAATGTGTTCTGGCACCTGGATATACTATATTCCATGGGATGACCTAACCCTGTATCTTTGAGTATTATTTTTAGGCCAGATGAATATCCATACAAAGTACAACTGTGTAAGCAGAAGAGACACATCCATCACAGTCAACCGATCCTGGCATGGCTAGGCTTTCTGCTTCTAGCCGATTTAAATATGGCCAGATAATATCAGCTGGCAGATCTGAGAGAACCTCATTGCCCCTATCTGTCTAGAGTTGAAAACTGCTGTGTAAATCTTTATGTCAATAGAGACACACATATCTCACTGGGAAAAGGTTCTTACAAATCTTGGATAAGTGTTGCAACAAGTGAGATGTAGGGTATACTATTTCTTCCGAGTTTATTGTGAATACTTGGACTAACTTGTATTGTAAATCTAAATAGAATCTGAATTTATTTATAGCCTTTATTGTGCTGTTGCCACATCAGAAAACCAACTTTTTTCACACCCAAACCTTCTCCTGTTAGTCCTATGTGTTGGTTATGCACATCCATGTTCCACATGAGGAGGGATGCTGACAGGAGATTCAACTTGAAAAGGAGTTAGCACAGTCTGCATTCACACTTAGATCTAAGACGTATTTATATGTCCAGGAAGAAAGTCCTAGCCAGTGGAATTCCTCAGGCATCAATACTAGATCCAATTAGTAGTCAATATCCTTATGAACGAGCTGTATGATGGGAGCGAATACAATCTCACCAAGGTTGCAGACGATACTACACTGGGAGACAAAAACCTCAACAGACTGGAAGATCGGGCCAGCAAGAATTGCATGAGATTCAATAAAGATAAAAGTAAAGTCCTACACCTGGGATGGAATAATCCCAAATGACAGTACAGGCTGAGGAGTCGCCCTGCTGAAAATGACCTGGGAGTCCCGGTGAACAGCAAGCTGAGCGTGAGCCAGAAATACGTCCTGGCAGCCAAGACCGTCAACAGCATCTTGGGCTACATCAGCAAGAGAACAGCCACAAAGATCAGGGGATGTGATCATCCCACCCCATTTAACACTTGTCAGGCCACACCTGGAATACTTCGTCCAGTTTTGATTCATCAGTTTCAGAGAGACAATAAAAATTGGAAAAGGTACAGCAGAGAGCCACCAAGATAATCAGATAGTGGGAGAGCTTGGCATGTGAAGGAAGGATGAAAGAATTTGTTTTGTTCATCAAAGAGAAGAGAAGACCAAGGGAAAAACCAATCACAAACTTCCAGTACCCAAAAGGTAATTATTGAAATGCTGAAGGTACTCTCTACACAAGGATGCATTCTAAGAGGACAAGAGGCAATGGGTTTAAGTTGCTTCAGGGGAAATATTGGTCTGGAAATAAGAAAACAATTCATTGCAAGAAAAAAACAACGTTGGAATAAGTTACGGAGAAGTGGTGGAATCTCTCTTGCTGAAAATATTCTAGCCTTAGCTTGACAGGGATAACCTTTCAGCAGAAGGTTGGACCAGATGGTCTCCAGAGATGCTTCCCAACCTAATTTTTTCTATGATTCTAAAGAAGTCTGGTATGCAGCTATGACATTTCTTCCTACCTAGCCTTTTTTAAAACTTAAAATCTTGTCTGAAATTTATACTTCATTTCACAACCATTTATTATGTTAATACTTTTGTTATGAAAAGAAACCTCCTTTCTACAAATTGAACAAATGAAAATACTTCAGTCATTAGTAAAACATATTTATAGGCTAAGTCTGCTGATAAGATATGACAAAGACAAGAACTGCTAGCCAGCTATGGATTTGTGATGGATATATTGTAGTCCTTGCTCCAGAGAATATTAAACCTAAACATAAACATAAACAGAGAACAACATACTTTAAAAGGTCAGAGCAAAAGATTCCAATTCTAATCTCAAGCAAGAAAAGGAAAAAAAAAACAAAACAAGATTTTTGTAAAGGCTCTTCCTAATTCTAAAGTATTGAAATAAAATTGAAAGACATATTTTTAGTGGGGATAGAAATACACATGATCTTTCCAGAAAGAAAGCTTGTAATATTCTATTGGCATTCTTCTCCGGGAAGCCACAGAACTCATGCATTTTCATTTAGATTCTTCCATCTTAACCTTTCTTCATGTCATTGCACCCTTAAGCAAAAGTGTATAATTTATATTATTTTATCAATCTCCCATTTCTAATGTTACTATACCTCAAACTTATTCACTGTGGATAATTCTGAAATATTTTGTCCAGCATAATGCCATGTTCAACAAGCAATTCAAAGCAATCAAACAAAAAATGAAAAAGTCTAAACCCCAGAAGTATCTAAGGTTTATCATCCCACTATTTTCTAAATACACGAATAATTTAAAAAAAAACAAAATAAAACAAAACACTACACATTTTTTATTTCTACAAACCCTATCTACATTCTGGAATTAATATACATTTCTGAAAGCAAGATAAAAACACACACATTGCTATTTATAAACTAATTTACCAGACTAGTTTAAGAAAGATAGGCTAACTTCAATTAAAAGGAAGAGACATTGAACTGATGATGCTGAGAAATTTAGAGTTCCCAAGGATGGGTGAAAAGGACAGTAAAATTGCTTGGAAATTTTACCAAAAGCAGTAACAGGCCTCAAAATATAACAGATGCAACTGCAAATTCTTGTAACACTCCTGGATTCTAAGTGTTGAGGACAGAGTGATTCCTGTAGTTGTTCTGCTAGAAGTAATTAATTGGAAAAGGAATCAGAGTGAAAAAGGCAACAGGTAGGATTTCTAACGTGGCTGAAGAGCGAGAGAATAAAAATGCATTGTTTCTTTTTTTACAACACTTTCCGACAGCAACTCCTGAGATAATTTTACCTACAATTTTATGAAACGTGGTGTTTAGGACAGTTAATGTCTAACTGCAAACCTGCCAAATTTCACTTGTGGCACCGTGACCACAATGGCTTAGTAAGCATTGAAATGTAATCATTACTGATGTCAATCATCACATTAAAATGATCTATTTCTGTTTTTTACATTCACAGAAAGGGAAAAGATTAGCTGACTAAGCAAATAATGGAGAAAGTAGAAGAGATGTTTACAAAAATGCAGTTGTATCCAGTAGGAATGCGCTAAATCAATGCTATCCACACACAGATTTAATGTTACCAAAGATAGCTTGCTCCCTAAACTGTTTATATTATAAAACCTTATGCAATTCACAGTGGGATGAGTGGAAAATCACACTTGTTTAACTCCTCTAATTCAGAAGTTTTTCTTCAGAAAAAACTAAACTCAGCTCTGCGCAGATTAATGCTCCTAACCTGATTTATATTCAAGTCCCTTAGTAAAGCATCTGTTAAGCTTCTCCATATGATATGCGTGTTAGGCAGAGAGCCTTAGGGTTTTTAACTATAATAAATCCAAAGTTGATTTTCCAAACCTATTGCTACTAAGGCAGTTTTCCATTTCACAACAACTTCCCCTTAGATTTATGTCCTTTAAAATGTATTTGCCCTCTACTAATCAAGGATGTTTGGAAATCTCTCTGATTGCTTTCTCCATGATCATAATCTCTACTATCCCCTCAGATAACACTGTTTATTTCAACTATCTCAGATATCTATAATGTTGCAGAAAAAAATATGGCCCAGTTTTGCAGAAAAAATTTAGCACAATCGTAATTTCACTTTCACAGCTTTATATAAGTGTTAGTTTTCAAGTTAGTATCACTTTTGTTTGAGCAAAGGAAAGGACGGGGAGACTGAGAACTAAGCCTCTTTCCAGGTCACTGTCTGAATTAGCTTAATTTATTTCTTGCTACTCAGGATTATCCACTGAATTATTTCCATAGCTTGATATTTTATTCTGTATATTATTTGTTAAAAGTTAACCAGAATGAATATTTTATAACACAACAGGACCTTGCACTGTGTATGTCAACAAATAACATCCAAACTACATGGCATTTGTTTTCATTTGTGAAGAAACAGATCCCTTGTGCAGTAACTGTAAAAGCTCCTTCGTCAAGGCATCTGCCTTAGGGGCTGTTTTAAGACAGTGTAATGAACTCATGAGGATCTTCAGATCATATAAAATCAAACCCAACCTACAAACGTAAACCACATTTCTTTGGGATTTGTACTCCAAGATCAACACACAACTTTCCTGTTGAAAAGAAGAAAATACACTAAGTGACAAAACTCACTCACTGTTCCTAACAGATAACTAGACTAGACTACTAAATATTAGGATGAACAGTGTGGAACAAAAACAAAATAAAAATTATGTCATGCTTGAATTTCCAAGAATAAATTTCAAATTTTTTTTCTTATGAATGTTCTACAAATATTCAGTCACTGCTAATTGTTTCAAAAAATGTAAGTGAAGTAACACTACAGTCAAAACACAGATGGGTCATGTTTCACCATACTATATTGGTTTTAAAAGTTCAGCTCTTAAAAGTTTATACATAAACTGCATGCAACCGTCAGTCCATTGGATCATTTTTTACATCTTCCTCTAAGCGGCGCTCTCTCATAAACAACTTGGCAACCTGCCATACATCCACAGTATTTTTTACATAATTACAGGAGCACAGTTTCGGTCATAATCTAGAAACATGTGGAAAGTAAGAATTTGCAAAGGGAAAGAATTGCAGCACCAGTCCTGCAGGTCTTACTTTAATTTACAGGCTTCAGCAGATGTTTAGGCTGCAACCTTTTAGAAATATATAGTTAGTGTCTTATGAAAGAGTTATTCTGTGATCAAGCAAAGACTTCTTGAGACATGAATATGAGAAGAGATATCAATATCACAAAAATCTATAAATTACTTACCATGAAGTGCTGTCATTATTGCAATAGATTCTTCCTTCTTTGTTACTGTTATTACTGATTATTCTATTTTGAAGTGAATGGACAGACGTTCTCCATATTCTGAGTATTCCACTTGCAAGAGAATGCAGACACTTTGTGAAAACATATCTGTGTCTTATTTAAATCATGCAGGGGATGGATAGAGACAACATTAATGGCAAACAAAAAGTTTAGACTAACATGGTCAGAATAACTGGTTAAAATAAAAAAGTCAAATGACTTGGCAGGAATTTACATTTAATTTTGCTGGCAAGGCATTGTATGAAATGAAGATGAAAACTCAGGCTTTAGAATGAATATTGTTAGAATCTGCTCATAATGGGTTAAATTCTAAGGTTAAAGTTCTGTGATTCTAAAGAAAATTCGGCTCTGACTGTGAGCTGTAGCCAACATGCGTAGCACTATTAAGGGCCCATAAAATGAATCACAAAATTTATTTTCTTTATTAAAAGAATGTAAAATGAAATGTTAACTTTCAGCCTTTTTCATATTAACTCAGTGTATGGAAGAATAATCAAAAAGCACATAAGAACTGGAACTTCCTTGCCGTATTTTGCTTTAAGAAAGAAGAAATAATAATAAAGGGGAAAATGTTAAAAAACAAGTACTACTATAATAGGCTGAAGATGAAAGGTTTAATAGATTTCCCTGTTTTTCCAAGTGTGGTTTAGCATTTAGAGGAGAGTAACAATTTTTTTTATAACTCAGGCTGAAATTTTGTACCCTATGAGTGCAGTTAACAATATAAATTAATAACCTGAAATACAAGCCAAACATTTTGAAATCCAGTCATGTCTGAGCTGCAAATGAATTCACAAGACTAACTTTTGGGTATCATTTTTAAGTATTCCCACATTTCAATGAACAAAAAAAGAGCACACCCCTTTTAGTACGTTTTTCAAAGGCTGTATTTATAAATATGGTGGGTTTTTCATACATGTTCACTGTACAGATTGATCATATTTCATCACTGCAGTACCATAAATTTCTATTACATCTGACTTTTGACATCTTCATACTTGGCAAGACAATACAGGAAAAGCTGTAAAGACAGTCGGCTCCCTCTCCCCTCATTCAGTGTGTAATCTAAACCTGAATGCAGAGTAAAGCTCTTTTAAATTGTTGCCACCGATGGCAACTCTGCACTAGGAGGTGAACTGTGATTGTACTTATGTTGTTTAACCAGAAGTCACCAACCAATTGCAGTAACCTGTAAGACACACTGTGATGGACGATATACCAATTTTGCGTGAAGGACTGTGCTCCATCTCCAGGAATTAGCACTTCTTGTCCCACTCTTAGTAACACAGAGTTTAATGTGGTAAAGCTACGCAGAAAAGCAGAAGGGTACTTGACAGATAGATAGAAAGAAAACAAGGAAGAATGCTAGAAGTTAAAGCACACTTCTAGATGTGACCTCTTCTGCCCTTTCTGTGGGATTGGATGTTCTGATTACTTATATGCCACTACCTAAAAATGTAAAAGCTATATTGGGATGAGGCTAGAAGGGTGAAATATTAGCTGAGAAAATGACAATGTTCTTTGTTGGTGATTTATTCTAGCTTCAGATAATGTGTTTTCTTAAGCTTTTGGATAGTGTCATCTTCATTCTAAATTGTTAAGTTTCAGACATGCAGCTATATTATTAAAAATTCCTTTTGATAGAATTAGACTACCATTACCAGGTAATGAGAAGAACATTACTGACTTTGTGAGGAATTATGTCTTCCAGGATTTTCATCTAAATTAAACTTTGGTCTGACTTAAAAGAATAAATTGTGTCTGAAGCCTACCGTTTCCTTGGTGATATTTTTTATTCTTGTGTCATAATGCAAGCGGAAGAAACATTTGAAACTTTTGTAAGATTACTTTCCAATACTGCAAAATACGAAGAGCACACAAAAATTGAATGATGCCAAATGAATGGAGTAGACAGCGTGCAATTATGACTAAAGTGGGATTAAATAAGTAAAGGTTAAGTGCAAGCATGACATGATAGAGCAGGGAAAAAAGGAAAGGAAAAATTTCACTGTGCTTCTTTTCATAACTCATACATACAAGTTCTGTAAGTCTTAGATAATTTATATAGATCATATGGAAGTGTTGTGCAATACAGAATGCTATGAAGTTGCACAGGGAATCAATTGACTGTGTTTTAAATGACAGAATTTACTACTAAATAAACACACATGGAAGAAAGGTAGAAATATTTTTAAAAATTAGATGTTAAAGTTATTTCTGCTTACCACTCCAGCTTCCTTGGAGTCCATATACCTTCTCAGAGATTCATATTCTCTTTCTCTCTCTTTCCATACTGTGTATAATGTTTTTAAATATATATATATGTAAACACACACGAGCGGAATGGCAAATGGAAACACTATAGTACGAGTTTGGGGAGTCCAACACAGATATGTACTAATTTGACTTTTTTCTTCAAAGAAAACTACTTTTGTTACCTGGAATTTGGAATAAATAAAACAACTACAGAATCACTACCTTGTAGAAAAGCCATACACACCAAAGGACTACACAAAGAACAGAATAAATTATTTGACAGTAAGAAATCCAATCCAAAGAACTTCTTCACATACCTAGTCCCCGTTCAAAGTGGATAAAAACTATATGAAAATCTAATAATTTTCCAGAGAGACATGAGGGAAAAATGAAATCAAGCATTTTGTCCAGAACATATTTTGTTATATAAAAAACCTGATGTGAGTAGAGCAGTGGGGACCTTTCAAAGCAGTTCAATCTGAAAAACACCAATATCTTTAAAGAAAGACCTCATTTCAATATTCATATTGACTAATATCAATGACAACAGAATCAATCACTTTGAAAAGAAGCTCCTGGTTTACCTTTGAGAATGCTCATCACTGTGCGTGCTTGCTTCCTTTGTATCTCAAGAAATTTCCAGAAGCAGAACTCTTGAAAGCACATATTTATTCTAGGGCAGTGTATTGCTGTTTTTTCAAGACACTTTGTCAGGTTTGTCACCCTTTTGTAACTAAAGAGTCATTATGATCAGAGCCAGCTAACTCTTTAAGGATCCATCTGTAGAATCACTCTTCATGGGGCAGATGATTCTCTATCACATTGACATTATTTTATGATGATGTGTTACAATTTCAATCAGAAAAGGTCAGAGCTGGCACTAAAAAGAACAGTGATGTATTATTCAGAGGAAGATTGCATTGCAACCCATAAAGCATTCAGTACTACCATTAAGACAAAAACTACAGTCAGAATAGTAGCAATACTACAGTCCAAGGGTATTTAACTGCTGCCCCAGCAGGAAGTATAAGAATAATCCCATTTATTTAGCAATTTAAAAACTAAAGTTCCGTAGCTTTTTATTCTCTCCTAATTCAAGTCATAAGTAACAATTTGATTAATAATGGCCAAAGCCCTGTCCAATCTTGATTTTTTTTTCCCTATAGACCAGTACTCCTTCAAATAGTAATGAAATATTAACTAAAGTTTTTTTGTTAGAACAGGACAGAAGATAGAAAATTAGCTAAACATATGTGACTGTTATACTGCAAACACGATCAAGGACATCTTATTTTCTAAATTTTATGTGGACATTTTAAGAAATCTGAAACAACAGATAAGTCTCGATAAACCAATCTTTTACAGAAAAATAGCTCAATTAATATTCTAAGATATGTATTCAGTGGTCTGGAAACATATACACTTAATTAGGAATCTAATTTTGGATCGAATCCTGTGAAACTCTGTGGACATGCACAGTAGTGGAATAGCCAAGAACCAAGGTTTAGTCACAGTGACTAAAATAGCAGTAGGAGATGATGTACCTCATAGCTCCCTGTTAACGAGGAAAGTCCATTTGGAGACAGTGGGCTGTTGGCTTGTGTGAGGACTCAAGGTCATTATCCAGACAGAACATTAATTTCTTTTGGAAGAATTCTTACATTACGAGTTGAAATGAGAAAAATAAAAACCTCTTAATTGTTAGGATCTATGCCTAATTTGTCCACAGTTGAACGTTTACTTGGGTTTTGCATTCATCACAGCAGGGAAAATGGTTGCAACTGGACTAAAACATGTGCATTGCCTTGCTTCTTGAATGGGTCTACAGAACATTCTTTCCAAATATAGCTTGAAGAATAATAGGAAATAGTAGTGAAAAAGACTACTGCTAATATAGATGGAAGTTCTTTGGTTGTCTTTAGGTCATCACCCCAAAGCACCTCCCAGAATTTCATGAACTGTTTACTAATTTTCAGCTTATTTTGACCAATGCGATTAATACTTCATTTAAATGGTATTGATTTTGCTGAATACTTTGCTGACTTCTAACCAGTGGTTTCTCACTCAGAAACAGTACATTAATACTTTTTATTCCTGTGTATAAACTACTTTAAAACACTTTTACAGTAGAAATGGAATTTTCCTTCTAATCTCTTGAAAGTCTTCAGTTAATGTAACCTATTATTTCATAGCATGCATTAAAATACTAACTTTTAATTCTTATCAGCATCATTAGGGAATTTCTTAAATTCACACATCCATCTTCAGTAACAGTATTATCATAAGTGGCTAGCAGAAATATCTTTAAAAAAAGAAGCCAATCCTAAATGAGAAAATCAAGCATGAGAATATTTAAATTTCTTCAAAATTGCATTTCGGGACCATAAAGCCAGAGTTATTTTATTTTATTTATTCTTGAGGAGTGGAAAAGCAAACAAGCAAGGCAGGATTTCTCTGCAGTTATCTGGAGCCTGGAAAACTTGAGACCATGGAAGAAGTCAAGAAACAGTCTCAGGCTTTAAAGGACTAGGAGATTTCTGTGGAGCACAGAGATCTGAATATAGATGAGACAGCTTGAAGTAAACCAAGCCTCTGTGGAGTTAATACATTGTTACAAGGTTTCAGTATCAGAAACTAATTTAATCATCATTTCCACTGAGGAAAACTGAGTTACTGGTGCCACTGGTACTTCAGAATTATTATTTTTTTAAACGATAAATAATAGCTTCTGAATAGTTTGGACCATATTAATCTTGTGGAAAATCATGACAGGTTAAGGCACAACAAGATAATAAGTACTGCCTGAACATGCTAATAAGCACCTTTGTTAAGTAAGGTCAGAAAGTACATCTGTGCCAGAATCAGGAATGGAATAGTTATGTGCCAATCTAAATTGTAAGATCATGGTCTTCTTTCCTCATGCTGGAGACTTTTTTATTTAACCAAATTACAGTTTCTGCAATCAATCACTGGGTTTTTTCTGTTTTTAAATGGAAATTTTGAAGTTTCTTTGAAAGCAATAAAGGCTTTTGGTGAGCTCTGAACTCCGAGGTGAAGCAGCCAAGTTCAGGATGTTGTAGAGCAAGAAGGGGTTTGCTCTGTTGAATACAGTTTGGGAGCAGAAGCTATACTATTTGGGAACTCGATAGCAGTGAAAGAAAATGCATGAATGTAATAAATTTGAGTGCTTTAAATAATGTGTGACCTAATATACTGCTTTAAAATATTAACATTTCAAATTATGAAAGATTCCTCTTATACCTGATATATGAGGATGTTTCAGCAATTTCCCTTATATCTATAATGATAGCTGTTTCAGAATTGCTGATCCTGACAACTTTACTGAATTGATTGTAAATCTGGAGAAAATGTACCCCAAAAACCAGCTGGCTACATAAGGGAAAAGCCACAAAATTATTGAAAGATACTAAAATAGATGCTGAAAGCTTACTTTTATGATTAAGATATGTATGCCAAAATATATATTACTCATTACATGTTGTAAAGACAAGGTAAGTAGGTTCTGAATTCACATCTTACATTACAATACAGTATTTATGGTTAAGCTGCCTTATTTCTAGCATGGTAACTTCAAAATCCATCAAGCTTTATATTTATGCCCAAAGCAGAGAGATCAGAGAAAAAAAAAAAAACAAACTGTGTTCCATATTTAAGAAATAAGACCCTCTAAAAGCAATACTTGTTAAACTATGTGTATTTAAATCAAAAAAATATAAATGTTAGAGTGGTAAAGACAACTTATTCATCTAATCATCAGAATGTATGAAGCACATCACAAATCTCTCCAACAGCTGTTCTTTTACTGTAAAAATAATCTGTAAAAATGTCTGAATTTGTTTTGACTGCTTTGACTACCAAGGAGTTTATTTTTGTGACTGTTACAGCTATAAATTTATGGGAGAGTAGAAAGACAGACTTAACAGGCTGTTCTGAGACCAAAAAGGCATGGATCACTCAAACCTGCTATTAACCTGCCTGTCCTTGGATAACCTCATTACTCTCATTGAAATTAGGCTCAAAACATAACTGATTTGAAGGATGTATTTGGAAAGTCTTGGTTATGAATACGTAAGTCTGCTTCATCAAACTAAGTACTAATTTCTTTTCTTGTGCTTTTTATTTTTATGGCTAATATCCACTAGCCAAAATGTCCTTTGTAAGGCATAATTTGGCCTGATTTGGGGACAGCACTATTATCCCTATATCATTCTACCTTCAAGAAAGAGCTCTCTTTGAAAATTAATTCCATCTTACCTTTTTGATGTCAGGTACCTTCTAGATAATTTGTTTTTTAAACAAATATTGAAGAGACGTTTCCACTTTCCGTAAATTGCTGCTTCCTTGTTTGTATTGCAGTTTAGATAGATTTTGAAGCTTGACTTCAGATTCCAAAGCTCCTTCACATTAAGTCCCTTGGCATTCAATCTTGTTGACTTCACTAATTAGTTTCTGTAATTTCTCAGTCTGCTCTTTTGGAATTAGAAACCTTAGTAACCAACCTGTTTCTGTTTATCCTTCTATTTAATTGAAAATATATCAATTCATGCTCATTTATTCCAAGGTTATTCTCTTTGACCAGCTAATAATATACCCTCCTGTTGGTTCACTGACTATCCAAAGTGAAGGAATCTAATGACTAATGCATCTGACAGTACAAAGTTTCTATCGTTATTGGCAGCACTTGCTCCAGTCAATGTGTGCAAATGTAATGTCTACCATAATGACACAGATCTTGGTAGAATTCCTCTCTCCATAACATTAACAATCTCTGCATCTATTTAAATCTGTCTGTGGAAACTGGAGCAGAACAAAACACTGACTTAGAGAATGTTTTTTCACCATCTTTCCCAAAGTGATTTTCTGATTCTTATCTCTGTTGTACTGTTTCTTCTAAACCATGCTACAGCAGTGTGCCATTGCCTCTTTTTCTTTGTTTCAGACCCAACTTTTTGAAAAGCAAGTACTCTTAAATTTCTCTGTTCTAGTCATGATGGCTCTTAAACCCTATTTCTATTATTTCCCAAATTATTTTTTTAAACGAAGATGACTTGACATTAAAAAAAAAACCAAAACCCAACACCTACCCAAACCTGTTTGATTCAAATATTTCTGCACAGGAATATGAACACATACTCTGCATTCTTATTCAGTGAAACTTGAGCTCTGGCTGTATCTATAACATTTAGTATAACATTCATACTGTGTTGTTGCATGAGTGTTTGATATCAGTAAAAATATTGCCAAAAAATGTTTAAATTGGAACCCACATTCAAAGGACTTGTACAAGTGTCCTGTCATGATTCAAACAGGGCAAATGCTTTACGGAGTAGGGGATGTCTCTGCACATTCTACCACATCATTTTCAGGTGCTCCATAGATATATTTGAGGTACTTTCTTTATATATGTATATGTACAAGAAACTTGAAAAAGTATAATTTCAATGCATTTATCTCTGTTTTGTATGGTTCACTTACAAAAAGCAAAACCAATCCTCCAAACTGCCAAACCACTGAGTGTGTTTTTTTAAA
The DNA here is from genome assembly GCF_026419915.1 of Harpia harpyja. NCBI lineage: Eukaryota > Metazoa > Chordata > Aves > Accipitriformes > Accipitridae > Harpia > Harpia harpyja. Next base: position 22,400,796 of record NC_068957.1, on the reverse strand, counting down.
GCCTCATTTTAACTGTAATATTGATTATCTATGTTTCAAAACTCCATCCTCTGCTCCACCTATTTTATTTCTTTAAAGTTTCTGCTTTGAAAAGTAAAAATCAACTTGTTTATTCAATCTGGTGTTCTGCTTTAATATGTAACAGAATAAGTCTTTGTTACTTCTCACATCATTTTCTTATCATTTGTATTCAATATACATTTGTCCTACTTTTCTAGTCTTTTATTTGATTGAAAAACACATTAATTCTTCCTTCTAATTAAAATCTCATCTTTAATTTTATACATAGATGGCCTGTAAGAAAGTTGTTTTGTTGATGTTATTTAAAGCACATTAATGGGGTAATATATTACCATAATCTGTTACATTTGTTTCCTGTTGGAGTTTTGAATCTAGATAGCAACTGACAAAATATTGAAAAAAACATTTTGCAAAGAATTATTTACTGGCATTCTGTTTTAGTTCTGTACCAAGATTTTTATATCTTGGACCTCAATGTTGGCTCCAGGATAGGTTACTGTACATATGAAATAAATTGTTTGCATCAAGAGATTTCAGTATGCATATCACAGTTTAAAATATATGTTTTAGCCTATTTTATCCTTTTGCATGTACTTCATGTAATTGATCTATATGTATCTTAGAATGAAACAGTCAATTCAACTGGAATCAGTTTAAGATTTTCATTTTAACAAATTAAAAAAAAAAAACCCAAACCACACTGCACAACCTCTTTAACCTATAAATCTTTCCCATATTCTTAATTTGAGTAGCTGTTTCTTTTTTTCTAATCAGAAATCAAGCCTTTTGTAAATCCACAGTTTGGCAGCAGAACCTGGTAGTGAAACTGCCTTCATTAATTCTAGTATACAACTACATTGATTCTGAAACAGGGTAAAGGACTGCGTGCAGAGCACCAAGGGGGCATTTCTGAGGAGCTGAAGAAAACCATAAAGATATAAAGAATGGACTCTTCAGGGTGATGATTATGGGAAGATAGGAGTCGTTGTTGAGAAGAATTAGAACCAAATACAATGTAAGAATTGTTCTCGCAGCCTTGGAAGAAGACAGAGTTGGAAACCATAGAAAAAGAGTTATTGTTGTAATGAGCTTTGGTCAAAATGGGTAAGTACTTACTAGGGATTATGACTGCACAAAGACACTGGGGAGCTGGACTTGACATTGATTGCTTAGTTTCTTTTCAGCTTGAAATGAATTCTCAAACACTTGCTGAGATTCAGTTCCTATCCAGTGGCAAGCATGTCACTGCAATTAATTTCATTTTAATGGCTGTTTCAAACAAACAAACCAAAAAAAAAAATCACTTTTTCAAAATCAAACACAGCCCTTTTAAGCAGCACTCCAGAAGATCAGCTGGTTGTTAATTTCCTGTATCAGAAGATCTATTCAGCCCTTCACAAAACTGAAAACATATCTTCCATTATCAAAGCCATTTCATTTTCAATCCTCAACTTCAAGGACATGTCATCCCACATGACAGCAGCAGAAATTTTCATTAATCTCTCCATGTTTTGAATTGTGGATTCTACTTAATTACAGTCTCCAGCACATAACAAATAAGTAAATTAATGTTTAAAACATGCCATGAGCAGCAAAAGTAGTCAGAGAAATAGAATTTAATAACTCTAAGTTAACTTTTTATCTTCAGCTAAGTTAACTTTAGTGGCTTTATCACAGACAAAATCTGTTACAGTCCAATCAATCACACGTTTGAACTCAATAAGCAAGCGGTAAACATATAAAGTTCACTCTACCTGGGTAAATTCACGGCAGTACACATCCAAAATCTGCCTTGTATTATGCTGAAAACACACATATTTGCACAATGAAAATAAAAATTTTCGGAAGCCAAGTATTTGTCACTATGACAGAACTGTGTTCAAATCCTAAAGATATCAGATGGCTTACAGAGAAGTTTTTTATAGACTTTTTTTTTTTTTTTAGTATGAAAAATGACACAGAAGAGATGAGGAACAAGGTTATTAAAATTTTTCTAGTTTACTTCCACAAGTTGCTTGATTTATAGATCGGCAGAATAATCACCCATAGCTACCTTCAACTTCAAAAATACTTACAGAGTCCAGATCTTACCTGAAAAGCTGATGAAACCAATCATTTCAAAGTAGAATGTTAATTTGCCATTAAGTTATGCAACAGCAGTGTGTTCTCTATTACTACTTTTATTTAAATCTTCCAGAGTTTCAGCACCTTAAGACCAGAGCTTTGCAGAAGACTGCTGTCTCCACAACTTTTCACCCCAAAATATCACTGTCCAGAAACAAAGCATGATGTGTCCCGATAGTCATTCCAAATATCATATGGAAAAACAAAGCCTGTTCCATACGTCTGATAAACTATCTGTATGCTGGGACTGCCCTTCCTGTTTTCAATCATGTTCTCCAGCTTCCAGTCTGCTACTTCTGCCTTCTATTTTCTCCTTTTTCCCCTTTTAACTTAACAACTTTAGCAGTGTTTCAACTCAGTTGTTCACACTAATTCAGTCCCAGCTTATTATTATATTAAAGAAAAAAAAAATAATTAAACTTATATGTGAAGGAAAAAGAGCGATAAAAGAGTTGCAGGGAATTTGAGAAAACTACATCATTGATACATTTGATTTTACAAGCTTAAATGCCTCCAGCATTCTGTTACATGCTTGTGCACAGCCTCTATGAAAAAAGAAAATGACAATAGTACGGATACTTTCATAGAACATTTGTAACAGAAAACAAGTCTAAAGACACAAACCTTTGCTAGAAGCAAAAAAGCCAACGTGGATTACCTTTGACTTCTCTTTCACTTCATTGGCAATACATGATAACACACGGGTTTGACACGAAAATAAAAGGAATTAACAAAACGGTAACTGAAGACGTGTTCCAACTTTAGATCCCAATTATAGCCCACATTGCTTAAAGCTAGGAAATGTGCAAACATCTAACACAAATGAAGAAGAGAGATCTAATGAGAAAGACAACGTGACATGAGAAAACCGAAGCAGAAGCAGCTAATTAAGCCTATACAACTGTAATGCAGATGAATTATTAAGAGAGGCAGAAGTTAGTGATAAACTCTTAGCTCTCTTATGCTGAAAGAAGATTTAAAATTAAACAACCTGCAAAACTCAAGATATATGTAGGGTTGGGGGATTTGAGTAGCTAGCATTGCTTTTTTTTTCCTTAGCTGTGACCTACTATGCCATCCAATCTACATACCAAAGATTCTACCGGACAGGTTTGCCTCTTTGCTGCAGGGTTTTGATAAAAAACTGTGTAGTGCACATTGTGAAATGCTTTCTTCTTTCCATCCACCATCATTATTAACAACAAACAAGCAGAAGTATATTTAAAAGGCAATGTTCATTTCACTTATTATGAAGGCTCATTCTGTAATTAAAATAATCTGCAAAACTTCCTACTTGACAGTAAGGTATCTACTAATGATCTACAACCTAGCTATAGAATAAAGCAGCCTGTACAGCAGGATGAACTTGAAACTAGGAAATTAGGGAATTGGCATGGATCATTAATACTGTTAATTTTTGGCACGTGGAGTGCAACCACAATGAAGTAACATGGCGATAAGACTCATTCAATTTCCACAGGTAGCATGCACTAGAAAAGGGCAACCAAACGGCAATGCTCAGGTCCCTCCGAACGGGAGGATCCCCATCTCCATGCAGAACAGGAACACAGGCTCTGGATCTGGCACAGACACCTATGCAGGACAAAAAGAAGCTCTCGCTTCTGCGCACGCTACTGAACAATGTTACAGGAACGGAAATCTGTGGAGGGAGACTGAGTTAACGCATCACCATGTCACCCCAGATGCTCTAGGAGTCCTATCTTTTCATGAGTCATTCTTTATCGTGTACATCTACTTGTTCCCTCTCCATTATTTTTTAAAATCTATATGGAACTGAAAATCTTCTAGATTCGTGATGCTTGAGGTGTTTTTACAGACTTCTGTTAACTTTTTGAAAATTTGCTACAAAGTGGAAGAAAAACAATAAAGAGTTGCACTCGTAGCTTATTGCTTGGAAGGACATTCTTTATATGGAAGATTTTCTGCAGGTTGCTAAGGTTTTTAAAATAGTCTGTAACATGCTCTCCCTTCGGCATTTCCACAACAGTTACTTAAACAAGCTGATAATGTAATCATGTTAATGATTACACAACTCCACTGAAATCAGACTTAATCATAGAATCATAGAACGTTTTAGTTTGGAAAAGACCTTTAAGATCATTGAGTCCAACCATCAACCATGCCCACTAAACCATGTCCTGAAGTGCCTTGTCTACGTGGTTTTTGAACGCCTCCAGGGATGGCGACACCACCACTTCCCTGGAATCAGAGCAACTTTGTGTATTCAACACAAATGATAAACTCCTATAACTCAAGCCTTTGATATACTCTGTACCTCCTTTCCCACCATTACAGGCAAATATTTTTATGTGGAGAAATCTTTTTAATAAACTATTCTTTAGCTGGAGTGAAAATCCTTACTTGACCTGCAGGCTTCGCTGGCTAGGCAGATATGACCTTCTCCCCTTCTTCCTTCCAAAGTTAAGTATTTCTCTATTTGGTGCAACAAAAGATTGAGCAGAATAAGAAACTAGTCTCCTCTGTAATTCATTGTTGTGCAACTCATTGAACTGTAAAACCCATCATGGATTAAACTCCCCCCACCCCCAGATGACAACATGTCTGTATTTACAATGTAGATTTAACTCCTAAAATATCATTAAGTCTTCTGTAAATCTTCTTTTCTTCAAACACTGATTTCCTTCAAGAGACATTCAGAGTTCACACTGAAAAATGCTATGAGAAGTCCTAGAATATCTCAAAACACTTTTTTTTCAAATCTATAAACCAATCATCTACACTATATAGGTATTTTAAAGGATAATTTTGGCAAAATCCTGTATCTCGGTGTAATTAAAATACAGTCTTTCAGAGCTATTTTATTGTAGGCCATTTAAACACATCACCAGCTTCTTTGGCTTTGAAGAACAGAACATTTCTTAATATTAGACCCTACCATTGGCAAATCATCTATCTTACACAGTTATTACCTTTCTGAAATAAAGTAAATCCCAGGTCTCATTTCACAATATGAAATAGAAGAACTCATTCTAAAAAAAAAAAAAAAAAAAAAAAAATCCATTTTAAGAGTGCACCAATCACAATATGTGTGTTTGCACAGTAGGTTGTTAAGATTTAATATACAGAATATAGAATTTCATTGTTTAAAAAAAGTCTCACATTTGTAAAAACAATTGAAACTAACGGTAGTTTTTCAAATTACTTATTAATTTATAAGCAGTCAAATTCCACACTGGCATAAGAGAAAAAAAAAGAAAACCACCAGATTTTGACTTAATAATTTAAAATTTTTAAGACACTTTTTAGCAAATGTAAGCGTAATGACTAAAATTTCTTGCCTTTTTCTGAAAACTCTTTCATGCTTTTTTGACAATTTAATGTCATCAATAGTGTCTTGTTTTTAAAACTTCCTATAGAGAAAGCTTTACCAATGAAAAACACTGAACTACTTTTTTCCCCAATATCAATGAGTTTCTCATAACAAAACTAAGTTGTTCCTCCTAGTCTGAATTGTTATACCCTATTTTTATAAGAACAGATGCTACAGTTGTTTCTCAGTGATCACTTTCTCTGACCTAAATTACTTAGTTCTTTGCTACTGATCATGGTTACTACAGATTTTGTCAAGTATTTTTCATTTAAAGTATCTGAAAACATCACAATAGTCCTTAAAGCATTCCCCATATCCTTGAAATAGGCATATATGTGAGAGATTATCTCAGTTTTTTTATCACAGGTTTGTTCCTATGCTAACTGTGCACTGTATTTGGTTTGCCTAGTATCCCTGAGCATCTGCATGCTCTAAACACAAAAGAGAAGTCCATTTCCAAAACTGATAGAGCAGGAATGAAACTGTCAAATATCTGTGAAGTGCATTTTTAACTGCAGAAAACAATTTGGTTTTATATTATCAGTGTATTTTAACTGAAATTCATAAGTAGCACTTTTAAAAGTACAAATTGCTAATTTATGAGAATGTATGTGGACCCACAGTAGTTTCCAGCAGTATATATACATTAGGATTTCATGTATTCGTGTAGCAAAAGTCATCTTAGAAATTGAAATAGGTTGCAGTCATTTGCTCAGTCCTGTTATACATGTCCTGCAATAAATTAATTAAATGCAACCATCCTTTTGTTTTCCCATTCTCTTATACAGTAGCAAGATTGGTAATGTCATTAATACAACCTCTTCCTGATGAAGGAATGTGTTTAGACAATGTGTTTATCATAGCTTCTTTCATCCAAAGTACTTTCATGTCAGCTGAGACAGGAAATTTCTTATCAAGCTAACTTTGTCATCAATCCCTTACTTCTAGTAATTTTCCTGTACATCTCTAGAGTTTATATGTAAATATGCAAGTTAAAATCCTATCAGTCCTAAAAATAGTGCTAGTCTATTTTTATTGATGAGATTGATTTAAAAAGAAAGTGATAAAATAAGGATAACATTTTCCAAAGTTCATAGGCAGCCAACTGAAATCCAGCACTCAAGGGCCACAATCATAATTTCCCTGGAGAGACATGGTCAAAATGTTCAAACCAAGGTGCTTAAGACACACAGATTGACACACATAACAAAATGCTGCCTTATTTATAGGAGTTATATGTGCAATAACTCCTTATATCACTTCACAGCAATGCTCAGTATGCTTCCCTTTGTTTAAAACATGCTACCAAAGATAGGAAAATGTAATAATAGCTATTATATTCCAGGTAAAATAATTATATCAAGCAATCTGACATGGTCAACTTCCCCACCTTTAAAAAAAATAAAAATAAGACACAAATAAAACTACTCCCTAGTTTTGTTTCCAGAATTTAAAACTGTAAAATGTTTTTTGTACACTAAGAAAATCATAGTTATTAACAATGTGGTCTGGCATAATTTCCAATGAATGACAAACACCTGTTTTAACTATACAGCCATTTCGCACTTCAGCTTGTGAAGCAATAGTTTTTGTTTCCTGGATTTCAAGGCTTCTACAACACATTTTCCTTCTCTAACATGTTAACTTGCAGAATGTAATGAAATGTGGGATTACAAATACCAATGCTTTCTCGCACATGGGAAGAAGAGAACCAAGTCCTATAAAATTGATTTCATAATAACCGAGTTTTATTTGCCAAGTACCTCAAAAACTTTGATTGGTAAAGAAAATAGAGAAGCATTTTTAAGTAAATTGGTTCTTAAATCTACTAGGAAACAAATTTTTCCTTTTTAGTGGCATGTTTTATTCTAAATTGGAAAGTTATAAATTATGTAACAAAACCGAAATAAAGCAGGTCAGGTATACTTCTTATTCTTGGTGGATGGTCTAGCTGGATTGCTACATGAATTTTCTAATCCTTGCACCACATATTGCCTAGAAACTACTCAGAAAATGAAACTACATTAAAGTTTTTGTTAAATTTTAAGTAACTAAATTTAAAGCCAAAATCAAAAGCTGAAATATTAGGTATGAGTTGAAATCGGTTATCACCCTCAGTAAAAACAGGGGTCTTGTAATTTCCTGGTCAATAGGAAATTTCCAGAATGGAGTCATTAGTATTAGAGAAATGGAAGATACCAAAGTCTTTCATAAATACAAGTTAATTTTGTCATTTATTAATTTCTAATTTATAATTTTTTAAAAAAACATTCCTGATGGATGAAATAAAATTCTCTTATTTCCATACTTCAGTATAGACAATATGGAATTATTATCAAAACAGCGTGGCAAAAATTCTAAAAATATAAAGATTCTCTCTCTGGATTTGCTTCTGCAATAGAAGCTTATTAGACCCTACTGAATGCGTATTGGTGAATAAGTAGTAGAGTTTCAAAAATCATAGTGCATGGCAGTGACAGTTGGCAGAATAGCAGTGCACTTAACCAGAATATGGGGTCCTCTGTTCATTTTGATTGACCACCTCTATATTAGACTGCTTTCCAAATACAAGTTATCCCTATCTGCCATTCAGATGTGGTAGTTATTTTAAAATCTTCTGTCATTGTGTGTTTATAGTTGAAAAATAATTCAACTCAAGGATTTGCCAGAAAATGGCCTACTAGTACCTCAGGCAAGTATCAACAAGTATCAAAACTCCTGTTTGTTCAAGGAATTAATATTGATACTGATGGTCTATGAATCTGAAGGCTGGAGTTCACTGTTCCAATTAGCTTTTCAAAATAATTTAGAAGAAAGAAGCATCTTAGGATGGGGTTTTTGACATAAACAATACTGAGATATAGAAATATATCAGACATTCAGCAACATCTGCAGTTTGCTTGTGTCTTTTTAGATAATAGCCTCAGACCTTTGACATATTAGATAGCTTTGAAAATAAAAGCAAACATTCAGATAAGACAAAGAATAACACTGACAACCCAAACAGCATGAATCAAACATGAGACTGATATTCTTGACTTGAACAGAGAAGGGTACAGCACAGAAAGAGGCAGGCACCTTATTTTTCTTTTATCCATTACTTTTAACAGTTGATTCCTTTGTCTGACTTTGTAACTCTGTATGGTGGCACCTGTAAATGAGAAAAATCATAGAGCTCAAAGGGACTTTCAAAGGTCCTCTCGTCCCTTCCCTGTAGATCAACTCTGTTACAAACGTTTGTCTAACCTTTTCCTAAAAGTTGCCAGAAATGGTCAGCAGACTATACCAATGCTTCATCAGCTTTACCACTAACAAACATTTCTTCATATCAAATCTGAATGTCTCTTACTGCAATTAAGCCCTATTATTATTTATCTGTGCAGGATAAACATGGGAAACAACTTCTTTTCTCTTAGAAAAAAACATCCAACTTTACTTTTTCCATTTGAAGACGCTTATCACATTCCTGCTTATTCTTATCCTCTTTAGTCTGAATAATCACAGCTCCTTTAATCTTTCCTTCTGTTGTGTCTCCTATCATCCTTGCTATTTTCTTTTGACTCACCCACATGACTCTTGGAGTGTCAAATCTGGACAAAGACCTCCAGCTGAGCCCCTGTGATAGCTGAGTGCACCACATGCACTTCACGCATCCAGTAAAACACAAATTCATATTCTTATGTGTCACAGTACAGGTTGCCTTGCTGGCAGTAATGTGCCATAATTGATTGTGTTTAGCTTGCAAGTCATAAGCAGTCCTCCGACTCTCCCACCCAAAGAACTGCCATCTAAACAACTATTCTTGACCTACCCCTTTTAACAGATTACAGCAAGTTCATTTTGAATTACAACCCTGACTTGTGGTTTCTTCCAGCATTATGTCATGCACAAAATGAGTATGTCTACTCCCTTCTCTATCTTCCGATCATGTATGATGATATAGAATAACAGGGCTCAAGGTAACTCCATTTAGTTTACCCTTCCATTTTGACAGTTGGTAACTGGCAACTCCTCTCTAAATGGAGTTTCCTCTTCAGTTTAAACTTTATTATTTACAAGACTTTGATTAATCTCACAGAATCACTTTTCAGCCAGTGCTGTGTGCAAAATGTCATCTAGCATATTATAAAGCAGAAAAAATCAGTACCTTTAAATTGTATTATTATAACTCTGAAAAAAAAAAAAAAGAAAATTGTTTAAGCTTATGTTAGTCTCTATCGGAGTGCTGCCTGCAGTTGTGGGCTCCCCAGTCAGAGAGAGGCAGACAAACTGGAGACAGTCCAGAATAGGGCCATGAAGTGATTAAGGGACTGGAGAGATGGAGCATCTCTCATACAAGGAGAGGTTAAGAGAGCTGGAACTGTTCAGCCTCAAGGAGCCAAGGCCCTGGGGGGATCATACAAACGTGTATAAACACCTGATGAGGGTGGTAAAGACAACGGAGCCAGACCCTTCCCAGTGGTATCCAGTGACATGACAAGAGGCAATGGGCACAAACTGAAACATAGGAAATTGCACATAAGAAAAAGTTTGTTGTTTTTGTTTTTTTTTTTTTCCAGTGAGAGTGGTCAAACATGGCAACAGGTTGCCTAGAGAGCTTGTGGAGTGGCCATCCCTGAAGATATACAACCTGCTCTAGGTGACTGCTTTTCGAGCAGGGGTGTTGGACTAGACGATCTCCAGAGGTCCTCTAGTATTCAACTACTCTGTATTTCTTTTTCTGAGTTCTTAACTGGTTGATCATTTTTCTTGTGAAATTGTGGCGCTCTTTTCACAAACTAATGCATTATGAGTATTTTTAATTAACAATAAAATTTTTATCAGGACCAATTTTGTTTAACCTGAGTGTAGTCAAAGATATTGCAATTAAAGACAACTGCAAAATTGTCACTTGTCTGATAATCAGTAATATTTATAATTAATGTTCTATTCAGATATTAGGTATGACCCAGATACAAACCCAAAACAAAGCCCAACAAAAAACCCCTTTGTAACTAGCTGAGCAATATGAAATTAACTTACATTATTAAACAGCTTCTTGTTAATTTTGCTGAATTAAAAAAAGCAAAACCTTTTATATTCCTTTACATCTACCTAATCTTATTGCCAGTTGGAGTTGTTGAAATTTATTCTTTAATAAGATATATTTATTTACCTTTTTAATGTGTTTGACTAAAGACTGAAGAAAAACTTTCAGTACCTGAAACATAAACAATTAACTGTTACAATGACCACATTTCACTGAAGTTTGAGCAACAGCCTTTAGATTAATGAAAAGGTATAAACTAAGTTAATATTTGAGAAGACTGACTGGCACTACCATACTCTAGCTGGCAAGTTGGGGGAAGCAAATGCCGCCCAGTATTCAGCGTGTCCTGTTCTGGGCCCCCAGTACAAAAGAGATGGTCCAAACTGAAGAGTCCAGCAAAGTGCCATGGAAGGGGTTCAGCTCAGGGACCTGTGGTGAGGTGAGACCGAGGGCATTAATTGGCCTTGTTTATTCCAGGATGAGAAGGCTAAGCCAGGGAGATCCACCAGCAATCGGCCACCGAATGAAGAGCCTTAGAGAAGGCAGAAGGAGACACCGGCCAGAGACACGCAATGCAAACCAAGAGGTGACAATCACAGGTCTCTACAACGGACAGTTGGGCTGGATACAAGGGAAAAGGGAAGCATCAGACCACTGGCCTTGAGAGTCTGTGGGCATTATCAGTTCTTTTTCAAAACTTGCCTGGAGAAGGGCATGAGCAACCTGACTTTACTTTTAAAATTATATTAATAAAAATTGAATGGGCATACCTTTATTTAAATTGATCTTGGTATTTAGCACTGGGTTGAGAAGGAGGCTGAAATGAGGGACCTCTACAGGTCATCCCAACCTAATTTTTTCTCCAAGTCCAGCTACATCACGCTATATAATCAGATATTTCTAAAATATGGAAGTCTGTACTGTATTTGAGATTCCTCTTTGAATCTTAGTGATTTTATCGTTCACTTCCTATTTCAAAGCATTTACATTAAAATTAATACACATCTTGCGTTCTTTTTAAGATACGTTCTTCCATACCACATCTCACCAGGGACTTTATAATTAAATATAGTATATTATTTTTATTTCAAAACTTTTTAAAAAAATCGTGCACACTTCTTTAAGATTTCTTCTCCTCTATTCATTTATTCTTGATGAAATGAGCAAGAATCATAATTTCAGGTCTTTTTATTTTACTTTTCAAGGTATAATGCATCATTTAAAAAGGAAATATAGCTCTAAAAGTTGCTGTTAAGGACCATAAAGCAGAGAAATAATATGTAGTTCCTTTGCAAGGTTTTTATCTTAACAGCATTACTAACTGTGACATTTATCCTGCTTAACCTCACCAAATGTACCCTAGGGAAATGTCAACAGAGTCTTATGGTTTTAATACAAATGAATTATCAAAGAGTTTGAATAATGTAATCATCTTAATGTATTCAGTTTTTATAATGAACATCTGTTATGGGGATAGAAAAGCAAAGTGACTGGTTAATGTAATAATTAAATAAACAATTAAATGTAAAAATTAATAAAACTGATTTTACAATTTTAACTATTTAGAGTAACAACCTGAAGTAACTGTCATTGAAATATTCCTGATACGCCTTATTTCTGTTGGATACAATTTTTCTTCGATGGAATTCGTATATGCTTTCTAGATGCTTGTTATGGGTATAATCCTGTTTACAAAGACAGCTTGTTCCCTGGATAGAAATCTTCTCCCTTGAGTGATGCATATTTGTGTTCTTAAAGTTCCTGCCAAATCTCTTACTTTACATGCCTTTGCCAATAATCCTTTTGCAGTGTATTTTCTGTCAACTCCATTTATTAAGAGGGTTGTTTTCAAACATCCTGCTAGCATACATTACAGTAATTCTACTCTCATGGGAATACATTCTCTAATTATCGAGATGGTCTAACAAACATCTCTGATATTTACTGCTATTATATTTTATTCTGTCATTGAACTTTATGACCTGAATATAAATTTTGGAAAATTTACATGAATGATACATAATTTTGCAGTCTATACTCTTTTGAACTACTCTTTATGAGTAATTCCAAGAAATCATGCCATCATTTATGATTCAGAAAATAAATAATCTCAGTTTTATCCGAGTTCATGAATGACATTTCACTCAATCTCCATACTCTGAACCTTGTTCATACACTGTAACCAGTTTGTTCTTTTGCTCCTGAAACGCAGAAATTTGAATATACTTCAGGCACTTTTGTCAGCTTTTCATCACACATCCATATAGACAGGACATTTTAGGTCCTGAGTATGCAAATCTGGCATATTGAAATTATACTCTCAGACATCTCTTGCCAGGTTGGTTCAAGGCTTGATTCATGTGTTTTTGTCTGATGCCGTTTGCTTGACAGCTACTATTTGCTATTCACAATTTGTTAGTGAAAATGCAAGCTGCATTCAGAGTAAAATTACAATGAAAGTTTTCACACAATTAAAGGTCTTCATTACTCTTAGGTTAACCGCAGAATCACAGTGACAGAGAGAAGTCTTGACTTCGACCACAACTTAACTGGAATTTAACATATGATATTTTTTACTGCTATCATAACACTTAGCTTTTATATTTCTCACTGAAATCCACATCCTCGATGTAAATGACTGTATTTGGTATGTCATGTCTAGAGGGGTTATATACCTCAGAATGGTATTCACAGCTTCTGGTGTATTGACTAGGAAAAAAACAAATGGTGAACTTTAAAGGAAAGCAGATCTGTACTCTTGAGCCTTACACACTAAGCTCAGGTCTTCAAGGAGTTCTCTGCCTCCTGTCAGGATTCAAAATTTATAACCAGCGCTAGAGTAATTGCTTATCTCTTTATTTAGAAAGAATGTGTATGGTAATATACCTTAAAAATCTGGATATGATAATGGTATTTTCTCTTTCTATATAGAAGTGTTGTAGTCAAAACACATTAGATACAGTAGGCAGGTTCAAATCTGATTTAAATAATTTCTAGCTGTTCTAGAGAGTACTTTATACTATCCTAAAAATCTTCCTATTGAAAGTATGACACAAGAAAGTGAAAATTTCAGAAATCACAGTTAGGCAGAGTATGATAATTATTTCTGATAATCAGTGGAGAAGGCCCTTCAGAAGTGAGGAATCCTGGCTCTACTAGTTGCTCACCCTTCAATAGCCCAGGGAATAACTGTGTCTCATACATGACAACTCTGAAACCCGGGCACATAGGCAAGTTTTCTCACAGGGAAAATCAGTCATTTCAGTCAAGAGCTAATGTAGAAGTTGCTGCTGTCAAAATCACAAGAACATATGCATAATTTTCATTCTTGTATTCGCATTCATCATTACTAAAAAGCATGTAGAGCAACCAAAACAGATGTCTGTGACTCTGAACATTAACTTACTCAGTTTACTGCCTGTTGGGTTTGATTACTTAGTTGAGGATGCCCTCACCTGTCTGGCTGATTATGGTTTTCCTTTCACTTCACTGTCTGGTTACCACAACCAACCCAATCAATTTTACTGTACTCCATGCCCCTTTACTTAGCCTACTATTTGGGCTCAATCCTTTTGAAACCACTGAATCATCTGAACCCTTTCAGCCTTACCAGTTTCCCTAGGGAAAAATAACGACATGCTTTTCTCAGGATCTTCTATGCAATTTTCTGCCTATAATCTTTTTTCTCTCCAGCGTATGTTGAATTCTTTTAGGAGTTGTGACACTATGGTCATCCAGAGATCTGGATTTCATGTGATGCAGGGGACAAGGGACTCTGGGCAGCAGGTATGGTCTGAGCATAGCTGGTCATTCCTTTCGGACAGTAGGGACCTGGAATAACTAGGCAGAAGATCTCACCTAGGGCAAGATGTGAAATAGAGGCTAAGCCGTGACATAGTAGTAGCAATCTTCTATGTGAAAAGAGACCAGAATTTAGATCAATCTTCCTGGAGCACTTGGAAGCACTAGCTGATTGTTGTCTCTTCTCATTCAGGCAGAAATTGGAAGGATTACACTTCTTGACATAAAATGCCTATATTCTGCCCCAATTAGACTTTAAATGCCCTTTGTGAACTAAGCCTTGGTCTTTTAAAATTAATTATCTTTAATTACCAGGTTCACTCTTCTGTCCTCTGAAAATTGTCACTTCATTTGCTTTGTTCTAATATTTGCTTACCTTCCCAGTTAAACATGATTTTTCATAAAGAAATTCTCAGTTGTACAGCAGAGTATTTCTAGCTAATTTCCTTAATACCCAAAGGATGCACATAATCTGGAATTTGAGAAATGAGTATTAATTTTTTTTCTGTATAGTCCCTCCTTTGATCTTAGTTATTTTTACAAGGTCAGTTCTAAGCATAACTTCGTAGATTTTCAGATACCTCTTCTAATTTCATTTTCTGTGTCCTTCAGCACTAGCAGTCAGAGGTAAATGATAACCCCGCTTTTTTCCCATGCATTATTTTCCACTTCCCGAAGATTTCACTGCTATGTTCCCTGGAGTTTCATTTTGCATGCAAGAAACCAAGACTCCTTTGACATAAAACTACCTCTCCAAATCTCACCTTTGCATGGCTCCTTGAGTTACTCCTTTTCATTTTCATTAATATTCCATCTATATGAACCAGCACATTAAATTTCAGTAATGCATAGAAAATCACAATTGGTGTCACCCACTTTGCTTCTGCAGTCTATTTCTGTTTGTTTCTTCTCTTTCCATACATCCATTTTAATACATTAACATAGAGTCTCCATTTTTCTTCTAATATGATTTTTGTCTCAGATAATACATTTCTGAGTAAACTGAAATCGCGTGGCCTGTTTTAGCTCAGGCACCACTCGGACTGTGTTCCCCTTCATCATCCCCTCTCCCCCAAAACAGGTCTTGAAAGCATTACAGTTCATGCAGACCATGAAATACACTGCTATTCAGAAAGGATTTGTTGCTAAAAGTGATAACTAGTTGTCCAGGTAAGTTTTGTGTGCCTTTGTGCTTTGCTTTTCAAGGAGCGCTTCAAAGGCAGAGGGGAAAGGATCTCCAAGTTTTTGACAATGACAAGTATATCCATTAAAGATGAATTAAATTATTTTAATGCTTGAAAATAATAATAAAAATCAAATATTTTAGGTTACATTAAAAATAATATCTTGGTGGTAATATTCGGGATAATGGATTATAAGATATATATTGAATAATGGCAGAAAACCCAAGAAGTCTATGTGATAAAGAATCTGTAACTTTAACTGACATTCAAATCTTGTTTAAACATTGGCCCATTGAACTGTAAGTCTCTCTATTTAATTGAGTTTAGTGCTAAAATAGAAAAGATATTTTAATTTTAGATGTGGCCACTAAAAAACCCTAAATTAAAGTGGTAAGATCTGAAATCTCAGGGAATTTAGAACCAAGTTTTTCCTAACTCAGTAAAACTGATTTCACAGAGCCTTGTCTTTTTGAGGACCTGATTACCTAGATATGATTTTCACTATTGTATTTTTCATATTTGCGTATTTTTTACTATATTTTTTTTCTCCTTCCTTTCCCAAAACCAGAGTTGAATTTACTTCTAAAAATCATGTAAAAGGTTGACATGATTTCTCAAAAACATTACAAAGCAAGTAATTTGCTGTAGTGCTGCCAAGGCTAAGAAAGGAGGGAAAGTTTGAGCACAGACTTTTCACCCTTCTTCCAAAGTAGAGCTAATAATGAAGATTTGGCAGGCGAGAAACAACTTTATCTTTACAAAAAGTTTCCCTTACAAACCTATATTTTTTATTTACAGAGTCATCCAAAGTTCATCCCTTAATATATTTAAGAAGTCTTTCCTATAAAAATATTCACCATTCTCCCATTATTCAGTTTAATACAAAGACACTTACATTCCTGGATTCTATACACACTCTTCCTCACAAGTAAGGTGTCTTAGATAAAGCAGATATATACATACTCTGTAAATATACAGAGCATCACAGAATGCATGAATCACTGTCCAATAAATTGTTTGGAAAATGTTTTTCGAAATATTGTACAACTTTTGTTAGTGTTAGATAAAAGAAGTTAAAACATTTAACAAAACTATGTTCTATGAAATTGTGAAATTGTTTCATTTTCATATTAGAAAATTAATGTCACTAAAGGTTCTATGGACATCTAAATTTTGACCAACACAGCTTTTAAGAATATATGTATTCTACTCTGTCTTCCACAGAAAGTTGGACTGAATTCCAAGTCCTCTTTGTTTTGTCTTAGTATTTTCTAATATACATGTGAAACAGTATAGAAATTTGTCTTACAGCTGATATTGCTCTGTCCCCCACTTATATCTTATATACCTTATATATACCTTATATCTTATATACCTTACATACCCCTCCCTGGTACACCTCACAATCCTTTTAGTCATAGCAGTAGGTTTGGATGCAGAATGACAGGCTCTGCTTGGTCTAGCAAGTTGTTTGGGTTTTTTTAGTTCTTCTCCACAGACTTTTGTTTTAAAAAAATTACCCAGCACATTTGTTCATAGGTGGGTAATTCTGCTTAGTCATTCTGTTTACCAAAGTTATTGCGTGCCAGTTTGTGTCCTGAATTCTCATACACTTGCCTTACAGCTGGAAAGGTTAAAACAAAGATTAGCTTTGGGTTCTGTTTTCTCTTTTAAAATGGGAATCTGTCAGATAAAACTGATATGATTTTTCGGATTTGGCACTTCAGAGATTTGTAACTGACTTGTATGAAATTCAGTCACGTAACTCTTCAATGACTCATTTTTAGTGGGAAAATTTACTAAAAACTGGGGGATAGAGCACTCCAACTCTCCAATAAAATTGGAAAATATTGCAAAGGATTTTTGTATTTTTGTGCACACAGTGCCTATCACACACACTAAAAAAAAAAACAACAAAACCCCACACCTCTTGAATTCAGCAACACTGTGACTGTAAGCAGCCCATCAGAAAGATCAAGTAAAGCCCTTCGTGCTAACACCAAGAGGACTGGCTTGCTAAAAAAAGAATTAGTCATAGCTTCTATCAAGAAATTGATTTATGATACAGAAACAAACATATAAAACTTCCATGCATTTCAAAGCCTACTATTTAAAAGGAAAGTGAACACTTTGAAAGCAGTCTCAAATCAAACTATTTTCTGACTATTATTAAAATAAGGCAAAATTAAATGTTCATATATATTAGATTAGAGAATATATAATTAATACATTCCATTCTCAAGACCAGATGTTCCTTTCTGCAGAGAGCCTAAAATTTGTGAGCAAAGAGAAAAGAAATTCTCAATCGCTGATAAACAGATAATTAGAAGCAAACTAGGCTTGAAATTAGATTATATACTTTTACAAGAGGCTGTATACCTAAAGAATTATAAACTAATTGCAGGGAAAAAAGGTAAGCTTTAATTTGTTGAAGCACAGGATGAGGCAAACTTTCAGAGACTAAGCTTGAATTGAGAGCCTTTTGTAG
This sequence comes from Harpia harpyja, assembly GCF_026419915.1. NCBI lineage: Eukaryota > Metazoa > Chordata > Aves > Accipitriformes > Accipitridae > Harpia > Harpia harpyja. The sequence continues at coordinate 22,382,797 of NC_068957.1, read as the reverse complement.
TACAAAAACATGATGAGACAGCCTTTCATAGCATTTCAAGCTTTTCCATAATGTATTGTCATTGTAGCCAAAGAACCCGTCATATATGATAATTTTCACACAGTTTTGAATAAGAACCTCAAACAGATCAAAACAAACTTTCAGGTTGCTTTGTGGTTTGTAAATAGATTTAGAAATTACTTTGTATCATAAACAATAGCACTCTAAGCACTTCAAAAAGAAAGCTGTTAGTTATGTTACCTAACGAAAGTAATGTTATTTACTGAGAATAGTTTACAACACTTACAGTGGATAGAAACATTTATGTAAACAGCAAAATACTGGAGTGACTTTGTAAAGCATACATGTACAACAACCACCACATTGATTAAAGTTACTGCTGAATTTTTTATTTCATTGCTTTTAGTTCTCTTAATATACTGAAAAAAATTATTGAGTTGTCTCAGCCCAGAGAACATGTGACTTGTTAAATACTTGAAAATATATAAGTATTAGAGTGCACAAACCTAATAATTTCCTCTGATGAATAACCTAAGGAAAAAAAACCCCAAATCTTCCTGATGGTGTTACTCGTTATCCTCAGAATAGTCACCATTTAAAAGCTGCACATTGCAGTTAAATGTATGGGCAAATGTTGGCAATGAAATATATTACTAAAACATGTTGTATATGGAACATCAAATGAACAGTTTATTGCAGAAATCACATCTGAGGAAGACAAAGCCAAGGATGACACCAAGGGAGGTAGTACCAAATACAAACATTACATATTCCCAAGATTTTTCAGATTAAGAAAGTCATTTAAGTTATGTGTCTACCCGATCAATAAAGAATAGTGGATTTTCCATTGATTATTTCATTTTCCGTACAGTCTAGTTGCTGCCTTAACAAACCACTGCTTGGCCAGTCTGTTCTCATGGCTTTGATTTAGTTGACAGCAGACTAATCTCCAGTGATGCTACAACCAAAAACTGTCACTAAATTGGTAGAGTAATTTAGAGCTAAACTGAACAAGTGGGGCTTTTTCTATGACATTTGGAAAATGAAAATGAGAAGTATTTTTTCACTGAAATATTTTCATTTTCTTAGGACAAATGTGAGCATGTCATGTTGACAGAAACAACCAGTGTAACTCATTTAGGGTACGTGCAAGAGCACAAAGTGCTTTTCTTTATTAAAAATTTTATAGAAGCTGATTTTTTTCCATTATGACCAGATCCAAATCCTTATTTCATTTCATGTCAAATGGTGGAGGAATTTGCACTCTTAGATTCCCCTAAATGCTGTATGTTGAAAGATACTATGCTAGCCATATAATCTTTATCACTGCTATACAGGGAGGTTTTATTCATTTTAAATCATACAGATCCCAAAACAATAATCCAAAAGGCAGACTTAACTGAGTTCCCTTGGAAGCACACCACTCAGATTATTTTCTCTAAATCTCTAAGGCCATTAGCAGAAACCTGATAAATGAGAAGGAGTACTGAATAAAAAGAATGTTACTGCAAGGCTATAAATTCATTTTATAGAATTTTTCTAATATTTTAAGTTTTTAATAGCGCCAAGATTAACTGAGTCATACTTCATTATACTACATTGCTTCAAATATTTGACCTCTTTTGCTTTCATTAGTGGAAAGTATTCTTCTCTTCTGTGAACATTATTATCATTGTTATTCCATAATACTTTTCCTAGCTTTTATAGTTCAACAATGTGTACATAAACTATCCAAATAATTACCAGTTTTACTTTTGTAATTCCGGAAACTGGCAGATATTTCTGGATATTCCCAAAATCACATTTACAAATCAGTAATGACATTTATAGTAGAAGTATACATTCATCAAAGAAAAATCACATATTTTCCATTATTCTTGGTTCAGCAATTCTGTGTGTATGCACACAGACAACAAATATGTCAAACTAATGAAAAACAAATCTAGATAAACACCTCCTTTCAAGTTCTTGCATAATCCTTCCTGTGCAAAACAAATATCTACCAGGAGCAGCTCCAAAAATCTCCCATTAATTTCCTTTATCAGCATAATTCCATTTTGAATATTCATTTGTAAGGCATGCTTCTCTTTGTAAGCAATACTCCCTATTCTTAGCGGGTATCAAACTACATAACAGGGTTCCTGCTATCATGTAGTAATTCTTGTCTTTTACCAGGTGGCACGGGGACAAGTGTTTTCTCTGATTTTCTCTTCCACCTCAGACAAAAAATGGTGGCAGATAACTATTTCCATAGGTTTGCAAGGATGGAGGTGGCTGCTGAACCTGGTCTCTGTCCAGCTAATAGAAATCAGACAGTTTACACCAACAAGCCCATTAATGACTGCAGAAAAATTTCCAGTGTTTTCAATGGAGGCTGCTATCTGCCCAAAGGTTTCAGATTTTTGCTCTCTACTCAACATTTTAACCCGATCTCATTTAATTTGAATTTCACCTTTGAAAGAGGGATTTCCATCCTCTTCTATTTGAAGAGCTTTTTATTAGAAAAATACATAATTTTGCCATCTCACATATTAATAGATTTATTTTTCCTAAAATTTGGTCTGTTTTTAAGGTCTTCCTAATAGTAAAAACAAAAGATAAACATGTCTTATCTTAAAAATAAAATTGCTTGGTCAAATACGGATTTACAAAATACTTGTACATTCCTTTTCTACCACAGCCCTAGTAATTAAGAGTTGGACAGCATTTAATTAGCTTGTCAAGTCTAACTACAAGCTCTTACATACATTTTTTTTTTCTTCAGAACTGTATCAAAATTTTATAATCTGCCTCTTCACAGACTGAACCTTCCTACTGAAAACAAATGATTTTATTCCTTCTGGAAATGTGAATCATGTCCTAAATCCCATGCCATATAAATAATACCTCCTGGACACAGACAGATCAAACATAAAAAGTCTAAGCCTTAATCCTCATCCCCAGACAATGCAAGCAACTTTAGAAAGCAAATATATCATGTGTCTGAAAAAGGCTGGTTCTGCTCCAAAGTCAGCGATACACAAACATCATAGAATACTGTTGTTGCTTCCATACCAGTTTACCCTTCATTTTACAAAAGGGTACTTGTGGTGTCCGACAATGGTGTGTTTTTAACAGCACTACAAGTTATTTATAAAGATAATTACCTTTAAGCTGCTGAACTAAACTGAGAATATGCTATTTTTGCATTCTTCATTTATTACTTGAGGATGCACACAAATGCATGCATATACACACTTTTCACATGATCTACCACCTTTTTTGAAGTCAAAGGGGCTGCATATGTTTTGAGCAGCAAAAAGCTAAACTTTCAGGTAATTTTAGCAACTTAAAAGCTTTATTAAAATGTCATTAAGAAAGTAGCAACAATTCCTGACTAATATCATACTGCAAATGAAGAATATTACTGTTCAGAGGTAGATTAATCATGTGCAGGGTCTTTAGAAATGCTTAATGTGGTTGGTTTTTGCTTGAGAATCATTCTTGGCATGCCAGTGCTCCACTCCATATCACATTTTCAGTAAGACAATGAATAATCCTTACCTAAAGAGCAATTACAGATCCCCAATTTCAACTCTTTCATTTCCCTTAATTAGAGAAAGTACCAAGGGCAGAAAATATAGGCAAGCCCCGACTGCCATTAACAGTAAATGAGATTTGTATAAATAACTTATTTGAAACTTAAATCTCTCCACCTGCACTGCGTATGTCTGCTACATAATTAGTTTATATGTTTTTACAGATGCCACATATACCCCTATGTCTCCATACATAAAATATCTTTCCCTCTTTCGGGACCACAAAGAAAGTTGACAAACACCCATCAAGCAGTTCCTGCCTTTCTACTTTCCTAAGAAGAAAAGCTGATCCAAACACCATGTTTTGAAAGCTGCTGTGCAGATTGCAGGACCTATTGCACGCTGTGTCCAGCTCTGTCCCTATATGTGCACCCTGATTTTCTCCCGGAAGAAATGCACACATTGGCATGCTCTGAAACTACGTCAGAAAAATGTAGGATGTACTCCCAGGTCCTCGGTTCAGCCATATTCTTTGTAAACCATACAATCATTTTTTACCTTGCTAGCGATTTTGATTTTGCTTATAAAGAATTTTTATATGCTAGTTTTATACATAATAGTTTTCAGAATACAATATGACATATGGGAACAGCAGCTTAACAAGTTTCATAAATGTAAATGTTTATCACAAACAATGTCACAGAGCTTTGAATCTCATAACTTTGTCTTCTCTGTTGTTAGCTGGTAATGTGCCTGTGAATGCATAAATTCTAAATTGTAAAGTTTAAATTTTTATATTTTCTTTATTAAAGATTTTTAACAGTATGTGACCTCATATAGTAATATAACATGATCTAGTACTTCCTTTAAAGTGTTTTGTTGGATAGACTAAAGAAAAGCTACTTATTAGCAAAAAATTGTCTTTTTTTTCCAGATCTTTTAAAAGGCTTTGTAATTTTCAGAGAAAACTACTCTTATGCTTTCACTTTTCTTATTGTAGAACCTGAAAAGATGGGAAGATAAATTTTCAAAAGATTTTTTTCTTGTGGTAATTTCTTACCATACACCATAGGTGATAATTCAGAGTGTTTAGACTAAAAAGGAGATGTTATCTCAGGAACTCTAATAAAAACTATCTGTACAAGCTTGTCTGTGCTTCAAAATACTTTTGAAAAGGTAGAAATTAATTCTTAATATGCTGTCATCTTTAACTCTCTTACATTTCCTTGGAGCAATTATGGACACGCTTTCTCTAGCAGAAAGAACTGTTGCCTGTCCCCCACCTACCTCCTCTCCATTTAAGAAAATTATAAGAAGACTGGGTATTAAAAAGTCAAATTCTGCCATTGGGCAAAAGACTTGTAAAATATGAATTCATTAATCTTGCCTAGAATTCACAGGTATGAAAAGTACAAACTTTTCAGGTGACCTCAAAAAGATGAATCTTTCTCATGGGGTTAGATGATAATCTTTTAAGTTGTTTATTCTCCTCATTATTATTAATACATCTTAGTATGTAAAAGTTAAATGATCTCTGGATGCTCTGCAGATGTCTTTTTGCAGGCACATTTGTTGTCTGTTTGAACTGTGTACGTTATTTGCCCATTTTTCGCATACATCTTTCCCCTGACATCTTAAGCATTAAAGCAGGTTACATATCAGAACAGGTGATCACCATCTTAGCTCAGAGATGTGAGCTAGTAGAACACAACATGAGTGTTGGGGTTTTGGGGGGGAAACTGAAACATATGAACACTGCAAATTGTCAGCAATTTATTTTAATGAGTATGTAAAGATGCAACTAGAATATAAAAGGTAAAAAACTAAAGGCAAACAAAAATATTGGCCAAATCATCTGCCACAAAAATCTTCCTACACTTACTTTTATAAAATTTAATATAAAGAAAATTTTGTAACCACGTGTCCACGTGGTTTTTCATAACCTGTTTTTTAGCACTGTTTTTCTGGTATCTAATTTCTCTACCTGTCATGTTATAAATCTGTCAGTCATCATAGAGGGGAAAAATGAACAAACAAACAAAAAAACCCCCTGATAATATCACAACATAATTGCTAACTCAGAAAATACGATCTGATTTTGGTGGAAGCTCTGAATATTAAGCTGCTCTGAGAGCTCTACCTTTGGACTACTGTTACAACCACCAATGCAAACTGCAAACATGAAATAAATTCAACAGCACAGCTTCTCATAGGCTACACCTATTTTACTGCAGTGGGTTAAATTACAGTTACTCCTATTTCATAAAAATAAAATTTGAAATTTCTATCAAAATGTGTCAATTTTACAAAAAAAAATTTGCTACCTCCTTCAGATGTTATTTGTTTTCACTCTCCTTTTATATAGAAAAATAGTAATGCCACTGACTTCTTGCAAGCCCATGTCTCTAAAAACGTATGATAATATTTACAAAATCAGCAATTTTTAATACAATTTCGTAGATGAGATATCATTTTGTATTTCCTAAGGTCTCATTTTGTGTTATGATAGGCAATTAAACAGCTGGCGTATTTCAAGCAAAGTCATGGTTGATGAGGTTTCTGTGTAGTGTTGTCACAATATTAAACTATGCAAACAAGCACACAGCAACGGCAACAATCTTCTAAATTTAGCTCTCTGATAGATTTATAATGTATCCCACAGAATTTCATTTCCTTAAGATTCACTACAATATTTGGATTTCTCACCTGTACTAAATTAAACAGTGGCCTCTTGTCTTAAAGAGGCTATCGCATACATCCTTTCATATACACTCAGAATTTCCTCCTCAAAGCAATACCTAACTGATAGGTAGCAGGAATAAATTTGAAAAGCGAGCTTAAGCAGCAATTGAAAACACCAGCTCAATCTACATATATAAAATATTTGTAGTGCACAACTTTTCCTAACAGATATAAGAAAATATACTTTTTAATTAAATGACGCTGTCAAGCTGAAACATAAATCCACATCATACCTACTGTACTATTGTTTCTGTGCACTTCAGGAAGGACATCCTCTCCATCAGCCTTGCATGGTAATCAAAAAAACTAAAACCTGAATATTTCTTTCACTGCAAAGTTCAAAGTCAATAAGCTTCTGCAAAATAACTGCTCATGTACGTTATGTACATGTACATTGTTTGTATAGATATTTTTATTTTTAATTTATTTTTGTTATATATATTATTTGAGCAAATATATTCTTAGAACAAGTAGGATATTGGATATCATCTTGCATGCAATAGATATAGAAAACATTACGTGTTTACTCCACATAAGCATCAGTCACATTGCTGGACACAAGTACTCCAGAAGCAACTTTTATACACAGCTCCGTGGAATACATGGCTCCTTCGTTTTCTGTGGTTACAAGCACCACATTTCCTGAGCAGACCCCAATGAATCTGTGTTTATGGTCTCACTGAAGTTGAGAGCTGGCTATTTACTCCAGCCTTCTTCTAGCCAGTTATCTATGGCAGGACATTCTCTTGTATTTCATTGGGGTTTTTTGGTTTCCTTAAAGCCTTTTGCAATGGATTTTGTCAAAAGCCTTTTGGAAATGGTAGCAATTTAGAGAAAACAGATCACCTTTATCTGTGTGCTTGCTGACACCTTCAAAGAACTCCAAGCAGCTGCCAAGACAGAACCTCACTTTTATAAAAGCCACGTTACTCTTCCCATGTAAACTGTGCATGTTCAGGTATTAAGTGATTCCATCCTTTATGATATTCTCTAAATATATGCTTACATAGTTGTAGTTGTCTAGACTCTTCCTCTACTTCTTTGTAAAGGTTGTTTGTTTGTTTGTTTGTTTGTTTTCCCCCGCAAATGTGCAACCCTCCAGACTTTCAGGTGCTAAGGAAGCAGGGCTTTACACTCAGCTCCCCAGACTCTTCTACAGTGAACACCAGCACAAATAATTAATTTATCTGCTCTGCAGTTTTAACTTATGTTATACTTAGTTATGGCTCTTATGAGATAAATTTCTGGATAAAAATTCCCATTCACTACCAGAAGTTTTTCAATACTTAGGAGGTACAGTTTGAAATACACGAAAATTGATTCAATTTAATTTATCTATTCTAATGGATTTACATCTGTAAATTTACATGGATGGTAGAATGATCAGGTTTTAGTCATGTACTACTTGCCTTCCCTTCATTCACCAATGTGCAGAATTTGTTTCCTATGAAAACAGTATTTATTATCACTCAGCTTATTTTATCAGTAAAAGCAGCATTACTGATATGTTCCAAGTTAAATTTTTAAGAGAAGGGTTAAATTCAAATAGACAGTTAGACAACCACTCAAAATACAATTCTGCTAAGCCACTTGAATTCAAGATATTCTATTCTATTAATTTCTCTCCATTGTTGCTCGCAGGATGATTTACAAGAACTAAAAAACAAAGCCTCTGAACTATGTCATGAAAAATGCCTGTAACTTTGATCTCATGTCACACTGACAGTCTTGAGAGTTAGCTCTTAAGAAAGCCAGGCAAACTTGTGTCAAAAAAAAGGATACCAGGATGGAGAAATTTCTCTAAGGGTTTTGGGGGGGTTTTGTGTTTGTTTTTTTTTTTAATTTACAATTTACAACAGTTCAATTTCTAATCACGTGGAGAGGAGGAAATTGTGAGCTTGAGTTCTTAGTATAGTTTGAAAAGGTATGAAAATCAATTTCTGTTTCCAAAAAATCAAGGTCAATCATGTGCTGAAATGTTCTTCCTACTTCTTTGATGCTCCCTATGTCTCCTTCTCCATTAAAAAAGCATTACTAGAGGGAGTCTCATCACTACTGTTCATATCTACCTGTATAATCCTCTCATTAAAGGGTTACTAAGGTTTAGACTGTATGGAATAAATTTTCAAACCTACTTCTGTTAAATAATGAACAGGTTCCATGGGAAAACAGATCAGAGTTTTTGCTCTTTCGATCCCCAACCCTGAGATGTAGCTAATTTTGAAGCTTCTTCATCTCTCCTGAAGCAAAATTATGCAGCAGGATTACACTGGTAGGCTTGGTGTACAGTTCAGCATATGACAGATAATATTCTTTTTGTGACTACAATATTCTCATAAAGCACAGGAGTCGCATATTATCTAGTGATCTGCTTTGGCTTTCTGTGGTAATATTTTATAACTGAAGCAGCATTTAATTTCAAGGTAACTAGTCAACAGTAGCGCAACTTCTACAGAATGTTTCATTTTTTCTGAATAATGCTCACTACTACAGCTATCCTCAAAGTATAAATAACCAAAACAACCTTTATAATTACATCAGCAAGATACAGATATTAATTCCACTACTCTGTGGAATTTTTATTAATCTTTTATATAAAAACCCCTCTTGTATATTCAATTAATTCTGTTAAAGAATAAAACAACTATCAAACATATAACTCATCCAAGTTAAAAGCCTCTCGCATTAATATTATTTCCCTAAAGAATGAGATCAAAGCAAGTTGGGATGCTGAAAGCTGATAGTTAAGATATGCATAAACAGTGGTCAATATTCCACACTACGCATTCATTTTGCAGAAAAAGACTCAATGTCCCGAACTTAATTTATTATGACTGTACCATCCTGTTCATATATAGATTCTTACCTCAGTAAGATAAAGGAGAAAAAAGTTTCAATTTCTTTAATTTGTTTATTAAACTTTACTTTAGGCTATGAGGTATTTCAGCAACTATTGTGTATTTTATTTTTATGCTGGTTTTATCCATAACTTTAAATAGAATGTGAGACAACCCTTTTATCTTTCAAACTTTTACAGCTATGCCATCAGTCTCCAAAACCTTTTCAGCTACTATAACAAATATGAGCAGAAGTTGTTTTTTGTCCAAACTAAATCAGCTTATTTTATGATTATTTACACAGTCAAAGTTCCCAAGAGTGTTTCAGTAATTAATTAGCAGGAAACATGCTGAAAAGGGAAATAGATATGGGATATTCATCCTTTTTCTTCTAAGATACCTGCCCAATTTTATTTGTTATTAAAGATGAGAGAAAGATGCTTCGGTTTTGTTTCTTCCCTGGTGTCAGATAAAAAGTGTTAATTGCATGTCTGGTCTCAGTCCATTTCTTTCCTGACCATTAATACAGAAATTGTTTTAAATGCCTTTCTAAAAGAAAGCACCAAACAAACAAAAAACATTTCAGACACATACCCAGCATTTATTCTGCAAAATATGCAGGACAGTATAGATCCTGAAGACTCTGTGGAATTAGTTATTTGAAACTGGTGTTAATGTCAGAAAACACCTCTGTTGGCCTATGCTAACCAGTATTAAGGCACCGAAAGAAGATGACCCATACCATATTCTCTGAATATGAGCAACTGTTTGACACCAATTTGTATCAGAAGTAAACCAACCAGAAAAGACTCTGAGTGGAATTATTGAACAGGTAAAAGGCCCGCTAAAGATAAAGCTCTCCAGAATGTGAGCAAGAAGTTACGAGTGAGTTAAGAATTTTTAAAAGCACTTACCCTACAAAATGTCAGTACCAGCAAAGAGGTAATTGAAGTTTTGACAGTAGTTACTTCGAAGGGACATGATGCTTTGGTGGTTATGAATATAGAATAAATATCTGGAAAAAAAAAAAGGAATGCAAAGATATTCAATGAACATAACGCACATATTTCCATTAGAGAATTGTAAGAAACAGAAGATGTTAATCACAAAATTACCAGGCTTGAATTATAAGGTAGCCTCTGGAGGAGTATTTGCAGAAGGTGAACAGTTGGTGTGATGCACACCGATAGATGCTTAGCCGAGAGGTTTGTCAGCAGGACTTCCACAAGCCCACTGTGCCAGGACAGCAGACATGCACAGACTGAGTGGCAGGACTCACCGGCGTGAGTCAGTAACCCCAGTTGGTTTTGAATGAAATCTGGTTCAACTCCTAACCTCTGTCAGCATAAGTCAAGTTATACTGTCACCTCTTCTGATGTCTGTGAACTTTCCAAAGGTGATTTCACAGAAAGCAAAGAAAAACCAAGTTGTTGATAGCTCTGATATCCTGGCAGTGACCTACCTGTCCATGTTTCAGAACAAGGTGCTCTAGCAAGCGTGTAGGTCTGTATCCCTCCCCGGGCCAGGCACCCTCCAGAAGCAGGTCAGTGAGGCTCTGTCTACGTAAATCAGTTTTGCAAAGGGCCATGTTACACAAGGTTGAAATCATTTTGAAATCAAAGACTGACTGAAACAGATTTTCTGTCAGATTTCTGTCTCAGAACAAGTGCATCATGAAAGCTTCCCTCACTTTTCACAGATTAAAATGAGACTGGGCCCACAGACTAAGATCACAAACCAGCTGCCACCCCTACTCTGAGTGCAAAATGTAGCTATGCTTTCATACGTGTAGTAATGCGCTCGCTGAAGTCATGGCAGCACAGGAAAAAGGTATCATTCATATACAGAGAAATCAAAGTGAAAAAACAGTGTCCTTTTTAATAAACAGTATAGGAAGTAGAATACGGTGTCACTGCACTGGGACAGTAATTACAAGGCATGGTGATTCTGTAGTATATTCAGATTTGTCTGTATTTTCACAGAAATGCAGCAGGATTACACTGGTAGGCTTGGTGTACAGTTCAGCATATGACAGATAATATTCTTCTTGCCTGCCTCTCCTTTTTGAATTTTCTGCCTCCTTGTCCAGCTATCTTGCTATAATTGCTCTTGCTTTTCTCTCCTCGGAGTATGTACTATTATTTACTTATTGGTTTCCTGAATGTAAACCTTAATAAATGTGAAAGTAACGCAAAGCAAAACCAGAGGTGAATAAGTAATGAAATATGTTATCTTTTATTTCCCTTAACATCTCTCAATTCGGTCACTAACTCCTCTGTTTTAATGTCACTGCTTCTGAGATCTCTTTAAAACCGCAAGTACAGACCCAGAGAAGAAATATACAATGTAGAAAAGAGAAACATGACTACCTCAGGCACAATATTAAATATTTCTTTTCCTTTTTTGAGAAATACCATTTTTTCATAGACAAAGCCACTTAAATAGGTGTTTCTTAACAGAAGCTTTTCTTTCCCTTCCTTGAGAATGAAAGCCATGTACTCTATTTGCAAAACTGTCATATAATATTTCAGTTAAGCCAAAGGAAATTTGGGTATTTAAGATCTTTCAGGCAGGGGCTGTAAGGCACTGAGAGTTACTAAGTGGCTCCTGTTTGGGTGACAGGCTTCTCATGATAAACCGCCCTGGAGGACAACTTGGAGATTCAAAGAGAATTCACAGAATCTCGCTGACAAAATGCTGCTGAGTAGAGGGGTGGAGGACAAGATAAACCTTCCTTCTGCTCCCCAACAGGGAAAAATTCCTTAGATGAGCAAAGCTTCTAGCACAGCAGTTCGACTACTGGTTTTGGCCAGATTAACAGTACAAAGCACAGCAGCACAGCATGTATTAATAAAGAAAACATTACACTTTTGGTGCAGGCAAACCTAACAAAATTAGAAACCATGAAACATAGCCAGTCTTGGTGGAATCTATAGGAAGGATCCAGTTCTTGACCTTCTTTCTTTTACATGTGCCATGGAAGTTGACTGACCCTCCTGTAATAACGTATTTGGGGATTACCTGTGCAGCTGAGGATTCTGGCACTGGGGCAGGGGATGAAAAGCCATTTTAACATCGACGGTTGAACATGAAATAGTAGGCAGGGTGGGGAGGCTGGGAGAAAGCCAGACAGAATAGGGGAGTCTGGCCTCTGAAACATTCAGGATGGAGTCATCAGACACTAACTAGTAAGAAGTCAAGCCTTTAGGAAGACAGAAGCAGGAAAGAGAAACATTCAGGAAGATAGAGAAAAAAAAATATATATGCAGAACTATTGTGGCTTTTGTATTTATCATTGTACATTGCAAAATATTCAGAAACATTTTAAAGCAAAGAATTCATAAATTAAAGTGCCAGTGTCATCTTTAACAGAAATAAATTGTGGGTGATTATTTAAACTTGGCAAATAAAAGCTGAGTGCCTAATTATCAACTCATTTCAAAATGTGTGCTTTTGCAACAAAAGTCAGCCAGGGATCAGTTTGCATCCCTTGAAGAACTGCCTTGAATCAGTAGTCTGAGATGTGAATAAACCATTATTCTGTCAACTTTCAGACCTTCAACATGTCTAAGAGAGAGGCAGTGCAGAGTTTGGAAGGCTTCCCAGAAGGTTTCTAAAATTAACTATCAATGCAGTTAAATGTAGTAAAATTTGAATTTAAAAGAAACTGGGGGTTTGCAGATTCAACAGAAGAGGCTGCTCCAAATGTGCACATTTACGTGTGATCAAATTGGTCCACTTTGGAAAAAGATGAGAGTGAGAGGTCTATGTTTAGTAGGAAAGGAGTGAGATTCTTATAAATAGAAACCAAATAAATTTGTTTATCCCTTTTCAGTTCACATACTGAAATTATGTGAAGAAAACTGACCTTTATATATTCCTGTGAATTTATCCCACAAGATCCCCAAATCTTGTTAGCAAACAAGATTTGGAAGACCAGAAGGGAAGATTATATTTGCAAGATTTTCTACTGGAATCAGGAGAAAATGGTATGCCTTGATAAAAAAAAGTAAGAAACAATGTATCAGCAAATATTGCCAATTACATGAGCACATGGTCTCTTCCATAATCTGAAGTCAAAGTATTTTACTGTCTTCAAGGAATTTCACAGTATCATTCAGTAACTAATTACACTTTTCTAAGGATTTCAGTGATTCTAATTCTGCTTTGTAAGAAATAAAATTTTAGATGCCTATTACGTTTTAATATATATTTTCATATCAACACTATTCATAGCAGCTTGGAATTGGTTTTAAATGTAAACTTCACTGAATTTCCAAGAATCATATTGTTTAGTCACAGAGTAGTTATAAACCTCAAATCTCTCATTAGGTTTGTTTTTTAACCTATAATTAAGATTTATTGTTGCTGTTTTAAAACTTTTCATGTATTGCTTCCTTTAAGTTACACTATGCTTTCTTTTTAATAATATAAATTTAATAACTAAACCTAGAATAGGACATGATACTGTAGTGAAACTGAAAGTTAGGGAAAGAAAACAAATTCAAATTTTAAAAAGATTAACTATGAAATTTATATAAGTTGATATGCATAACTAAGTTTGTAAAGTAAAAGGAACATATTACTATTAGCATGGTAATTCCTGGTTTTCTGTAAGTTTGGTAGCCCTAGTCAGCAACCTGGACTGAAATGAATGCAAGATACATATATTCTTTTTGAAAATGCAAGGACTAAAGAAGAGTCTCTGATTCCTAGTATTTTTACTCACTCCTTTTGTCTGACAGGCTTCCTTAAAGGAATAGGCCATTCTTAATATCAAAGTTAATCAATTTCTTCTCACCATTGTACAGTTCTTTTGAAGTATTGTGTCTGTCATCTTTATGTTAGGGTCAGGATCAAGAAAACCGAAACATCAGTGAGTATTCCTGTATTAGGACCTCCTGAGACCTCAAGATAATAAAGACAAGTTTTGCAGTTTTACTTTTCTGTGAAATTCAGACTAGCCTACTAGAAAACTTCAAGAAATAGTAGAATGCCGTTTTAAGAGTTTACTCTGTCCCTGTGAGATAGAGATGTTTCTGAAAGAATTAAGAAGCATGAACTGCACACTTAAAAAAAAGTTAATAAAATAAAAAAACCCCAACGTCTCCCATCAAAGAATAGGTATTTACTGAAATCCTAAGCATCACAGATAACTGAAATAGAGCATTCTTTGATTTATGATGAATTCATGGAATTTGGAGACGCTTAGAAAGTAATGACTTCTGATGTTAAAGCCTGTGAAAGTAACCTCTGAGCTGAGGTTGTTCAGGGTTTCTGATATACATTTATCTTTGACAGATATAATCTCCAGATTTTATTATCATCTTAGAGTTCCTTAAAGTTCTTGAAAAGAAGTCAGAAAGGTAAGCTTTCATGAAGGGACTAAATCCATTTGGGGAGTTTCTTGACTCTGAATCTGTTAAGATCAAAGTTTCTTCCATTCAGTTTTCATTCCTAGTCAGCTACAATGCTTAGACTGAAAGATAACACACCATTGAATTAATATGTCCCTTCGTGAGTGTAACTGAAATCATGTCATTTAAACTTTTAAATAGGGAGATAACCTAAAATTATTAGCTAATGCACATCAAATTTGAATTAAAAGGATTCTATTCTATTCTATTACCCTTAAAATTTATATGCAACGAATGAGCTAATTTCATCTTATTTGTAGCTCAAGATTCTATATTTATCTGTGTTCGTTAGGTGGGTTTGGTTTTGCCCACGCCAGCCGGAACATCCACAGCCCTGGCAGGATCACAAAACCCAAAAGCATAAGACTGCATGCTTTCATACGGTGTGCTGCTGAGATGCAAGTTTTTTGAAAGTCAGAATAACTGCCTCTAGCTTTCCAACCTCAAAACCCAGACAGAGCTTTATTAACGATTCATCCTATTTTTGAAACATTTAACATAGCATTCAGGTTCTTAGAACCTTAATTGATAATAACATTTTTACATCATATGATCTTTGCTTCATCTCAAGAAAACAATTTTTTTAAATCATGAATTAAGATGTTAAAAAAAAAGTTGCTGTCATTTTGTCTATTAAAGTTAAATGAAATTAAGTATACTGACAGGTTTTGTATGATATGACAGAGACTGAAGGAAACCTTTAACCAGGAACAAAATGAAGCCCTGAAGCTTCCTGATGCATATAATTACATTCATTATTTTTATTGGAAATAGTAGTGAAAGGGTAAGCTAGGTGCTTGAAAGTCTCTGTAAAGATTTGTTCATTAAACATATATTTATGTTGTATTCTGTTTGTTTCTGCATCATTCAACATCACTCTTCCACATCCTAATATTCATATTACAAGGATCTCGGGATAAGAATGTCTTCCAGCATGAGGTCTTGTTTGTACAGCATGCATGTCTCTGTTGCATATACACATAGCACAAGACCGCAGGAAGCAAACTGTTTTGTGTTATCTGCTTGCTTGCATAAAGACTGTAAGATTAAGGTAGTGGTAGGTATCAGCTAAGCAGGTAACAACCACCAGGTGACACTCCACTAGCCCAGCCAAGATAGCTTGGCACCCAAGAGGTTAACACCTCTCTGGATAAGCCACAGAAGACTGGTCTGCAAAGAAGAAATGTAATCTGTTGGTCCAGAGTGGTCTTAATCCACAGAAAAAAATCATATATAAACACTAATGATGCACAGTGAAGCTTGGGAGAGAGCGAAGACATCACTTCAGTTGTGGCTTCCCCTGCAGAAGAGCTCTCAAGCCTGGTCTCTGCCACCTCCACCTCCAACATGAAGGACCACCAGTGACTATAGCCAACAAGACAGCATCATATGTGTGCAGTATTATAAATCGAATGCTCAATTACTGTAGTTGATTAATGCTTGAATCTTGATTGTTAACAGATGCTCAAATTTCAGGCAATCCATAAAGGATCATCTGAAGCTTTGAGATTTGCCTGATGTCTCAGTCTCTCAAAATATTTCCATCATAGTGGTACCAGCTTTCCTGCAAACCAGTGTTTTCCCTGCCCTACAATTTCTTTTACTTTAATTTTTTCTTTTTTTGAAAGTACTACCTTGTTCATTCAATAGCAACATTACATACTGTGGGGTTTTAGATATATATTGCAGGATGTAAGCCTACCATTCAGTCCATTAAAGAGAATAAGATAAATTTGATAAGATAGAAGATCTGAAGTCCAAAAGAAGGCATTTAGGTTTTAATCCACTGTTGCATCCGGAGTAGATATTATATACTCTACAGAGCAACAATTCCTTTTAAAGGATTATTTCCGATGCTGCAATAGCACCCAAATTCCCGTCAAGATTAGTGTTCCATCACATTAGAGGATATGCAGGCACAAAATCAGATACTATTTATGCCATAACCTGAAAAAAACCCCTTCCAACTTAATTCCTAGAAAGTTAATTTGACCTCAACATATTCTGAAATAATAGTTGCATTTCACCTATTAGTAATAAGCTATGCAATTTTATTAAATCTTTGTAGAAAGATGACAGCTTTTAACCAGATCCTATAAGGAAAGTGTTTAAGTTTTCCTCTTTTCACTAACTATTAATATTTCAATTTTGTTAAGGACAGAGACCAAATGTTGCTTTAAACCATTCCTGTTGTCAAGTGTGGCTGAGAGTTGGAACAGTTTATGCACTGTTGGCATGTTCCCATCTCTCCTGAGATGCACAGTAAAGCAACATTACAACATTTGTTTCACTGATGAGAACACATTTTCCTCTTTATCTTTGCCATCTACTGCATTACTCCTAAGTGAAATAAGCAATAGAAGAGATCAGTCAAAAGTTAGACACCTCAATTTTTGAATGCGTTTGAATTTACACGTGTAAAAGGACATCAGTAATTTTCTCACATTTTCCTAATCTTCCCTGATGGATTCAGGCCATGCTTTTCATTTACTCCAGATGCGATAACCAAACTGTCAGCTATGTTTCAGCTTTTCCTTTAATCTTTCCCTGGAGCCAATAATAAAAGATTAGTAATTGACAGTGGTTGCTAGGCTAAGGGTAATGCTTATTTTAAACACAGGAAGCAGGAGCTGTATTCTTTGAAGGGATAATTTGTGGGAGGCCAGAAAATTGGATTACTTTGTTATCTGTTGTGTAAATGACAAAGATATTCAGTGTCCTTAAAATGTCAAGGCAAGCTTAATTAAAAATTTACTACCTAATTTGAAGGTGGGAGAAGAGAAGGAAAGAGAGAAAATGGAGTAATGTTTACAGGTAATTTAGAAACTTTACCAGGAAGCATATAATGTTAATAAAAGTTGTGAAAAAAGATTAAAAGGACACTGCTCTTCTTATGTATAAATATGTCAATTTTTGAACCATACGGGCTTTTTTGAAAAGCAGGAAGTATCCATTCTCATCAGAAGCTAAACATATACAACACATCATCGACTAGATGTTAATGACATTATTACCTATGTTTTAAAAGTCCAGAGCTGGGAATGAAAGCAGGTCTCAAGAAAACGTTTAGAAAAATGAGCTTCCTTAGAAAGAAGCTCCCCAACCACATCCACACTTCACTAAAGTTGTCTGCACAGGGATGAATTTCACTTTAGCTGTAAAGTCACTTAATTACACAGCATATTACTACATCAAGTAACATAGCACTTTTCCTAGATGATATGCAGAGCACATTTTTGTTTCCCTTGTAAAGTGAGGGAAATTGCATGGGGAACGTTAATACTTTGGGACAGATTCTGTTTCAGGCAGCACAGCTGAGCTCAACTCCACTACTGCAAGTAGACATTCATTAGCTAATCAAATTAGATATAGGAAATTTGAATTGAAATACTAGTGCAAAACTTCATTGGTGTGGCTCTTACTGAGAAAAGTTGTGGCCGAAATGTTGTCATTGACAGCAAACAACATAACACAGATTTTGCTGAAATAAGGGACACAATTTGAGTAAGGTCAACAACTTTTTGGAAGTAAAAGTACATTATAATTTTATTTTTTAAACAAAAGTTGACAGGTCTCACTAAATAAATTCTCTGTCTTTAAGCTGCTATTATATACCTCAACTTTTTTTTTTTTTTCCTGTGTAGTAATCTGGCTTCTTTCAGTTACGCAGATCTTCCTTACAAATCAGATATACGTATAGATAACTGTGGAGAGATATCTAAGGTACAAGCTACCCTTACAGCTGATGCTCATCCTTACTGGCAGCAGGAACAGAAATAACGCTGCGATCCTCACCCACGCCACCGGTGGGTGCAACATCAGTGTGGCATAGGTGCAATACCACGTCTTGCCACCTGGGGGCATACCAGTAATGGGAGCACTTTCCTTCTCGCTACCCTCTTGAGAAAACTTTGGATCTATAAATAATTCATCTCCTAGTAATAGTGTCTAGCACCTTATTTTGGACATGTAGTGTTTTTTCTTATAAGTAATGAAGTTTTTACTGCAAAATACATTAAGAAAGCAGAATACAATCCAATACTGAGATCTTTCATAGATAGGATAGATGACAAGCACCATGGTAAAAATCAAACTGAACAAGAAAACTAGAAAAGCAAAAAAAGATCAAGATGGCTTTGTATTTTACAACCCATTTAATTCATAAATATTATAACTTTCATGGAAATGTGCTACAGTGCCATTGAGCTGATTGAATACCAAGGAACTTTATCTAAATCATCACAATTTGCCTTATGCCTTTTCTGTAAATGTAAAAAGACTTACAGAGTTTACCAATTAGCTTTGAACTTTGCTCATGAAATATTATACTGCTATTAGCTTACAACATATTGTGCTGTATGACTGACTTAAAGCCATGCACATAAGAGAGATGACTGAGCATGTTACAGAAAAAAATCTCTGGCTATATTAGTTTATTCTTTCAAGCTTTACAATCATTTCTGATTTCATTCTCAAGAACTGAAAGCCCAGTTCTCCACACAATAAATCATTGGTCAACGAGGAATTTGAGTAGCATTTGAAATAGTCTCAATATGGAGTAGTATTTGTAGAAACATGTATTTCAGTTAAATGGATATGTGTGTTCTGCGAAGTCTTTCACAGAGGTCACTTTCACTATTAACAGGCAGAACTGTGGTTTCACTAAAAATGTGTGAAGGGAAATGGACTGTTAGAATTTAGGACAAAGATGGAAAACATTACACTTCAGCATATGTCTATAAGCACACTCTCACTTTCAAAAATATATTTGGCATTTGAATTATAAAAGCTCCCTTAGTTTTTTTATCTAATTTAGAATAACATTTTCTGTAATCAAATGTCCAGACAAATGGATAGAAAATGGGATGGTATCTTCCTATAAATATTTTATTTATGCAGTTAAGCACAGATTCTTTCTGAAAATTTACATTGTTAAATCAATAACAGCACCAGGTTCAATCAACATTAAGACTGGAGTTCAAGAATACATACAGACTGATGAGTTAGATTTGACTAAAAGCCTGATTTAAATAACTACCTCCATCACTATTTGTGAAAGAATCTAAAGGTCACATAACTCAATATTGGGATAAATTTTCCCAGGGCAGGTAAGTAAAACAATAAAATTCTTCTTATAGTTACAAATTAGCAGATAATTTGAATATCTGAACCCTTAAGAGTGGATAAAATGGCACAGAAGGATGATTTATAAGATTGATTTTTTAAAATAGAGAAGGAAACACAGGAACATTTTCATAGCGACTCAGAGTCTATAAATTGATGAATTCTATTCATAATCAATATCCTACATCAGAAAAATAAAGAGGTAGAATCCTTGTAACCAGATATATTAATCCCTAAATTGAATGGAAAATACTGACAATGTAAGTCTCTAAAGAACTGAATTTTCCCATTGGAGTTTAGTTATTCATTTATACAACTTTTTATCAAGTATTATCTCAAGAATCTGGGATATTTTCTGACTTCATCAATGATCGAGAAGAGAGAGGAAAAATATGTTAGAATAGAATGATTTAAAAAACATCTATGAAAAAAGTTAAGTGGGGGGGTTTGCTTCTATTTTATTCTTTTTGTAGATAGAGATATTACTACTATTTCACAAAAATTATTTTTAGTTTCCTAAAAAAGGTCTCTGGCTTAAGCTAGAGATGAACAATCTTTTATGATGCTTTTTCCAAAAAAGAAGAGAATATGGAGAGTGCCTGAATCACAGGCTCCTCCATAATGTAGCGATGTACATTTATTAATCCATCCTGGATGAAATACACTTGTGGGAAGGGAGTTGATCGCAGAGAGAGAATGCATGAAATTTTTGTTTTATGATGACTTCTTCAGAAGTGGCACCTAAACCACTTTACTTTTATACATTAAAATGCCAAAAGGTGCAGAAGACATAAAAAAGAAAAAGGGATCCTCGATAGGGTACACTTGAGAAAGGCTATTCTGTATTTGAGGTTGACTTGAAAACATTACCTTTCTAACAGGAGAGAAGGGCTGCCGCCTATTTTTACCGCACAGAGTTGGCAACAAGATAAAGCTTTTAAGGTAAAATATTACTTTCTCTGTTATAACAAAATGTCACAACTGGGATTTCTTTATGAGATAAATGTCATTTAGGAGCATTGAAAGGGGATTCCCAAACTCATTTGCTTTGTCCATAACTTCATATATCTCTTAGTCCTTGTATGAGGCTCTGGGTCTGGACAGCCCCTGAAGTGCCGCTGCCGCCGCAGCATGCCCACCCCCCTGGGCACACGCAGGGCAAGAGTCTGACTCTAACAGGCCAAAATATTTTAAGGAGCAGAGGATGATACCGGTCACAGATATGGGTTTCAGTGAGTGACTTTGTGATTGACAAAGAATTTATGCGTCTCACAGCAAAATCTCAGACTTGACAGGGCCAAGGGACGCTAAGAAGGTTTCCCTGCGATATGAAACCACATCAAAAGGAAGAGGATTTCCCAAGGTAACCAGAGACACACAGAAGACAAAGTGAGAGACCCTCTTTCTCTTGTAAGCTTCTGGCCCAAACTCTTTTCCCTGAAAGTACTAAAAAGTGAAACAGCAGCAGCCCTGACAAGCCCGTGGGCCAACAGGAATGGACAAAGCAGAGCTCATTTACTTTATACTTCAGGAAAAAAAAAAAAAATTCTACACCCAAATTAAATGTTACAAAGAAAAAGTAATGAGAATATTATGTTTTCATTGAAATTTATAATGAGAAGTTATTTCAAAACACTCAGTAGAAGTCTGTTAAAACTCCATTCGCACTTCAGGCTAAAATTCAGATATCTGGTGGAAGCAACAGTAAATCTGGACTGCAGAAAACACAATTCCGCTTAGCCATGACAGGGAGAAAAGCAGTCTATGTGCTAAGATCCGTTAAATACCAGAGTAATTTTAACTGTCCAGCAAATGACTCACTGAAAAAGGTGGTAAATGATAAAATTAAGTCTTGGCAGACTGAATTAATTCATATACTTTTCCTTTTCAAATACCTATGGAAAACATTGTTTTCCTTCTCTGAAAATAAAGAACTGCAATAGTTATCAACAACTAAAATAGTGTATAGAATAGCACTTGACAGTTTATTTTTATTAAGGGTAAATTCTACTTCAGAAAATATACTGTT
This sequence comes from Harpia harpyja, assembly GCF_026419915.1. Classification (NCBI taxonomy): domain Eukaryota; kingdom Metazoa; phylum Chordata; class Aves; order Accipitriformes; family Accipitridae; genus Harpia; species Harpia harpyja. The sequence continues at coordinate 22,361,130 of NC_068957.1, read as the reverse complement.
CAGACACTAACCTGAAGAAATGCCAAAAAAAGAAAAAAAAATCTTTAGCAATATAGTTCATAATTACAGAAATACACTTACAAAACTGTTTGACTCTTACTTTTCTAGTTCCCTTTTATACAAGAAACATAATATCAGTTGAAAACAATCCAATCAATGCAGGAATCTTCATCAAAACCATCCTGTACTTTGTCATAAAAGAGTTAGAAACAGAAAGCAGAATTTTTGCAATGAGATATGAAAGAACAATTTAAGTCTAAGAGCACTTGGAAGTAAATGACAACAGCATTGTACAAAAAAGATATATGCATATTTAACAAGCTCTTTGTAATGGAGAGACCTTATGAATTGCTCTCTGATGTCATTCCATAGACCTGTAAAACCTATTAAAAAGCATTTAGCACTTTTTTCCAAGAGAAAATATCTATTACCATGCCACTGTTAGGCAGGATTTTACTGATTTCATTGCAGTATAATAAACTGGGGAGGTAAGTTTTGCTCTCAAATGCAGTTTATCAGTTACAGGGCTGAGTTCAACTCATGGTGTTGAACTGAAAATTTAAAAACAACCTAGGGGGGACTAGTTAGAGAGTAATCTTCTTGAATATTAACTTGGTAAAGCATACACAGATACTGATTCTTCTTAATGTTCCACCCGTAATTTTAGCCTATAAAGTTGGAGAGTAAGGAATTCCCTGCCATTCAAAACTTAGACATTAAAATAAAAAACATGATGCAGATAGAATAATTTATCTCAACAAAATATTTTATACTGGTTAACAAAAATTATGGTGATACTATAAAATTATTTTCTTATGAAGCAGCAGAAATTGTCATTTCTTTGTAATGTTGACGGGTCTTTTCTATAAAAAACTGCTAAGCAATATGGAATAGGAAGGGTTTGGGCAGCTAGCAAACAATCTTCAAATGGTTTCCATTCCTTCCCTGGATGTAAAACTTTTCACATAGCTCTAGTATCGCATGACATCTTTGAGCTAAAAATCTAATGGTTTTGCATGTTAACCCATTCACACCTGGAAGCAGCTCACATTCCAGGGGAGCTCCACATGCAAATAAACTGATTGTGAACCCATATAGACAGTATATGTCAATCCTTATAGGTTTATGCCTGTGTTCATATTGGTAAAGAATACATCTGCTAAGACTGATGTTTTTAATTGTTGACTTCTCTATTTTCTCAAAAAATAGACATTTCCTTGATTTTGTGAGGGTAGAAAAGAAGGTTAAAGATGCACTTCTGGTATTGAGGAGAGGCTGCTGCAACTGCAATTTGTTTGTTCTAACAAGCACAAGGAACAAAGTACAGTGTTTTGTAAATTATACCGAAAATATCATCAGAGTTCAGGTTTAGATCGACATATGTTGAGCATTCATGCATGAAACAATCCAAATAAATAATGAGGAGCATCTAAGTGAGTTAGTTTTACAGTGATTTTTTTTAATTTATAGGTGAGAAAACTGAGCTGATCAATTCTGTTAGAATTGATGATGACATTGACAGGCCAATATTTGGTAGTAATCTAGAGCATTGAGCCTTCTAGACAAGTGAAGAAAATATGATATAGCTATTTCCTTCAAGTTATACAAATAGTGAGATCCAAAGGTTATCCCTTCTTCCCAATAAATGTTACTATATGCTTGTAAGCACAAGAGGCAGAGAAGATGAATGGAAAAAAACCAGAAAAAATATTTATGCTGAGGTAGGAAATGCTTCAAAGCTCATATACTGGATTTCCTGTGCTGCACACATTGGTACTTTAATACAATAAACATAACAGTAAGTGATTCTTGAAAACTCTTGTTGTTCAGGTTTTGCATAATAATAGTAATCCAGTAACACTTAATTTCATTGGTCCTCTAATGAATCAAGTTTCCAGACTTTCCAAATACCCTAGATAATCTATCTTATAGGCATATTAACCTAGACAAAGGCATCAGATTAAGTTTGATTAAATATGTTTCTACAGGTACTAATGTATCTCTAAATTTATGTAAGGGAAAATTAAGAATACAGAGCTTTGTGTTTTTCAACTACTACAAACAAGGAACATGTGCATATGCATATATCTATTACACCTGTTGTTACAGCTGAACAATTCTGATTTCGATGAAACTAAGAGAATGGTAAATCATAGGTTGTCCTCTGAGATACTAAACACTGGCTTTTCTCATAAAGCTCATCTTACTGCAATACCAGTTAACATATTTCTTCAGTAGAACTGAATAGTGCCCTAACAGTCATAGCACTGTATAATATTGCATCTATTCTAAAATTATGTATTATTATAGGGTATAATTTTTAAACAAAGAAAGATAGGTTTGAAAACTGTCAATGGTTTGATATGAAGCAATTGAGTTTTGAAACCTGCACTTTTACTGTCTTTTCCCTCCCCCCTTCAAGTCTAAATATCACATATATAGGAGCATAAAGAGCTGTTTGATTTTCATGCTGGCTCAGGGGTAGCTCTTTAGGCAAGCAGTAAAAGGCTAAATTATAAGGAATGGTTGGTTTGAATCAAATGCAAATGTTGAACAAAGATAATTATTTTTAAGGACCAAGATCAGTGAGACATTCAATAGTTTAAAAGATTGTGCATGACACGCAGCATAACTACAGAAGGCATAGATCTTCAAATCATATCTAAATGTTTTGTGCCATATGCCAAACCGTTACTGTAATTTTTTCAATTCCATGCATATAAAGATCACTGGTAATAGCAATGTATATGATCAGTACATATGCCACTGCATTTGTTTTTGATTCACCAGCTATGAATAGTATTTACAAGTACAGAACTAATATTCAAAGCAGTAATATTCAATACAAAGATTTGTATTAATACTAATCCACCTGCTAGGTCTAACTGCTTCTGCTGCATCTCACCTTTCAAATTCCTTTGGTAAAAAATTATCCAGGATCACATTGTTTAAAATCAGCTTAAAGCTGATGACTACTTTACTTAAGTTATTACTTAGCATAATGACTACTTTAAATTGGTACTGTTCATCAGAAGGTGCTTTTATTTACAACAGCAATTCATTTGGCATGTAGCAAGGGCAGACTAAAAGGAATGGAATACATTGTAGAACTTTCCAACTGAAGAATTTATATAGTAGTATTGGCCTTTTCCACTTCCATCCACTGCTCCCTAATGACATCCTGAATTTGGGGGTGCTAGTAAGGGATTTTTTAAAAGCACTTTTTTAAGGTTACACCATAAAACAAGCTAATATTATGGGACATAAGAATATAAAGTGAAGGTAGGAGAAATTATTACTTTAGAGACTACTCAATCAGTATTCAACTTCCCTTGATGGAGCACAAGGAAGTGTTTGTGGTTTATATTTCAGAATATGCAGATGAAAGTATCTGCAGTCTCAGTTTGATTACAAACACATAAAAACAAGTTGCTTCTTTCTTGAAAGGATTCTCACTGTGAGAGTTTATACAGAATTTGCATCTTGACTGTAATTAAGATGAGCATAAAAAAGGTGTCTTTCAAGAGGGCATGATGACAAGACAGTCAAGAGGAAAATGACAACAAATGTTGGCATCTTTCACTTTGATAGAAGGCATATTATTTCTGTTCAAAGACAGTACCTTCATAGTCATGATGATAAAATGCAGGTGAAAGTTGTAGATAAACTTAACAATGGCCAAACATCTCAAGAAACCAGCTGTGGGAGATTAAGAACTAAATAGATGGTAACTGTATATATGCCATTGACCCTACTGATATTCTCCAGTAAAGTTGATTTTTATTATTATTATCTGTTACTGTATTTATTTCATCTTGAAGTTTATTTTTCTCTTGCCAAAGTAATCTTCTCTTGAATCAATTATTTGTTTTCACTTCTGTCTTATCAAACTTTTGCAATAACTTTAAACATGAATATGCATGTGTGTTATTTATCTACATCAAATGTTTTAAACATGCTTTCATCAGAAATTCTTGCAACTTTTTCAAAGTTCTTTGTCAGAATAGTAACTCTTTTATACAGTGAATGCTTTACAAAGTTAATGTCTTTAGATTAATGAAGTTTTGAGGATGAAAGATTAAATCCCTGAAGGTTTACAATCTTGAAAGTGTTTTTCACAGAAATATTCCTCTTTTCTTCATTGTGATTATTAGGACTACATACCTGTTAAAAAAATGCTCTGCTAAACTTTCTAACCAGATGTAATACTCATCTGATTTCACAATATATTCCTATTCTACTATTATTTAAAAAAGAGTTTTGTTTTCTTTTATGGACTAAAAGGTTAAGTTGAATCACTTCAATCACGTTGCACCCAAATGTGCATTTACCCTTGAATGAATTACTCTACGGCCTATAAATCACTTATGAGATGCAAAATTGATATGTAAAAGATACAAACTAGAAAGAAAAAGAGAGTCCCTGGTTAAACAAGGAAATTTAACTCACTTGAGTGAGATATGAGTAAACTGTATATTGATTAACATTACTAATTCATGGAAACTTCAATGTGGGATACATGGGGAGAAGAGGGAATACTCTAAAATGCATTGGTAGAACCAAAACTCACTGCTGTGCTGGGATTTGACCGCGATTATGAAGTTATAAGAGGACAAAACAAACACCTCTTTCTGTACCCTTGTAGAAATTTATATGGGGGGGATTGCAGGGGCCAAATAGAAACCCTTCCTGAGGTACAACTCCTAAATCGACACAATTTTATATAGAAATTTGGTGGCTCCATTTTTACCTTTTTGCCTTGGGGCCATTTCTATCATGCTTATTATTAATGCATGCTATATAAAGCAAGATGAGCTTCAGCTGATTTCACTATTGCCAATTACCTGTGTTTTCCAGCAGTAACTTTTCCACTACATCCTGGGGAATTTACTGAGTCTCACAAACACAATCCTAACAATTATCCCAGTGAGACAGAAAATATTAATCCCCTTTTGACAAGACTGGTCAGACCTTATGATTATGGTCACTAATCGTCAAAATAAAGTGATTTTTAACCACAGCAGATAATTGCATATATTTTATATCTTCGAGGAAATTTTTAAGAAGTTCATCTTCCCGAAATAAAGGCTGGAAACTGAATATGTTGACTTTTCATTTAGCTTAACTTCAACTAAATGAAAAAAGACAGACTTGTGCAAAAACTGGCTGTTTGTTAATGGAAATTGGTAAACAGTTCCAAGCAGTAAGGATTTTAAGAATGTTAACAGTTTCATAACACAAGTAGCAGTGGTAAAAACAACATCCAAAAACTTGAAAACAAGCACAATTTATGAATGTATTTCTATGATCTGGTTGCCTCCAATTGCAGGGGACTGAGCTCTACGACCCAGCAACTCCCATTGCACCCTCTGTCCTTTATTAACCTGTATTTATTCAGATATACCCTTTTAAAAGAAGCTGAGCATCAACAAACTGAAAGTGGAGTAGTACAAAAGACCCAAAGGAAGGTTAAAAAAAAGTAATGAAAATCTACGTAGTTTATGGGTGTCTAGGGAAATCACAGCTCTAGCTCTCTATAAGTTAAAAATATAACAATTTCATTTTAAATAGCTTTTGTGCAATTCCAGACAGCTTCAGGTGGTACGAAAAAAGCAAATTTTACATTTTTCTATGATTCGGCCTCACAAACTATGCCTCCTGATGCAGTATGGATAGGATATTTATATAGAACATACATGTGCAAAGGGTAATTCTGAGGTCTTTAATAAGTAGCTAACCTTTCCAGAAGAATTAGCAAACTAAGTTTGCACTGGATCCTTACTGAAATTGCTACAGATAAACCTAAAGGAGCATATATGTAACACATCGATGTGCAGGCTGATTTTATATGTTGATGAAATCTACACCATGATGAATTTAAGGTCTCTACATAAATTTCTGATGTGTTTCAATCCAATCAGCTCTTCTCACAGGTGAGAAATGTCTAAAGTACTGTCCTGGGATGGTATTTTACTGCAGAATCTCAGCACACAACTTTATCTTTCCCCTTTACCTAGCAGCATGTTAAAGCTGTCGTGATTCTGCTATATGTTTTAGCAATAGCCAGCTACCATCCAACCTTGTTAGCCTATATACTGATTGCTAGGCAAGTATATGTATAAAGATATGTATATACACAGACACACATATAGTAGGCTAGTATACTAATCTATAGTACAGGTTAGGGATTGTTAACTGTACCCGTGCTCAGCCACCACAAACTTTGACAGTATGTCATGGGCATCAACCTTGTGGTCATAGGCATTGTGTAGGTATTAACCCAGATCCCTTTTCTGCTTCTTGCTTGTCCAGTCAATATCATATAAACCCACCTTCCCAAAATCTCTGTTATTGTTTGCACCGTCCTATTCAGCATGTATCTCAAGAAGTAAATGAACAACATAGAAGGTATGGAAAGAATGTGAAGAGATTAATGTAACAGAAACAGTTAATGAACCATATCATCATTTTGAGCTTGAAAAGGTCCTCAAAACCCCCACTAAACAAAACCAATCTCCTCCATTCCCTCAGATGCTCTGCAGTGCCTTGTGGTTGTTTGAGCAATAAACAGATCCAGGGCTGGGAGAAGCAATAGTGACTAACAATTAATTTTAAGGCAATGGTCAGAATTGTCACTGAATAGATTCACTTATATTTTAATTCATTTAGCTTGGCATTGCAGAGTTCCTACTCTACTGTATTTTCATTGTGGTTTACTTAAAAAACTTGAAACCAGTATCAGGAAGTTATCCTCCCTGTAAGAGTCAGCTTATTATTCTTGAGATACTTATTTCTTAAATAAATATTTCTTGGATTAATAAAAAAAAATGTTTTATTCACAGCAGATTTTAAATGGAAATTCCATAGCTATAGAATATCCAAAGCCCCACAAGCCACAGAGACTTTAACTAAACTGATTACAATTGGAAAAAGGAAAAAAAAAAAAAAAAAAGTAGATAAAACCTTTGACCAAAACCAAAGCTCTGCAGGAGCAAATCACGTGCAGGAGACAAGTGTACCTAAGATGGTGTCACAAGTTCACAATCACTCCCTCAATAATATTACCTGGTATAATATAGCAAGTTATGGTATTCTTTTCATGGAGATTGGAACTGACAGGCTTGACCTGAAGGACCCAACATTTTTCTGTGCCCTGTGAAACATAATGTATATGCTCAGGAGATGTTCCCTTCACGCATGCACATTCTTTTCCCAGTCCTAAAGCAGTTAATATCTTTTGCAAAGCCATTCTTTCTTTTTTTTTTTTTTAAACACCACACTCAAAAGCACCAGTGAACACCGTACAGTGTTTCATAAGCATAAGAAATGGAGAAACAGGAATAAGATTTTGACCAGCTGACAGCTAAGGCAGGGAGAAAGAGGTGGTGACAGCTCCAGCTGTTCATATCTTAAGTGCCACTTATTTCTTAAATGATTGTCAATTCACAATGAAAAAATGTGGAAGTGAAGTCATTCTACAGCTATACCATTAACTAAAATTATGACTTTGGTATTTTACATTACTGGATTTATCCTAATTGAGAAAGTAAAGAATTAATTACACTGTTTCAGCTTTTGGTTAATGCTTTTATTTTCCATCCTCCCTTTAATTTTCCTGTCCTGTAAATTAAAAATTGAAGACAGTGAATAACATAATAGTAACTAAATAACATTTTCTGTAGAAAGAAATATTTTAAATAAGGAAAAGTACAATCTTAATTTCTTAAGTTTCTTCAGCATGTGACTAAAATTCTGAAGGCCCTGGATTTTCAAGCTTCTCTCTTTGGGCTTGAAAAGAGTGTCCAAAAACTAACTAAGTGCCTCTCTTCTGCACACTATTAAGAAGACCCATCAATGGACATTTTTCTTAATTTAGATGTTCTGTTGCAATCTCTTTCCCACAGTTTCCAGCCCATGCATCCCTTTCACTGGGCTGCCTTACAAGTTAGCTTGGAAGTTAACCCACATCTCCACCTTATTCTAAGGTGTAGTGACTTTCCCTTAATTGGATCCAAATATTTAATATGTTGAGACTGTAATTGCAGAAAATACAGTCTGTCACCAAACCTTTAGTCTTAAAGACAGACAGAAGACTTCATGTTTATAGACTTTGCAAATGAAGAAGCTAACTAGTCTTGAATGACACTGTTTTCTACATCCTTTGCCTTTTGAAACTACAGTCTGGACCCCTGCCCAAGTGGTCAAAAATTTTGCTGCTCTAAATTGCTCATATTGTGTATTTTTCAGTGGACTATACCTAAATAAGTTATATCAGGAAAGTGTTACCTTTTATTTCATATTCATTCTTAATTTTATGCTGAGAATCTGATGAGATATAGATCTGTATTCAGAATTTCTACAATATGACCTTTCATGAATTTGATTTACTAAAGCCTCAGATGCGATAGTTCCCATTTGCACGCTTTGTTTTATATGGATGACATTTTCCCTCAAACATTAACCTGCCATTTTATTGTCTCCCAGATACCTTCAATATGTTTCATAGACAGAACAATTTTGACTTGTCACAAAATCAAAATTGGCCCACAAAAATTTAGCCCTCATAAAGAAAATGCATTTTGGGGTTTTTGCCCTTGTGAGAGCAGAATTTTACATTAAGCCTCCTGTCATTTTTTTTGTAGAACACATAGATTGCTTTTCTCCTAGGCCATGTATTTTACATGAGTTTGAAGTGCCCTTCATGTGGTACTGCATGTCATCTGTAGCCATTAAGGTATTATTTATAGAACTATATCTAAAAAAACCCCCAGGAAAATTCTTTTACGTTATTCCATTGACTAAAAACCATGAACCAGTTAAGAAGCTGAGCTCTATGAAATCACTGACGTGTTTTCCTTTGTAGTTGTCCAATATGGTTATTGCCATATATTTTGGATGTTTATCTGATCTACATGACCCACACCAAGAATTAAGGATTTACTAAGACAAAACACACGAAAATATTGCAGGGAGGGCAAATTATTTCACATTCCTTCTTATAGCATAAAGTTTTTACTTGTCCAGGAGAATCACTGCAAAACCAAAGGTTATATCAGAGACAGTAATTCCCTTCGTATCATCACTAACAAGAATGCTGAGCCATTGCAGAACAAAAATGATGGCTAACAGGTCATCCAACAGTTCTTAGTGCAGTTCTTATGTCTCAGAAGACAAAGTGCTGCAAACCTGTACCCAGCCGCTGTCTGCCATTAGTGGACAGGACGTATAAGATCAACAGGCAACTCTCAGGCATTAATGCTAAGGCATTTATCAGTGGGAATAAGCCAGTTTTCTAGCACCATGAACTTCTGATTTCTAGCCTTTTGATTCTATTCATATATCTAAGATAGGTGCAAGCCTCTTTTTCAGTATTTGATTCCTTCAGTGAATCAGTAATATCTGCTGTGGGTTGTGCTGCTTCATCATTCCACAAAATGTAGGCAAAAATATACAATTATTTTTCTCCAGAAATAAAAATAATCTGAATGTTACTAAAACACATATTAGCAGCACCTATTAAGAAACACAAGTTATTATTTTGGTTTAATAGTCATCTTCTTTAAAATAAGGGTGCACAATGTTACAAAAACATGTAAAAAATGACTTGAAATTCATGAGAGAACACCTTTCACAGTATAATTTAAAAATTTTTGTGAAAAATATAGTTAGAATTTTTATTAAGCTACTGTTAGTGCACCACCAACCTTGAAAACTAAAATACTGAACATCCTAAGACATCTTGACTCCTCTGCTCTGAAAACCAGTACAAAACATGCACTTTCCTGCACACTGACATACTTTGCTGAATGACTCCCTACAGCTCAGCATTCTTTCTGCTAACTCTGTTGTCAAACTTTTATAAAAAGTTATTATAAAAAGGCCAGAGGAAAAAAAAGTCCCAAACTATGGCTTATCCATATCGCATATTATCACATATCATGGAAAATAATTATGATTAATAGACATAATTCTTATTCTAATAATATTGGAGTTACAGAGAAAGCAACAGGTTAATGAGAAGATATACTAGCCTTATAATAGAAGAAAATTAATTCCTTAAAAAGACAAATCATATCTATGTATAGTCTAAAGAATCCAGATCTTGCAATCCAGACTCTTATTTTCCATGAAAAAAGTGAAGCATAGATGAGAAAAAGTCGTTTTAAAGTTCTCCTGAAATATCTCCAGATTACTACTTCGGAGAGATGGGACAAAACCCAATTTCATTTGGAGGCAGAGGAAGGGATCTTCCCCAGCATATTCTGGTCTCAGATTGCTGTATTACCCAGATGAACTGCAAGTTCTCCTGAACCTTTCCCGACGAGTCTGAAGTTCTCACTGCTGATTCACTGACAACACACTTCTCAGAGAAGTTATTTTGTCAGATTTATTAAAAACATTAATAATAGCAGTGAACTATGTCATCTCAGAAAGCTCTATAGTGCAAAGTTTTACTTCTTAAGGACTCTGAGGTAGTTGATATTCTGCCTAATAATGAAATACACGAAGAAATATTTGTATGCATTGAAAATATAGGGCTTCACTACAATATTTTATTTTTTCTTAAAGATCAGTTTTAATGTCCTAGAAGTACAATATATTAAAATAAGAAAAGGCAGTCTTACTTATCCACTTGTATAGAGAAAAAATTTTGGCACGGGAAGCCCCTTCCTCTCCCTGACCCTACTATTCATCAACCACAAAAAAACCCTCTAAGAACAAAAAAGGGATATGATGGAGACAGGCAGCTGAATTCATTGCCTAAACAACAGCAGAGGATGCTACGCTTTTTTTGTTGTATTTAAAAAGTCTGTCCTTTCATGTGGGTGACGATCCCCTTTCCTGCTGGACTTATATCTTGGTGCCCTCATGTCTTGATCATCAGTTTCAAAAGCAAGTGCTACATTTTCATCCGTGTGAAACACCTCGCTGTTGTACAAAGACAGTTGCTTTTCAAATCCACAGAGAAACAGATTCTGAGCTCAAAATCATGAAGGTAGGAAACAAAAGGACTATAAAAAAAATAAATAACAAATGAGATAAACCTCTCTACTTTCCTGCCCAAAATAATACAATACCAATGCTGATAACCACTTTACAGAAAAATATTTACACTACACTATTCTCCCGAAACATTCATCATGCCACCAGCCACAATGATGTGCCAGGTCTATCAGCACTACTGCTTGCCACCACCTGCCAGCAGAGAACTAAATTTTAAATATATATTTGCTTAGCATAGATGCTGGTACTATACATGAATTTGCATTCAGCTCCACAGAAATGTCAGCCTAGGGAAGAGGGTGGACACTTAGAAGTGTCAGAGTATCTATCAAAACAAGGCAGTGTGATGGCAGCTATCTAAACAAAACAAAAACAAAAAAAAACCCCAACCAAAACCAATGCAACATTCACAGTAAAAATGACAGGATTAAATAAGAAGAGAGTGTGTTCAGATCAGTTGGCTTAAGCAGAGAGACACTGAAAAGAGTAAGAAGGAAATAACTTAGAAAATTGAAAGAATTCTGGCTCATTCTCAAGAAGTGAATGTCAGGTGTTTTATACCTGGAAAAAAAATATATACATTTAAGGTTGGGAAAGGCCATATATACATAAAGACAAAAACGGAACACTGCAAAACATGTAAAAAATGACTGATACTGACATTTGCAGTTATATCAGCATTCCTTCAGACATTATGGTTCAAAAATGTGGCTTTGTTTTTTCTGATTTTTTTTGGAGGGAGGGGAGTTAGGTTTGGGGTTTTGTTTGTTTTTTTTTTTCTTGGGGGGGGGGTGGTGGTGGTTTGGTTTTGTTTTTGTTTTTTTTTTAAATGTATGCTTTACAGAACTTTTTTCCTGACAAAGACAGATCTAGTTCACAGCAATGAGTTGTAACATCACCCAGGAAAGGTTCAGGCAGGGCTGAGCAGCAGCACTGTATGATTTAGAGCATTTCATCGCTAATAAAGCGTTTCCTGTGAGTAGCAGCAAACTTCCCAGGGAAATACCAACCTAACATCAACCTCGGCGAAGTTCAGCACTGTACGCGCTCCTGACCTCAAACCGAATGTGGCCTGGGGACGAGCCACCTCAATGTCATCCCCTTGCAGACAGAGGGCTGCAGCCAACGCTCAGCTGCTCCTCAGCACCCACTCCCCCGCCCCAGCGCATGGGGCCATCTGACAGCAGAGCATCTGGCTGTGTTTCTGGACTCTTCAGTTTAAATAAATCCCTCTTGTCAATACCAATCACTATAAAGGCACCCTTTCACGTCTTCGGGAACATGAAAGGCACATGGGACTGTGAGTAGAAATCTTTGCCATCAGGGCTGTTTTCAAACCAGAAAGTGTACGATTTTTCCCATTTCCCTCTTTGCTTTTTGAACCAGTGCCTTTGATCAGGGTGACCAGTTGCTGCAGGCACGCTTGCTGTTTTGTGGGTCTTTTTTATTTCCCAGATGGCATAGTACTGCTCATGTAGCTTTGCAAAATCACAGTATACATTTGTTTGCTCCCCCAAAGCCCCAGAAACAGACTTGTAAAAAACAAAGTTCAGATTTTCTGAGGATGAATTTTCACTACTCGAACGCCTTTCACTCTTCACACACACTATCCGTGAGCCCTTCCCTGTGACAGCCCCTGATCCCTCAGCCTTCCCCACCCTTTCCCACCTCTTATGGTCTCCAGGACCAGCAGCAATACCACCGTTGCCCTCTGTGATCATGAAATAGTTTCAGATTGTCCACTAGTGTTTAGTGTTGAAGCACGATAGAAAAGGTGCCGCTTGTTCAAAAGCTTATGCAAGTAATGTAAAGACATTTGGAAGATTTCATATTCTGAGGAGGAGTGGGAAGACTGTTAGAATTGCTTGATCAGCAACACTTTAATTTCCCTACAATAGCTGATACAGCCAAATTAGGGAAATTATCCTTATTCAAAGATCATTCTAGCAACTTACAAAGTGATTACACCACTGCTTGCTCATTTATTATTTCTGTATTCCCATTTATTTTTACTGAAATCTTAAAAAAAAATTACTGCCAAAAATATAGCTGTTTTATTTCTCATAATAATCTAGATTGATTTTACCACCATAATACTTAAACACATTTTATTTCCTAAGGCACTAAACATAGTTTACAGTTAGCTGCAATAAGAGTGCCTAGCATCAAAAATGTTGGGCAGTTAGCTGAGACAAAAGGATTGTGGCTTTTTTGTATAATTACTTATCTTATATTTGCCCCCCTTACCACTCTAATTCAGCTTATATATGTGTAGGAAATGCAATGATAACCAAAAGGATATAATTTTATTCGATTTAATTTTATGCATTTATGTCTAGAATTCAGTAAAAATGTAATGATACTGATCTACTTCCATAGAGATTTGGATTTAGAATAGGGCAGTTCATTAAACCTCCCTTGGAGAAGAAGTCATATCAGCCAATTGAGTTATTTGGGTTTTATACAGTCTGCCACAGTGATACCGGAGCTCTACAACTGCTTAGAAATGTGGTTTTGGCAAAGATGAATACACACACACACTATTACAACCTAAACTGCAATAGGCAGAGACCTTTATTAAGGTAAAAGTGATCTAGAGACACAACAGCTGGGCAACTCGCCATAAAGTCTCACCACCATCTCAAAGTCATTCTGGGTCAGGATTGTGCTAACAAATAGTGCAACATATCATACTTGCATGTCTGATGGCATATGTAGGGTCTAAGTAGCTAAAATGCTGAACTGGGATTCAGGGAGGGAGGTTCTGCTTATTATATCAGTGATTCGGAGCGATATTCTCCATTATTACACTTCACATTCACAACAGGTACAAAAGAGAATGAGATTAATTGTTGTGCATTCTGAAACCAAAATCCAAAGAATTATTCTCAAAATTTATTCCAAATTCTGAACATGAATGCTGCTTGGTTTACAAGAATAGACATGTTAGTTTTGTTGAAGGACTCCCCACCAGATACAGAAAACTAAAAAGAGACATTTCCATGTTATTTCCTAATAATTACACAATAGCTGGGTTCCTTATAGTCAGACAAATTGTTCACATGAATTTTAAAATTTATAGCTTTTGGGCTTCATTTCTACAGTAACAAAGATGTCAATGTAATAACTATTACATTGAGGTTATATACCTAGAGCTTTTTACATGACCTATGCTCTGAAACACCTTCTAGAGGTGCCATAGTTCCTTAAAAGGAATGAAATCAGCAGAATAGTAGTATTTTTTTTGCTTTGAAAAAGAATTTTCAGAATTTTTGTTAAGAAGTTCATAAGTAATTACCATACATTAAAGATGTATAAGTGTCCAGGGGACACTGTCACCTGGATTTAATAAGCTTTTTTCTCCTCTGTTATTAATTTTTTTCTAATGGACTATGAAGTATCCGACAAAGATTTTATTACATTTGCAATACAACACAGAAGGTCAGGCATTTAAACGTAATCCTTTACAACGAATTATTTAAAACTTTTTTTGAAGTCTACATAAACATAAGGCTAATATTAATTAGGAAGTTTAACCCATATTATATTAAAATCAATGACAATCAGATTTAACTTTGCAGAAAAGCTGGAAGAAGGTAGGCCATCAGAAAAGAAGAAAAAAAAAATATATTTTTGTCTTACCCGTAACTGCTTAGAAAAACAAACAAAATTTCTTTTCACACAGATACTTATAAAGCATTTTTAAAGGCATTCAAAAGCCAGACTGCTATTCCTCCTTCAATGATATTGATAGGGCAGTATTAATACTAAGTTTGTTACGCCAGTGTACAATCAGATTTATCTCAGGGATCAAAGATATTCTTGCAGTTTTAGCTGAAGTAGTATCTATCTGTCATGCATGGTCTTCAAGATTTTGGCATTCTACTGATAGACATTAACAACCCTTTTGTCACTCCCGCAATCTTCTGTTCTTATAACAAAAAAAATTCAGCTATTTTAAATACTTTTGTTTAGTTTTAGCAATTCTTATGTTTTTCATGACACTTTTAAACAAATTGTATCTGTAGAATAAAAATTGGAGAAATCCTAACTAGTCTGTAATCACAAAAATACCAAATGATTTTTAAGATTCTTTTACAAACACCAGAGGTAGATATTGTTCTTTAAATGACCTACTAAAGTTTGTAAAGCTAAATCATTTATAAACTAATACAGCTAAATCCAACTTATATTCATCTTTGAAGTTTGCTTCCTTTTTTCAAGATCTGAAGGAACACTTCACCTGAAGCCTTGTTCTATTTTCTACCTGAAAGCCTTTGTTCTCTTTTCCAAATAAAATTGTTTATAAGGAAAGATTACCCAAACGAAAGAAAGAATACCCTCTGCCCAGAAATCTTATCTTGAAGTAGAAAGATTTTAGGCTCTGAAAGACTTTTCTGTTAATGTAACAGCCATGAAATTATGATCTATGGAATCCAGTGTAAGAACATAGGAATAGCCTTCCTGAACCAGACCAAGGCTTTGTGTCGTTCTGCCTCTAACAGACAGACATCGATGGACATTTAAGAAAGAAGAAGAACATACCAAACATGTATGACCAACCCTTCCTTGGATTGAATGGATTTGACTATTTAATACCCTCCAGTGGATCTTTTTTTAAAGAACTTGTTCAGTAGCTGCCGTCTTGCATATTATTTGACCAAATTTAATATCTGACCTGACCCCCTCAATGTCCCCACCCCAAAAAGCAGCAGACAGGCAGCTGTCATTACAACAGCTATAAGAGCTGTATGTATTACTTATAGTCTGTCAGAATAAAGAGCAGTGGAGAAGACAAGTGAGGACTTTGGCAGAAGTACTAACTTCATTCCTGCATTTTATGTCGACCAGAGGCCAGGGCTTAAAAACAACTCTTCATACAGTGTCCGGCCTTTAACTTCTGTATGCTGAAGAGCCAATGAATTTCACTTGTAAAAGCTTTAGCTATAGAAAGATGTAAGGAGTAAAGTCATAGGAAATACATTATGGAGTATTAATGGCTAGTCCACATTTCAAAATCTAGGGAATGTAAAGGTGACCCTAAATACATACTCGTTTTTCTATCCCTATTATTTCTTCTCATTCTCTCCTTATTGCAAAGCAATTTTTTCATGGCTATTTGTTTCAGTTAAACGACAGTTTTTCCAAATGCCGCTACTGAGTTATTTTGCTTATGAATTTTGGCAGAACTGGCTGTTGTACAAGACATTTCCAGGAGTGGTAATCAATTGAGGAATAGATACAAACAAAAACTAGCTCAATGGGGAAAGCAGTTTTGTGCTCATACTATGGGTGTAGCAACTATTTGCCTAATGAGAGTGATTTCTAGACTATAGGTATTTACATCTCAGGGGAGGAAAAATGAAAAGCATAAAATAAAAAAGTCAACAGAAGACCAACAGCAAGAGGCCCTGAATACTGCAATTTGATGTGGATTGCTCCGTAATTACAAGTTTGGTAATTGCATTTTTTTTTCCACAGAAAATAGCGATGTTTTCTTAGTTATCACAGACTATAGACACTGATTATAACGTCAGCTTATGCAAATTCCTATGAACTATATATATTAAGAGATGGAATAACGAATATTCCAGGTGTTCACAGAATACCTGCAACTGTGCTAACAGTCTTTGATAACAAAATTTTAAGTACTGCTGTGAATACTACTAGTAAATAGTAGGCATTTGTTATATAAAACACCATGTTCCAGAAGACATTTTACCGAAGAGTTATTTAATCTGTAAAAAAATAAACTGTGGGAAATCCTTTTCAATTACCATACTAGTAATATTTCTTATTGCTTTTCAAAAGACAACAACATTTTCCCCATTTTTGGGTTGTCACATAACCAGCATAAGTTGTTACTACTCCGTTTAAGTAAAAGGTGAATTCGTAAAGGGAAATGACACATCCACAGACTACAGTTGTGAGCTTTGTCTTACTCCCACTCATTCTATTCAGTCCCTTTGTGACCAATATTGCTAGTAGACCTTCAAACAGATACATTTGCAAAACCAAAACAGGTATAGATTCAAATCTTTACCAAGTGCATAGTTTGAATATCAGGTTTAAAATGTGGAAATAAATTTTGTAGCTTATAGCCATTTTCTTAATCTAAAGAAGATCATAATTTTATATCACTGTAATATCTCAGCACTCTCCTAGAGACAATTCACCAAAAAATTCTCCAAGATCAGACCTGCAAAATTATCCAGATCAACTGAGAACTGGAGAGAGCACTAGAAGGGAAATTTCCTGGACATAAAAGAAAAGAAAAAAGCTTCTCTGGAAGAAAGGGCCAAGTGTAGTAAAAGAAACTTTTTCCTTCTGTGCTTTGCTGAGGTTTTATAAAATTTTCATACTTGTGGACATTTGGTTCAATTGATTTGTGAAAAGGCAGTTTTTTGAATACTAATAATGATGCTAGAAAGCTGTGCGTTACTGGAGGAGAGAGGAGAAAAAGTAGGCAAAGTTTAAGATCACAGTAGCTAGAGCACAGTAATTAGTGGAACTCCAGTGCATGTTTTGGCTGTTATCCATTACCTGCTTTAAACTTCTGTTTCCTTGCTTATGAGGATTTCAATGATGATGGTTGTCTGTACAGTAGAAAACTGCATGTGGTAATCTTTACAGTTTCTAAAATTGGGAATGCACTTTCTCACACAGAAGAGAAAAAAACAACCTAGAGCAAGCAACAGAAACTATTATCTTGCCAGCCAAGAACATTCCATTCATTTCTCCAGTAGCTTTTTTCCTAGGGATTATCTCTCAGAAAGCTCCCTTGGCAGAATGACACAACAGTAATTCTTTGTATCAGTTTTGCCATACCCAGAGCCTTCTGACAAACTGCAAGTGTGCTCTTCAGATGGAGTTTCACATCATCTGAACTCTGTCCCCCAACATTTACTGATTGCTGCCAGGGTTCAGTTACAGAAAGCAGTAACACCAGTCAGGGGAAAGCAAACTTACCAGATCTGCCTCTCATGCCCTGCTGTTTGGAGGCCACCACCGCACCAACCAGCTGGAATCTTCCTACACAGAAGGAAAAAAAAGAGTGAAGAATAAATAATTTCTCCTTTATGTTTCTAAAGATGCTCTGTTTGTTCAGATTTTGGCACTTATATTCTCTGTGTTTCCTTTGTCCTTTTGGGGTTTTTGATTTAAAATAAAAATTATTCCGAATAAATGTCATGTTTTAACACTAGCCAGCAACTAAGCACCACACAGCCACTTGCTCACTCCCCCCCAGTGGGATGGGGGAGAGAATCGAAAGGGTAAAAGTGAGAAAACTCGTGGGTTGAGATAAGGACAGTTTAATATGTAAAGCAAAAGCCATGCACACAAGCCAAGCAAACCAAGGAATTCATTCCCCACTTCCCATGGGCAGGCGGGTGTTCAGCCATCCCCAGGAAAGCAGGGCTCCAGCACGCCTAACAGTGACATGGGAAGACAAACACCATCACTCCAAAAAACCCCCCTTCCTCCTTCCCCCAGCTTTATATACTGAGCGTGATGTCATATGGTCTGGGATTTCCCTTGGGTCAGTCGGGGTCAGCTGTCCTGGCTGTGTCCCCTCCCAACTCCTTGTGCCCCCCCCCAGCCTCCTCGCTGGTGGGGTGGGGTGAGAACCAGAACAGCCCTTGGCTCTGTGCAAGCACTGCTCAGCAGGAACAAAAACATCTCTGCGTTATCAACACTGTTTTCAGCACAAATCCAAAACGTAGCCCCATACTAGCTACTGTGAAGAAAATTAACTCTGTCTCAGCCAAAACCAATACAATTTAAAAAGTCAGTTTGTTAGTTGGGTACAAAAAATGAATGTTCATACATGTTTCCTTAAAAATCTGTACAAGTTGCTGTAAGTAATTCTTAACTTACTTGAAAGAAGTCCAGCTAGCATCTAGACAGAAAAGAAAGTGCATTCTCCATTACCACACATATCTTATAATTCATCAGAATGACCTATCTGGATATTTTTAACCATTATTTCCATTTGAATGTGCTGGTAGATGCTGCAAAAGTGTTCAAAAATGTGATGTATTCCTGAACTGCATTCATAGAAAATTACAGTACATTATTATAACAGATCATAATTGATAAATTCAATCAAAGAACTGTTTGTTTTCAGTGTGAATGCTGAAGAAATTGTCTGGAAAAAAGTCAGGGAATTTTGACTGCCTGAGGGGTACCTTATATTCTTTTCTTTCTCTTTTTTTGGTTCTGAGAGTATTTATCTTATGCCTGCCCCCCCCCCCCCCAATATTGATATAATATTGACCAGTGTTCAACTGAGTAGTAGTTAAATCATAGTTCATTCATGGTGTTTAATATATTTTTATCCAAGTTTAAATGTATTTTTTCCCTAAATCCAGACATCTCATCTTTTGCAGTCACTATACCACCTTATAACTACCTTATAATGGTATAACTACCAGGGATAATAGTTGCATATCAAAGTCAATGTGTGTGTGTGTGGCATTTCATAGATCATCTAAACAACTTTGCATAGACAGTGAATGGAGAAAAAAAAAAATCACTCAGAAGACTTTAAATGTTGAATTATTCTGGTTTTGATTATTTAACTACAACTTTCAGTGATACCTTAGATATCTAGTATTGTAATTCAGTATTCTGAATGGTGGTAAAGTTTCATTCTTATTTATTCAGAACATGTACAAAAATATTCAGCTTAATCAGATTTTAGGGGTGTAGGAGGGTTTTACTCTCACCTAAGAAACATACACTTTTTTTTTTTCTGCAGTGAACCAGGTTATGTTTTGTACTCTGCAGAAAGGGGGAAAACTTTCAGCTTAGTGAAGAGTATTTGACTACTACTTCCTAAGTGTCTTCAAAAGAAATATTTCTTGTGCTATAAAAGTTGAAGCACCAACCAGACTGAGCTGTCTGTAACTTTCTTTATCGTTTTTGGTTACTCACTAATTGCTGCAGAGCTCAGGCTCCCTGAGAGCTATGAGCTTCCAAGAACGAGTCATTGGCCTGAACATGCAATAATTACAGAAAGGAACTCTGTGCTTGAAATAGGTGTTTAAAGCATTCCTACTGATTCAGTCCCTTCACTGCAAAAACTATTTTGTTACCTCAAAACATATGCTTTGCCAGGAAAAGCTGAAACCTTTCAAAGAGTTATTTCCTCTACTCGTTAGCTAACGCACTTCTATATTAACACTGGGAATGATAATAGTCCATTTTAATGTAAAATGGAATATGTAACATAAGCCACTACTGAAGGTAATTTAACCTGTTACCGTTTATTTGCAGAGGAAGCAGAAACACTCACATATAACTCATGTCTAGAAAAGTAACACATTAGTTGAGCAGTTACAGTTATACGCTTGTTATATAAGCTGTCCTGCCTTGTGCCTAATTTGCAAGAAAAGCTGCTATCTAATTCAGAATTGTATAGTTCCTATAACAACAACTTTAACAAGAGAATGCCCACAAAGACCCAAGGACAAACTTGTAGAATACTGAACCTGTGAGGGGAAAAAAAAATCCAGATTCCTCTGCAATCTGTGTTCATAATCCAAAACAACTTGCACACTCTTATTGAACACGAACTCTTAATGACACCTCCTCTACAGGAAGGTAAATAAACAAAGTCATCTCAAAGAGGTCTTGATCCCCCTGGTATTATCTTTTATAGGTAGAATGGTACTGCTCAGCAAATACGTCCTGTAAGACATGCTGTCTCTATAAAATCTGTATAATCCTTTCTAGGCTGAATTGCCCCTGGCAAAGAAGTGTTGGAAAATGACCTCAAGCAACTGTGCCGCTGGGATCTGTCATCATTTGACTACGACCTAATAAAATTTCAGTCTAAGGCAAATTTTCATTAATTTTATGGCTCCTAGAAGACTAGTATAATACATATAACTTTTAAGTTTATACCTATGCTTGCTGAGCTAAATCTTTAATTGTAGCCCAAATCAGCCAAGCACTTAAACAGATGTTTTATTTTTGAGCACTTAATTCTACTGACTTTGATGGGTCTATGTAAGTGCTTAACATCAGATGTCTGCTTCATTGTTTTGCAGGATTTACACCGGGAGTGCTTAGTGCTTTGAAGATCCATGCTTTCCTAGGGGTGGGGTTTTTTGTTTGTTTGGGGTTTTTTTTTGTTTGTTTGGGTTGGTTTTTTTTAATAATGAAAATAAACTAAAGTGAATACATCATAAATGTAAGACTAAACTAAAAATAATAACAGCTTTCTTACCTTTCTAAAATTATAATTGATGTTGTGTAGTTGCTAGGTACTTTCTCCTTGTACTTTCCAGTTGATGCAACCTAGACCTTTACTTGTAAAGTAATCAGCTTTTAATTAAGCCAATGAGTTTTTCATATTACCCTAATGCCTGTAATAATTGTTATGATTCTATTACTTTCTTTGTTAAACACATTTGTAGTTTTAAATGACAGGAAGTCAAGCTAGCAATTTGTAAAGATGTGTGAATAAGGAAATTGCTCTATTCATACGTTCATAATGAACAGCGAGATAACATAATAACACTTTGTATTCTCTCACCCTCCAACAAGAGGAAAGAAAAGCAAAGGAGGTGGCCTGGATAATTTCCTGCAACCCTCCCTGTGTTCTTAAGCCTTTTTATCAGTATTTATTGAGGAATGCAAAGGAAGAAAAATCATCCAAACCAAGCTTTGAACATACCACTTTAGTGACACAGCTTCCAAGAACAAGAAAAAGCTCATTCATTAGAACAAAATGCTGGAAAAAAGCCAATGCACAACTGCACACATTACTGCAGTCATTCTGTACCACATCATACCACTTCTACTTCATTTAATATACTATTGCTAAAATATGTGCAAACCTAAGTTGTTCCAGCTTTAAATTACACCTTATTCGATCTCTTCAGCTATGTCAACAATGTAAATAAAAACTATTTAAGACACTTTACTGTTCAAGAAACTCACTGCCTTGTTAAACAGCAGGGAAGCAGAGCACAGGTGCTACTGAGAGTTGCTACTTCCCTTTGATTTTAAAGACTTCATAGGCACACCTGGCAGAGGACACGAGGGAGGGAATGAGCCTTATAGTGACATTGGCACTGTTGCCTTTCCCAGGTTTCAGAGCAAGTTGCATGCCCATAATCACAGAAAGGGTTCAGCTACTCCACCACCCTTGCATCATCTCTCCCCACCTAATGAGCTAAACCTGCCCTTTCTGCCCTATTTTTCACAGATCCTTGAAACACCACTAAACATAAATATTTAGAGGAGGGGGGAATCACTTTTTAGTAGACAGTTTGTCAAATAAATGACGCTTACTTAGTTATTTTAAAAGATTTTATAACTGCACATTGCTATTCAATCAAGTTCCTTGATTTATTTCCCCACTGTTTATAGACAAACCGTAATGCTCAAACATTGCTACTAATTATGTATAAAATTCTGAACAGCAGATACATGAGCATATATTCATGCCAATTTGCTCACTTTAAGCATTCATCTTCCAAGTTCTGTCAAAATTTCTATTTGAACCTGAAGATATTTTCAAAGATAATCCTACATTAAACGGATAAAAGTCAGGACATAAACAAAACAAAACAGAGCAACACATCAGAAGTGAGACTCCTTACTGCACCCAGATTTTCTGGAACTGAATATGTCTCAGCGATCTACTCTTTATAATTTTATGTCACCCAGCTTTCCTACCTGCTACCTCCCCTTACACCAAGTTATTTATTCTAACTGTTTAAGTTTGCTTTTGCAAAACAGGTAATTTGTTAGAGGGGTTTGGAAATTTGACCCTATGTGACATTAAGAATTTCTTAGGCCCAGCATAGCTTTTCTTGCTGGTATTTCTTTCCAACTATAGCATCTGACTTTTGGAATTGTCAACTACCTTCAATTACCATTCAAAATGAAAATTTGTATTTTATGTTTGGGGTTATTCTATATTTATATGCGTTGTAAGAACTTTATTACAGTGGATTAAATACTAAAAATGAAATTGTTAATTCACAATTTTATGGAGTTGAAAATGGCTGCCAAATGGTAACAGTAAGCTTTATGTCAGTTTACCAGCTAAGGGAGGCAGCATAAACTTTCTATTACATCACAAATTTTGAAATTTTTTTCTTTGTTTTCTTTGGCATCTTTTAACTCACTTTAAAATACATTTATAGAGCACAAACCAAACTCACTCCCCCACCTTCAAAATGTAAAATGTATTTATACTGAAAATATTTATCATGTCATTTCAGTAGCATGATTCATCATAAGATATGAATGGACCTGACACATCTCAATGAGACATATCACAAAACAAGACATTGCCCACAGCCAGTTTGAAATTTCAGAGAATCTTGGGTGTAAAATTGGTTTAAATACAAAATATTTTTTGTGGTAAATGACTATCAAAATCTTGATGATTAAGATTTGTTTTCTCTTCAGGAAATTATATAGGGAACAAGCTGACAAAACTATGATAGTATAAATATATTCCAATAGGAATATGTTGGGATTTTTGTACGTTTGAGAACTTGTTAAATTTGGCAGTACTTTTGCATACCTTAATTGTTTATGTTGCTGGGAGATTCAAGCAGTTTTGTTTTAATTTGTTTGCTAATTTTTGTATTATATTTAATTTTTGGCTTGGTATCCTTAAATTAACTCTTAAATTAACTCTTAAGTTAAGTCTTTTCTTTGGGTTGGTTTTTGGGTTTTTTGTTGTTGGTGGTTTTTTCGGGGGTTTTTTTTGAAACCTTAAAACACAGTAGTTTGATTGTAACCTTCCTTTTGCTTGTAAACCTGCTTTACATCCCTTCCTGAATCTGTAAGTCAAACCAGTCTTTAACCTGTCTGTACCAATACCTACAGGCTATTAAACAGCAAAACATTTCCAATACATTTCAAGCAAAATTTTCAAAGTTTCGTGTGTGGACTTCAAAGGCCATTTCAAAATTTTAAAGATATGATTTGGATTTATTTGAAATAGGTATGTTAATATATGGAGCTAATGTTAATACATGGAGGTAAGAAACACTTTTCAGAAAAGTGTTCATCTAAATGCTTTTATTTGAAGGGACAAAGTTGGCATATTCATCGCAAAACTTCTGTGATATATGTAGCTCTTCTATAGCTTAACGTGTTGTGTGCAGGAGCACTGAATTAAATCTGCTTGATAAGTTTTCACCAACAGAGAGTATACACAAGCACTCAGGGGGGAAGGGAGAGTCTAGAAAGGTTGGTGTCATTATGAGTCATGATTTTAGTATGAAATGATGTATTTCACACTAACAGGTCTAAAATTGAGATTAAATTAAAAGTCAATTGCCTGAGTCTCCTAATGAAAGTATATACGTTTGCTCTGCTTTTAAAGCATAATTTCCACATTCATATGTATATCTATATCCAATAGTTGTATGAAATTCCAGTTTATACATAGAATATTTGTCTTTGTTTCTCACCATCCTAACTGGCAATAAATTAATTTTCCCCAGGTTGAGTCTGTTTTGCCTGTGACAGTGATTGGCAAGTGATCTGTCTGTCTGTATTTCTACCCATGAGCTTTTTTCCCCATCTTATTTTCTACCTCCTGTCCTATTGAGGAGGGGGAATGAGCAAGAAGCCTGGTGGGTGTCTGGCAGCCAGCCAAGGTTAACACACCACAAATAGACATCAGCTTTATTTAACCTGCAGTTCAGTCGATGCCCCCAAAATACAAAGCCAAAGGAAAAAAAAATCTTATATAGAAGAAAACAAGAAGTTATCCCGATGGATTTGGTTCATTAGCATTTTCTCTCACCTGAGAACTAAGATTTGTATCCAAACATTCTGCTAGAAATATAAAAGTTCAATTTGTTTTCAGTGATGCATCTTCTCAAATAAAATCTGTGACGATTTTAACCAGTACTGTCATATTTATGCAGCTGGAATACTAAATGAGTAATGTAAACATACAAAATATTTAAATGTTTTTAAAAGATATGTAAGATTCAAAGGAATGGCTAATTAATGTTTCTTACAAGCTACTACAGCTTTGTACGCACAGTTTTGAACAGAGAACACTCTTCTCTGCAACTCTACAGTATTTGCACCCATGTTGTGTTTTGGCCTCAGTAGTACTTTGTGCTCTGAAATGGTAAAACTTGTCTTCATATGTTATCAGTTCTTCAGTTTTTAATAAACACTTCCCTTGCTATAAAGCAGGCGTTGGTGCAAAGGTCACTTATACTTTAAAATTAAGGAAAAGGAGTTCTGTGGTTCTACTAATGCCTTGTGCACAGATTGATTTCCTTTTATTTGACTTGAACCTGATGCTGATTTCATTTAATGTCCCTAGTTCTTCTCACCTTTTTCTAGAAACCCATAACTTTATAAATTTCAGTTTTATACCCACACTCATCTTCTTGTTGTAGGATGAAAACTACTTGTTGCACCTCAAACAACCAATCCAAGAAGTTCAAGCAGGATTTAACCATTAATTTAGCTAGCAGTATGAAGAACAGAAAGTATGGTTTGGTTTGGCTTTGTTTTCCTCTCTCCTGCATAACTTCCCTATATTTCTTTCTCTGTTCTACTGTAAGAAGTTTAAGGAAATTTACTGCTGATATTGGGATAGCTAACCTTTTATATTTACTTAGAATAAAATAAACAATCTTTTCTTATTTGCAAATATTTTAGCTTCTCTTAACTTATACCCATGCAAACAATTTTTCTGCTTTGCATGGTAAATATACAGTGATGTATTTGACCTTCACAAAAATAACCAAAAATAGCAATAAAAAATACACTATATGTGGTAAAGTCCCAGAGATATTAAACCTCAATATGGTTATTAAAACTATTGTGGTTTTTATTACTCAGAAATATTAGCCTCTTCTTACTCTCACCAATATATTTAGGGGGTGCACATTCTCTGGCAGACTATTAGCACAGCTTTGGCAAGTGCTGCGTGTTTTCTGTGGTTATGTCCTGAAACATCCCTTGAGTGTTCATAGTATGATGTAGCCACAGGCATAAACTGTACTGATACATTTTATTTACTTCCCTTAGAGGTCTTTTCTAAGACAACCATGTCCCAATAGACACTTGAAGACAGCATAATCATTCAAAATACTGGTGATTTACTTTGATTAAACATTTCATCCTGAATTCAATTCCAGAATCCAAAAAGTCACCACTATGAGCCTCATTGACAAGTAAAACAGCTGGTTGGGACATTCTCTATCAGTCTTAATGCCAGAACAATGTCTTGGGTTTAGTGGTGATTGTAAGTGCCACTATGACACTATTAACCAGTTTAATTCACTAAATTCATAGCTGAGTAGTTTTAGCATCCACTCCTTAAAATTACTTCTAATGAATGGTCTTTTACAGATCTATTCCACCAAGATGGTGATTTTCCTGAAGTGTCTGGGAAAGAGAAACGGTAGTGCTACTGAGGTACATTTTATCACTGGATAGTCCTCATAAGTGTGAGTTTTTAAAGATTAAGAAAGAGCAAATCACTTACAGGTATGCTTAAATTAAACATTTGAGTAACTTCACTGACCTACATTGAGATTACTTTTATGCTTGCTGTTACATCGTTCACACGCTTTGCCAAATTTGGGCTGTTGCCTTCACAAACTTGTAGATTTTGTTTATCTAAGTATTGATATATTTGTTGTCCTTACTGCAATATCTGAATATCTTCACATAATGTAATATTTCCCCATAACTACCTTATCAACTAAGACAGATGGACCTTAAGAATATTTATACTGTGCATTATCCACAATCCAGATTGACTGGACCTAATTTCTTCTCACAGTACTGTGCAAAACCTTGCAGAAATACTGAGCTGGCTTCTGCAGTAGAGCTGCCTTCTTTTTAAATGAGAGCTGTCCCAAAAGGCAGCCTTGGAAAGGCTGACACTGCATTGGATCCGACCAGCCCACATTCCCCAGTGACGATACAGCAACAGGCTGAGCTGCAGGCTAAATCCCATACACAGCTATTTTCCAAGTTGGATACAGTAATGAGATTGTGGTCACAAAATTGTGGTCAAAACCACAAATGTAAACAGCTTAGACATGTTTGAAGCTATATACAGAAATACGCTCTAAATTTATAGCACATTTAGCTAATGTCTATCATTTTAAAACACAAGCTGGCACTTGGCTTTAGTTAAGGTAGCAGCGTTATTAAATGCTACCCACCCAGCAAGAACAGGAAAGTTTCCCAGCAGTGGCAATCCTTGGGACCCCTGGCTGGCACCTGAAAAGGGAAGGGCTCAGCTGAGCAGTCAGGGTGTACAAAGTCACTATATGCAACAGTAGGAGAAAGGTAAAACCTCTTCTGCCTGCCTGAGTTGCCTCTACAGACACAAAAAAATCTGAGGTTTTATCTCTTTGTCATTATTGCTGTGTTGTAAAATAAATTAAAATGTTTACATCACATAAGGTGCAATCATTTCTGATAACTGATCTGAATGCAGAACAGACATATCAGGGCTGAAGAGAGTTTATAAAAGTCTTATTTTGAGTGAAATGTTGCTGTCCACTAATAGATATTCAAGACTAACTACTGCAGGAAATAAGATCTGAGATTTTTGTCATTATACACAGACAACGAAAGTAAAATGTTCAGACTGAGTTTAGTATTCTCTGTGCTCCCTTACAGGGGAGCAAAGAATAGAATTAAAAGGGATTAAGACCAACCCAGCAGCAAGCTAAGAAATATCTGCCTATTTATTACTTTTATGATGGAAGCCCTCTTATCTGCTCTGGACATAATTAAATTTCTGGTATCCCAGAGTTACCGATATAAATATGTTTTCCTATTGTTGAGTTCATCGACTGGTGATCCACACTGAACCTTATAGCTCTATGCTGCATCTCATTCATCTTCATGTTTCAATTCAGTAATTTCCCATTGAGCAATTGTTGAGTACATATCTAAACCTATAAGCAATCTACTAGTTATTTCATCCCTTTTCTATCAGGACATCTTTCAATTTTTTAACTTATAGCTTTACAAAAGTCAGAGTTAGATTTCCATGCTAATAAACAAGGTTTGTTCTATCAATCCCATTACATTCCTTTGTAGCAACTGTACATGCAAAAACTGATCACAACTATTTACCCTAATATACTTGCCAATTATGGTATTTTCTGTTTCAAAATAAATAGTGAAGGGGTTTGGCCTCATCTGTATCTATTCAGTCAGCCTTTTAATTGCTGTGGAACATCCTTTATTGAATGGGAAGTTTGTAATAGCTATATAGAATAGTATTTTTCCCAAGAGTAGCATACATTCAAGTTCCCAGTCGTCTTTTTTTTTAATACTTTTCCCTATCTAAGAACTTTGAGCAAACAATCAAATCCCAGTAAAAGCAGCAATTCCACAAATTCATATCTCCAGAATACCAGTAGACTATAAGCAGTAGTCCATAAGCTGGTCCACTATAAATGCTGAAACTCAGAAGTTCATTTGTCCAGTCCTGTAATACAGCTGATAAGCAAGCAATTTCAAAGTTTAACAAAGGTTTGTTAGTCTAGAACTAGAATTCAGGTTCTAAAGCCTCTGTAGACACAACTTCAACAGTGCAGAGTTTACTACATTTCTGAAACTCTGTAAGCATTTTATAGACAAATGAAATACGGCCTTGTACATTTTCAAGTTTCATATTTTTTCTTCTTGCTACTATTTTACTACTCTAGCTACAATCAAAGCAGCATTATTTCAGTTTGTCTTATTGCTAATTTAGCTAGTTTATATCTCAGCTTCCTAGTATCTAAATTTATATCCAGTGTCCTACTTCAGCAAGTTACTCAAATAACAAAAGGTAAATGTACTATATATCTGCATATATGTTTAAATGCATCTGTATTGTCAGTAGCAAATACCCACAAGAAACTTCATCACCAAGTTTAGTCATCATTGCACGTACTCTGCTCATATTATGTTTCTTGCATTACAGGAATCCAACACCACTAAAGAAGTATTTCCACCTCTTGATGGATTTCTAGTATCCCAAGAGGCCTTTCCATTTCAACCCATCATTTCTAGAACACACATTCTTGCATTCCAAACACAAACATGACATCGGTTTCACTGGAATAGAGCTTAGTAACATTATATGGGTCACAAATAAAAGTCCTGAGACCACAATTAAAGGAGGAAGGGATAATTAACATGGAAAACCATGCAGAAGGTGACCTTTCAGTAAGGAACTTTTTCTTTGGCTATAGGAAAAAACCCCACAATATTTTTGAAATTTCTGCAACAGACTTCACAGCTTGAAAAGCGCCTCCAACCTTGAATACGATTTCCAACATCCTGCAGATTTTAGCAATCACATTTTATTTTATTTTGTATTTGTATAGCTTACAGGTAGAAAGACTATCTAATTACTAGGGTATGAGAATGCTCAATGGAATGGGCAAAAAAAAGTGTCTCTGACAGGCACTGTCCTGCAAATAATCCATGAGAGGAAAGAAAAGTACTACACTATTCAATGCACCTATTTCCCCTCCTTCAAGCTATTTAAGCTCACTAAGGGATTGCTTGAAACCACTATCCCAGGATTAACAACTGACCGCTAAAAGGCGGCGGCATTTTTTTATTTTGTACTTTTGTTTTGATATTACTATTACTATATTACTATTATTATCTTTAACACTTATCTCCCTTTTTAGTTCATTAAATTATAATGGATTAATATGTAGTAGAATAAAATTTGGGCAAGAAGGACCAGCACTTCTAGATAACAGAAGGTACAGTTCTATGAGTGAATGCTCTTCTACTATCGTATTTTCACTATTCATACTGGTTTTATTAGATAACAGCATCTGGAGAACTGTTAAAAGCATCAAATTAGTGAACAAAGCAGTTGTCAGCAGGCACTGGAATACTCTGAAAAGACGTCTTTTTTTTCCCCATAAGTAGAGACCAGAGAATGTTTCACACCATTTGTTCATTGATGCCTGTTTCTGTTCTGACTCCATACTTTGTCTCCTCACTGTCTGTGTGGGTACTTATCGACACCATTACTCTTGATTCGTAAGGACAATATATAACCACAGTGCAATAAATCACTGCTCATTTAACTCATAGGAAGAAACATTTTTAAAAAGTGTTACTTTTATACATATATATATATAGGCTGTGAAAATCTACTATGTTGTGAGCAATTCAGACTAAGTTAGCAACAATTAGCAAATGTAACTCTTACCTGCTAATAGCCCTACTTTTTCCTTCCAGCCTGTCATCAGCTGTATCAGTCTCTACCTTGGTCCGTAATTTCCAAGGATGAAGCCACAGCATTAAGTGGAAAGTATTTCCTCTTTTGTTGAGGTAACAACAGCAATAACAGCAATTTTTAATTGCTGGCACAACATGATTTCACAACTCAAAATTATACTTAAGTCCAACTAAGCTGATTGTAAACTGACCATTTAAAAAAACATTTATTGGAATACCAAACACACCATCCAGAAATCAGTCATTTTCAAGGCAATTACTCATTAAATCATAGATATGAAAAGACAACATTTCAGTACTGAGGAAACAAGATGTGATGAATTTTCATTCTTTCACAAAAGAAGAATTTCATAGTTGTAAGCACCTGTCCTTTACCACTTCTCTCATATTTACTTGTAATTCAATGCTGGCAGCTACAGCTGCCAAAATGCTTTTGTTAGTCTGGAAGGGAGTACTCGATTTAAAATTGAGGTTGCATCAGCTTTTAAGTAATGTTGAAAACTGAGACAGATGTACTTACTACAGTACTAGTCAGAGAAGCACTGTTATTATAGTTAATAGTCATTGAACAAACTAAATTTCAATCAAGCCCTAAGTATTACACTTCCTATGGATTTCCACAGGTTAATGAATCAACATCCTGGAAATGATATATGATAATATATGTGCTTGTCAGCATATATAACGAATCACAGAGACATCTTTAACCAGCTCCATTATATGGCAATCACAATAATAACCTATTACTTCAGTGACTTCTCCCAGTGCCAGCCTATGACAATGTACATTTTTCATGCCTGATGATTCATTACAGAAATGTCACAGAATAAGTGGAAAGACTATGTTTACAAAAAGCCACACTGACTGGATTGTGAATCATAACTGTTTTCTTGGAAGTACCGCAGAAGAAAACGCGTTGTTAGATTTAAAGATGGGCTTAAACAATTTGATTATTTTCTGCATTAACTGCTTTCTCATAAGCTTAGTTAGATATGCAGTTAAGATGAAAACAATACAACTTGATAAGCAACAGCAAAAAATATAATAAAAACAGATTCTCTGTCTCCTGGGAAAGCATTCTAATTTTTGCAATGTGAAGCATCTGTGAATGTAGGTAGTGAAATAGTCTTTGCCAATGTTAGAATTTTATTTTGAGGTTTGTTCTGAAAAGGTTTTCTTCTAAAAAAAGGTGTTTCTAATAAGTGAAATGCATCAAAATGCACTTTCATGATGCACTGTATTTCCATGTCCATTACATCGTAGTCAACAGAAATCCTTATTAGAACTATATCTTAATTGCAGAACTGCTAAGAGATTCAAATTCCCAAATTTGTAATGCAGAGGCAAAGTAACAAATGAATTTATTTTATCACTTCTCTTGCCTTCATTCCCATAATTTTCAATGTCTGAGATATCGTCTACAGGAGAGGAACTAAATGCACAAGGACATTTCTATTAAGGATATCCTCTTGCTAAAGGGCAGTTATAAGCCGTAAAGCTATTATTTCTCCTGTGAAAATGAAAGTAGCTCGCTCTGTCTAAATGAAAAAAATTTTTAAGCCCAGATCCTTAGAACTCACTGCTAATGCTATGAATGAAAGCAGCGTGTCTATACCCAGAGAAGCTACAATCTATAATACAAATCTGCTCAGTTCTTTGGCAGTGTTTTGCAGATCTGTGCTGCTTCACAATGGACAGGTTTGTCAAGAGGACACAACGGATAATGGGTAAATTCATTATCAGACAGACATTATCGGATGAGTGTCCTTATACAGGTTAAAGTCCAACTGTATCCTTTAATTCCTCCATATTACATTTGTAAGAGAGTTGAGAAGCAGGATTTTTGCTTTAACCTAATTAAAAGAATGCCTCAAATATATCGGACACTTCTGCTAAAATATCCAATGTATTTTTCCTACATACAATGTCATCATTAAGTATATGCTTACTTCTTCAAGTGTACTTGCAAATTTTTTTTTTTTTTTTTTTTTCTAAACAGAAGATCTAACATAGTGTCTACCACTTGGAATAAAGATTGCTCAGAGGCACTGCGGACACTGTAGAGAAAAACTGAGTTTGGAATAAGCAGAAGAGGGCAGCATCTTACCATGTTTTAAAGTCTGTAGGGTTGGCTTCCTAAAGTTGAGATGTTATAACAGGCATATTTTGTTGAATGCTAATTTTGTTCAAAGATGACCTACATTTGTTAAAAATTTCCCTTTCATTAACGCACAATATATCACCTTGCTAGTTAGGCATTTAAAAAAATCCTCTGTGAGCTAATTGCTAATAACAGCTGATAACATTTGCAAAAGCAAAGTAACTTACCTTTGTGCATCCAACCATAGGTCCCATTTTACTTTGGTAAAAATGAAATTTCTAAATGGAAGCAGCAGTAGTAATGCTTGAACTCAAAAACCAGAGCCCAAACAAAGCATCAGGTCTGAACGCTCCAAAGGTTTATCTCACAGCTCCTTCTAATATTTAAGCAATTGTTTAAAATCACAAATGGAGAACATGTTAAGACCATATGTGACAAATATAACTATAATATTCAAACATTTCTGTGCAATACAACCTATATGACACTTCTATGCTCCTAATAAACATACAGTTATGTCTTCATAAATATCATTTAAAGAATGCATGTCTATGAATGTTTATATTTGTTACACATTGCATGAAACATACAGGTGTTTAAACAAACTTTGTTAGCCACTGAGATTAGTAAATAAAATGAGATTTTTGTCAACTAGCAATAGAATCTCAAATAACGGATTAGAGAAATGATAATATCCGAAGTATTTTTCTAAAGGAAAACATTGACTAATCTTTAACATTTTTAAGACTGCATGCACTTTTCTGTGCTGTATGGCCACATTCCTCACAAACCCTGAATTGCCTATAAACTCATGCTCTTAGAATTTTAACTGCAGCTGCAAATGGTTGTGCTCCCTTATAAGAACATTCATTACACTTTTTTGCAAAATTCTCTCGTCTAATTTTATTTGCTCAATCCACATGCCCCTCCATAGCTGTCTTACTATACATAGCCAATTAGCAAATGAATATTTTCAAAAGTAGTAGTAGCAAATAATTTATAATAAAAATTACATTTGAAGGAAATAAAACAATAATTTTATACTTATAAATATTTCTAAAAACAAGCAGTACACTAATGCCTTATATGCAGATGAGTTTATTTACTTGGTAAGTTTATAAAATTGCTGTTTGTTTAAAAACATGAACTATGACAAAACTTACGAATCTGCACAAATGACCTCCCATATGTCACATGAAATAACTTCCACATAATTTGTGATAGGTTGCGCAGTGAGGCTTTACACTAAAATTTTTAGAACTGCATTTGAGACAGCTTTCCTGCAGGGACTGTTTAAAACAACTGAATTAACACTGAACAATTGAAACAGTCTTAAAAACATAGACACATATATATTTTAATTTAATTAAAAATGTTTCTTTAGGGAAAACAACATCCCAACGTCACAGAATGCTACAGAGTACTTCAAGATTGTTGTAGAAATCTGTTTAACACAGATGAGTATTTTAATAGCTTAAAATAGGTATCACTTGAAATAGGAAGGTTCTGCTGGTGAAGACTCTTGCCTTTGGAAGTTGTTCATACAGACTTTTGGCCATTGCACTCCATTCTGCGCAGCAGAAAGCGATAAGAAAAAATAAATGGTGAACTGATACTGTGCCTTGTTATTCTGGAGCAAGGCTGGCCATGTGATACCACTGGAAGTCTTAGCCCCAGTCACTATTCTTCTTAGCATCTGATAGTTATTGTAACATGTCAGTCAAGAGAAAGTCAGAAATTAAAAACTGACTATCCTTTAGCAAGAAAATTAACTTCACTGTTAATACTCAATTTAATACAAATTAAACAACAACAAAAAAATGCATTTCAAATATAGCTTATGCAAATGCAAACTATTGTTCTATGATCATCAAAATGCTGTCTCCTCCCTTTTCTTCCAACCATTCAGCTGAGGAAGGACTCAGAGGCAAGGTGGGAAGAAAACAGCTTCTGTTATTGTGTATCATGTATTCAGGCAGTCCAAAATAAATTTCTGACTTGATATTTGAAGCCTTTGCGTGTGTGTCTGTGCCAACAGTGTATTGCTACATCCTGTTTTTCAGGAAGAATATTGTCTATTTTTACCTTACCCCTTGGTTAGGGCAAAATACTGCAAATTATTTGTGGGGAGAAAGTCAAATACAACTATGAGGGGGAAAAATGTTCTGTATCTTTGCCATTCAAATCTGTAACTTAGTCTTAAGTAAGAATCATCACTATCAAAGAGCTTCACGTCATATTAATGAGCAGAGTGCAAGACAAGAACTAACATTATGTCTATGGGGAACATTTCCCCTTTATGTTAATATTATCTTTACTTATTCTCCACGCCCATGTCATTTTTTTCTCTGCTTGATCATTGGTTTTGGTTTTCTTTAAAATCATTGCAATAAAAATGCTCAATTGATTTTTTTTGTCCACAGAAATTATTTTATTTCTATATGCAACAGCAATAGAAAACCATTATAAAGATGTATCTTCAGACTGCTTTTTTAATAATATTAATGCTTTGTCAGCTGTCTATCATAACATTTAAGTACATTCCACTCCTTATTGGTGTCAGATGAGAAAAGCTATATATATTTCATATGCTGTCTGCAAATCTTTGCGTAATGCAGCATGCCCTAACTTGTATTTTCCCCAGCTGGTAAGTCAGGCAGCTTTGAGTCACTGTGTAGTCTCATGGTCCAGTCAGCTCCTGAAGTGGTAGAAAAGTGATAATAAGCAACTCGGGTAGCAATCCCAGTCTGACAGGTGCCTGTGACACTTCCCAGCCCCCTTCTTGAGAGCTAACTTGGGCAGAACTAGCCTTGTCCTTCTGTCCCCGCAGGGAAAACATGCTGAGAACTGAAAATTCTTTGGGTCCATACTTTACCGTGAGAGTAAGGCACCGACATCTGGTTTGCTTTTCTGTTTGTTCTCCCCCCACCCAAACAAGTGATTTTTCCTCTACTTTTTTCAACATATTCTCCCTTTGTTTATATTTCTCTTTCAAAGCTAAAACCAGAGCCTGCATCTCTTCTGCCCTTCCATACCTAAGCCGTCCCCATTTATGTTCATTGTGGCCATACAAAAAGTACTCCGAATCAAGAGAAGTTTTTCAGTGTCTGCTGAGAAAATCTCCAGATAGATGGACTGGGCAGAGAGACATACAGGGAGATGGTAGGAGTCACACAAAACAAAATCCACCCATGGCAACAGAGGCAAAGCTCCATTATGCACTTTCAGTGGAGAACAGCATGGCCCTGCTGGTGACCACCCTTTAATAGCTTGCCTTGGGCTCTTTTTGCAGACTTCATATTTATGCTATTTTAAGGTAATTGCAATGCATTATTTATCTTGTTTGAAACTTTTCTAAAATTTACTTAACCAAGCCATCAAGTACGAATCACTTTTCCTTCTTCCAACATTCATTTTTAATGTACTTCTCCCCTAACCAAATAATCAGTAAGGACACAAATCTTTCAAGTAGAATAACCTCATTTGTTTGAATAACAAACAAATTAAAACAAATACAATTGGAATACGAGGTAACATTTATAGAATGTAAATTATAAACCTTTATTTCCCTACACACAAAAAAAATTAAGACTAAATTCTTGATGGAACAAACCTGGTTAGTATACAATTTCTTAGCATTTAAGCTATGCATTTGCACTCACTAAGGGATAATTGATTAATTGCTTCAAGAAGCAAAAGTTCAAAAGTAATGAAGACGTGACATCCTTTTCACTATTTTTTTTCCCTGAGTTTTGAGTGATTGTTACTGAGAAACTACCACCAGATATTTCAATTACAGTAAAATATGGTATTAACAACTACTTTGTAATTAGAAAACATTGATCTCTACAGAAAGGTGGTCTTGGAAGATACGAATTCCGTACTTGAGATCAAGCAAGGTAGAAACAGGTGGTTTCCATAATGAACTACCTTATTATCTATTATTCATTTATTCTATGCCAAAATGCTTACGTCTATCACTTGCTTAGTTTGTGGTAACCTTGCACATTCTAAATTTCTGCTAAAAATACAATTTTTTCCTGTTTCTTTTAGGAAGAAAGCTTTGTGCTGCTTTTTGTGTGTAAAACAGATGTACATAATATGAGCAAGACACTAGACCAGTTCAACTTATGGCTACACTTAAATAGGTCCCAGAGCTTTAAGGAATATCAAATAATCTGGGTTGTTGTCAATATACTAAGAGAGTTGATAATTCCTTTCCATTCATTTCCAGTCACTGAACCATTTTCAATGCTCAACAGCCAGAGGACTCGTTATCACAGTACTTAATAACCTCACTAATGCTATGTGATGACTAGGTATTGACCTTTCCAGTGCCATTTCAGGAACATTCCCAGATGAAGGACTTTATAAATGGTTCAGCTGGGATGAAGTAGGAAAATACTGTTTCCTTTGGACCCGTGGGCAAGGCTGAAACTGGAAACTAAAGGATCAGAAAGGGCTGTACCTCAAGTTTCCCAGGACCTGCATAGCTAATAACCATCACATGATTCTGCATTGAAAATTTGCTGGCTTTTGTTTTCCACTTGGGATTCAAAATTCAGTGTATGTTAAAAGCCTGTTTATTGCTGTTGGTAGAAACACTTTTTTGCCTGTTTTTTTGTTGCTGTTGTTTTAAATTTCTTTTATATTTTCGTTTAGTTCCAAGTTGATTGCATAATGTTCACAAATTTGTCACGGTTTAATGACTGCAATTATAACAGGGGCATTTTAGTTTTTAATACCCCTCTTGCTAGAGGCAGAATATGTACTTTTTTCCCCATATTTTATTTATTTCTTTTGTGTCTGACATGTCTGGTAGTTATTATGGTTAAAATTTTAAAAATGAAGTATTGAGGAGGAACTGAGGATAAATAGTGGCTTAATTAAAAATAAAGGAAAGAAACAGTATCTTAAGATAATTATAAAATCCAGCAGGTTTATAAATTATGATACAACTGGTAATTACATCTTCTATAAGCTCTTGGTTAGAGTTAAAAGTCTATTGAACATGGCCCTCTGGCTCTACAGTGGAGTAAGATGCACAGTCACCCCAGGGAAGTCTAACCGCACATAATTTACATGTTTAGTTTTGGTTGTTGGGGGGGGTTGGTTTTTGTTGTTGTTGTTGTTGTTGTTGTTGTTGTTGTTGTTTTACATCACTTGTTTTGTCCAAAGAATGAGGTGAGATAAGCCTGGAACACAAGAATTACCACAAAATTTAAAACATAAGTAACAGATTTAAACAGACAAATAACACTTTATATTGCCTCATTCCACTGTTAAAAGGACTCCCCAAAATGCACTAGAGACTGAGAAAATAATACAACATTAACATATGGTAGAAAAGGAGTCAAACAGTTAATGAGATCTCATCTCATGTGAAAAATATTCATGACAATACATGTTGTTCTAATTTCCTGTTTACAAAGCCACAGTATTCATCAGGACTTGAACCTTACCATTTTCAAGGACTTTGCCCAAACATCACAAAAACACCGAATTTGCTTTGCAGGATAAGCAAGAACTATGTCAAGTAGACTATGCACTGTCTTTGTTTGGGTGAGTTTTATTTCAGATAAGTTAACAAGGGACTCTGAAATCAGTATGGCAAAAAAATGTTCTTTTCCCACCAATTTTGCATGGTAGGAAATTGTAGTCAGATGGCTTTTTACTGTAGTATCAGTTTTTAAATCTTTAATGAAATTACTCTTACAAACATCCTGTAAAACTGTGAAGTGTTATCTATTCCATTTGAGTAACTGAGGTACTAAAACCTAAATGACTTAGAGAAAAACTGGGGAAAAAAGGCTTAAGCTGAAATTTCTTTAGCCCTAGTCTAGTGGCTTATTCACCATGCTTTCTCTGGGAAATGTGATTAAATAAAAAAATCAATAAAGATTTAGGTTTGCCAGATAAAACACAAAAGCTTGAAAGTCTGCTGACAAGAATTCAGGGCATGAGGCCAAGTTTTTTCAGACTACTTTGAGTGGGTCAGTTAATAGCATGAAAACAACATAATAAGGAGAAAATTAGACATCTGCTTCAGGTGTAGCCATGAGGTATGTCCTCAAGGACTTCACTTTTACTGCTCCCAGTGCTAAGTGCACATGATGAATTCCTGACCCATTAACATGAATGGTGAAACTCCCTTTACTTCAGACTGGCTACGGGTTCACCCACACTCAGGCAGAGGTAGCGCAGAACACTTAACATCAAATTCACATCTCACTCTCTAGGACACTGTCTCAGCCACTAATTTTAAATGCTGCGAAGAGACACAAGTTTGAATACTAAAAATCTGGGCTCCGCAGAAACCCCTAATGCAACGTTCAAAAAAGCAGGGAGTGGCACAATTTTGATGAAATAGCAAATTATCTACGTGTACAGCATTAGGAATAATCATCTTTGCAAAATTAAGTCAATTTTGCTCAAAACATTTATTTTATATATATACACTTATATGCCTCTACAGGTTTTGTTCACAAGTTTAATCTTCATTTCAAACCACACTGACCTTAAGAAATAACTTACATTTAATGTGGTTTAAAAAACTACGGTCCTGAAACTTAAACACAAACTGATGTGTTTCAAATAAATATTTCATGTTACTGCAAAATATTTTTTCTGGTTGGTGTTTCATTGTTAGTCTTCTTCAGCTCATCAAGCCAAAAAGATCAATTATCTGACTAGCTTTATACAAAAAGATCAAACAAGACATAACATACATAGTTTGTGAATCTAGAAAATCAGCAGCAGCACTCATGATCAGTAGCTTCTGCCACGTTAGAGAGGAAACAAGGTCAACAAAGTCTCAGAACTGAGCTGAAAAAAATAGGTGGTTTCTTACTGAGGGAAGATGCATCAGACCTACTGCTGTCTGGAGAGAAAGTAGAATATCATTCTTAAATGACAGTGGAAGAAAATATAGTCTAACTAATTTAACTTTCTTCTCTTTTTACATGCAAGCACCATAGATCAGAGGATTAGCTATGCTGTTTATGAGAAAAGGTACAGACCTTTAACACTACTTACTGACTATTTGGTGAAAAAATCCTGTAACTACAGTTCTATTATTGACAAATGTATTTTGCTCATTTCTAGCTCTTACAATGGTCCTCTTTTCTCTTCTTGATAGAAAAATCTGGTGTCTTCTAGGTCAGCATAATAACCTAATACTGCTTCAGAATTAGTAACTACAGTATACAAAGACCTCTGTCTAAATGTCTGTAGACTATTTATATTTTACTTATCAGTGGTAAATAAAAATTTCATAATCATCATTGGGGTTTTGTGACTGTATGGGTTTTTGTGTCTGTTTTTGTTTTTAGACAGGGCATGGTGAAGCACTATAATTCTATATAAAGAACACGCAATTTGTGATTAGTTTAAATGTAATTAGTTCTAATTTATAGCTGGCCATACATGTTTCCCTTTCAGCCTAGTAATTATGGATCAATTTTCAAGAACAACTAATTGTTTTTTTTTTTTTAATGTACCTTTACCATATATATGTACATTACAAAGCAGTGTAATGGTAAGAAAAGAACAAGTCAACTAGAGACATTTCTGTTAGAAAAAAGATGACAGTTACCCATGAATGGAATTCCCTACAGTATAAAAAGAGTATTAGGAACAGCTTAATGCAAAAGCTGTGTAATGATTAAAGATAAGGTCTGAAAGAGCATCAGAATTTGCTATCCTATAACCCTTTCTAGTGATTCCTATATCCAAGTAATATTACAAATGACTCGTGAAGAATGAGCCAGGATTGATTACTCATCACTTCTTCAGATAGAAGAATAAGGTGTTGACAAAGATGTTAGTAGATGGCAAATTCTGAACAGACAAAATTCACATCATATATAATTCAGCTGTGGACTGTCTTGTCACAAAACACGATGGACACAAAACATTAACCTCTCTGGTCTCTAACTTGAAGCCTGTGAATGGGAAGGAAATCCGCTGAGGGTTACTGTATAAACCAAAACTACCTCTGGCTCAGGAAGTGTCTGCTCCACAAATTCTTACATGTCCCTTGACATCCACTTTTGCCCACTGTCAGAAACAAGAGAATTAAATGGGCCTTTAGACTGATCTAATGCCGTCACTTTTTTACCTTTATTAGGCTCAGGCAACACTTTTATATTGGGGAACCGATAATGTATATGAACTCACGGCGACCCTGTGAAAGGCTATGTCTCCTTAAATTATCTCTAACCTTTGCTTCAGGAAGACAATGATTGCCAGATAAGGTAAAAAAAAGGAAAAATCTTTACATGAAAAGTTGCCTGAACAGCTGTATTAAAGACAACTATAACAATAGTGTATGTGGAAACACAAGTATAGCCCCTATATTTTGAAAAAAAAAATTCATCAAATATAAGTTCCTAGGAAGAGAGAGACAGGAAAAAAACAAGGTTTCTAGCAAGAGCATTAATTATTGAAAGTATGCTGCTGTTCTATTTCTTCAGTCAGATGTATCATGTTATGTATTACTGATTTAGCCTAAACACAGTTTAATCAAAAAAAGGTGCCCTAATCTGAAATAAGGCTCTGCGTGGCAGCTTGACGCATTGCAGCTATATGTCTGTGCTTGCTTGGCTATTAGTAGTGCCACCAACAGAACAGCACTATGTATAGATTTTTAATACCCTGTTGCTATGGCTTACTTTTTAAAAAAGCATGATATATCAGCCAAGGCACATTTTAACCTCCTGTAACAGCCAACTATTTCAGACCAAGCCAAACAATGAACTGCAATCTTTTGGCCTTGGTTTGGATTTTGGCCAAGGACGGGTTCATTTAAATCACTGTGTAGCTGTCCAACTAAAACAATGGTTTACACACCACTTTGACTTATGTACTCCCTGAGTCTTTCAGTGGTGCTGACACCTCTGAAATTTTCATATACTTGGAATGCTAAATTGCATTTATTAACTTACTTTTTCTTTATCACCTTTTGAGGACTTTTAGAAGTAGTCTGTTGACTGCGAAGTTGAAAAACATCACCGTATAAGACTGTGTGTGGGATCAAGCTATGGCCCATGCATTTTTCCAAAATGCAGATTCACTGCAGAAAAGTTTATAGGGAAAGAGATAAAGGTATGAAGGAATTCAGACGCATATAGCATTATTTAAGCATTTTGATGCTATATTCAGTTAGATATATTAGCAATTACTTCCAGTCTCATGCCAATATTTGGCATAATTGGCATGCCAATTACAATGCCATTCTAATGGCATTAGAATAAGAAGTATTTCAAAGATTAAAAAAAGACTAAGATGACGAATATACTCAATGCTTAATTTAACAAACCTATAAACTACTGCCACATATTTCTGTGGCAGACTCTGTAGCAGCATGTGTTTGCCCTTGCTTTACCTACACCAGGATGATACCTCTTCTACAAGAAGTTAACCAACCTTGGAATAAAGGTGCAGATATACTGGGGTTTTATGTCTGCTACTGCTTACTAACAGGCAGAGCCCTGACACCCACTTACACCACAATTATAACCATAGGATAAACCTGATTTTCTACGTCATATCACGTTTACAACTTAAATTCCATAGTTCTTGCCACATTTGAAAAGGTTGACATTCTGCTTGCCTCAAAGTGGCAACATGCAAACATATATCCAGTTTTCTATTTTAAAGAAAAACAATATGACATTTGGTCAAACTTCCACGATAAGCACAAGCTTATGAATAATTGCTCTGTATGCTACATTTCATTCAGGCGCTGTACCTATAGGAAAATAGTAGGACAAATACAACTATCAACCTGCTGGCATAGAATTCGTGGTTTTAAGCTATTTATTAAAAACAGGTGAACATTTGATTTCCCATTCATCAAGAAGTCTTAAGAACATTTTACTTAAAATGTTAAAGCAGACCTCTGCAAGACCTTGATTTACAATTAACCTTGAAGACAAAAGCAGCACCACTTTATAAAACTGCTGTGTTCTTTTCCTGTTGAAAACAATTCTGCGTTCTAGCTAAATAAAGCGAACTTCAACATCATAGATGTGTGTGATCAGCATGATTTTTTTTTAATAATAAATAAAAGAAAGATTTATCAATGGCCAGCCATTGTTGACAATTCACTTTTCTTTATTGATTTTGCTTTCAAGCAAAATTGCCCAAACAAGATCTTTCTTGTTATTTGTAATATATTATTTTTATACATTTACACTGAAAACTGTGTCAACCCATAAAATGGTCTTACAGAGGAGTAATTTTAAGTAGAGGAGATTTTAAAAGTAAATCAGCAAATTAGATACCCCATTTCAGGGGATTCAGTTTTTCACTGATAGAATACTAAGTTTTGCATTTGCTTTACCCAAACCCCCACTTTTTTCCAAGAGATTTACAATATTTCTCTGTGAACTGTGTTATCCCTGAAGGTAGTTTCAACTTTTCAGTGGAACGTAAATTATAACTTTCCATAGTATTTTTCCTTTATGCAGGAAAAGATTCTTTTGAAAATCTGGCCAGACCTTCAAACTAATGACTTACTCATGAATAATTTTATATCACGAAGCACACAAATCCCACTGAAGAATACACTAAGCAATTCTCATAACTTTTTTCTGCCTCCATTTAGACGAAAGGCACTATCAAGAAAGTTATTTGTAAACTATGGCTTTGTATTTTTTTGTTTTGTTTTGTTTTGCTTCAGGTTAAGGTTTTCTTGGCATTTTGAGAAAAAACATGAAAGACAGAAAAAAGGGTTCCTGCATCTTAAATATCTAAATAACTTACACAATGATACCTGCAATATATAGGACATACTAAGTCTGAGATTTTTCTGTGTATGTATATATATTTACAACTTAGAGGGCAAGAATACATTAGTGTAAAATAAATCCTGGGCAGACATTCAACAGTACTGAGCACACATGACATCAACAATTAAGAAAAATTACCTCTGAGTCTAGTCTAAAAAATACTGAAAACTTTCAAGATGCAATGAAATTTCCCAGCTATTTCAAAGATGCTTTATAAGGGAAACAAAACATTAACTTGGTAACTCTGATGCATTATTTTCCTGTAGATTAAAAAATAAAATAAAACCAATAACATCCTGTTTTGTTTTTCCAATCTGTGTTTGGATAGTGTTTTCTAACATTATAGTAAAATATAGCTTCAGAGATGAGACAAAGAGTTGAAATGTTAGAAGCACTTTTTTTTTTAAGCAGTCCATAAAGATTGCACTTTAAAATTTTAAATGCAATTTTTTCATAGATGTTTATTGATTGTCCCTAGGTTTAAGCATCATGATTTAATGTCTTTGCAACAGTGCTGTAACTGTAAATTTATCACAGTTATTTTATTGCCTATCTATCTCAGTTAAGTTTAACAGCTTATTTTATGAGATTTTGGATGAAAGTGGAAAAATTAGACATTAGAATGCACGGCATACAATGTAATTATACAAACTGTTATTTTAATATTTCTTGAACATTGTATGCCATAATTTACAGTTGCATTACAAGCACTGTCTGGTTAGATAGCTCTAGAAATTGAGTTTCAAATGTCTGCTCCTCTCAAATCATTTGAGGCAGAGAGGGGGCAGACGGGAAGGGACTACTGAATATAAATGTTATACAATCATCTATGGTCATCTAAAAGCTCTTTATAGAATGTATGTATTTTATCATCATTTTATGTGTTTCTGGACCAACAAAGTCTTTTTGAATGTGCTCAAATTTCACTAAAGAGTACATTTGAATAAAGTGAAAACTATGTAATACACATAAATAAGGACTACTGTATGCTCACACTTGAAGGATCTTTATAGTTTAACTAAATGTACGAGATAAGGTAGATCTTAACAGTTTAAGTGCTGCTTAAGTATGCATTTTGAAGTATGAAAAAATGTAGATCTCTGAGGAACTGACAATTATATCCACCCAAAATTCATACCTTGCCTAAACTAAGTCAAAACTAGAGAGAGTCAAATAACTATTTTCAACATGTTTTTTTTCAACTTTGCACATTTTTATAGTGAAGCTCATTCAACAGTTCATAAATATGAACTCA
Organism: Harpia harpyja; assembly: GCF_026419915.1. Classification (NCBI taxonomy): domain Eukaryota; kingdom Metazoa; phylum Chordata; class Aves; order Accipitriformes; family Accipitridae; genus Harpia; species Harpia harpyja. The sequence continues at coordinate 22,316,747 of NC_068957.1, read as the reverse complement.
AGGTAAAATTTTAATTTTCTTTGGCTTTGCTATTCTCTTTAATTACTCATTAAATAACTTTCAGAAGAAAAAAAAAAAAAAGACTGAAACCCCCCCAAAATGTACAAGATTTTTTTTTTTTTTTAATGAAAAACCAGCAATAGGCCCAAACTGAATATCTGTATTTATGGTCTTAAAATGAAATGGTATAAACTTTCACATGCTTCACAGTTCTTTATGAGGTAGGCCAATCTCAGAGAGACAGAAAACAGAAACAAATAGCCCAGTTCTAATAAATTTGCTAACTCCTTTTGACTCAAGCAGAATAAAGAACATTCCCCCCTTTACCCTCACACATACATACAGGATAATTAGCCCCGTATAAATACCCAACCTTTTGCATGTTGTCTCACTCTACTGATAATATAAAATACAAATTACATTATCAGCTGACTTTCTGAATTGAATGTGCAATTCTAGTCACTGATATACAGATTAACACATTAATATTAAACAGATCTGCAGTAATTAGTACCAATTAATGTAAAGGATAAGTTAATTTACAAAGCATATCATTCAATATACAAGCCAATGTGTGCTAAACAGTATTATGCTAATTTAATAGCCCTTATTTTAAAAGTCTGATTAACCGTGGTTGGGTAATCTAGCTGTTTAGGGGCTAAGATCACTTGAAATATTATGTTTTTCAAAGCTAGGCAGGTGCAACTACCGTTCAGTTATAGATCTAATTTCATTTTTACTGTATTAGCAAATCAGAAACTTTATACAGAAGACAAAAGACTATGAAAAGAAATATTTCTTGAAAGTTTATTTGCAAGTTTAAAACTTTTCCTATTATAGGTTCCAAGCCTGTAGAAATTTTCACACCGAGATTCGTTTACAAAAGTAAATATTTTTGCTCCAGTAGTCTTTGATCTTGTGTTATTTCAATAAGAATTACTACAGAGCCCAAAGTGCTTTGAGTTGACTCAGAATACACTTAAAAGTAGTTGCTGCAAGTTATCATATAGCAGGTTTTGTTCTTGTTGCAATATAAATATTACCAAATACACTTATTTTCCCCACATCTTATTAATATCAGCCAAATATTTGTAAGGTTACACATAAAGGTTTTATGTGATTCCTTAAAGCACTATTTATGAGTGCAGTTTATTTGTAACTAGAATATAACCACAATATAACCATATAACTAGAATAGTGATTAAAACCGAAGAATAACGTTCCTAAATTGAAGGTTCGCCATAACAACGAAGGAGGATTGGACCCAACTGTAGAGAACACACAGAGAAAATAATAGTAGTGGGTGATGTAATTTATGACTCACCTAGGATATAACTGTTCTTGATTGTCAGCATTTGTTTGGACATTAAACACGGCAAAAGTAAAAAGAGAACTTACTGAAATTGAACAGACATGACGTATACAAAATAACTGCATTTGTGCACTAGGAAGATTTGCTCTGACACAGTGACCTTCTAAAATTGTCAATAGAGAGTTAAGACTGCGTTCTTATAAATGTGTCAACAACACTTTTTTTCTTTTCCTCCCCACCAAGGTATTAGTCATTGTGGTTCAGGTTTTAAGACACCTAGCAGCGTGGTGATTTCAGGAGAGTTTATAATTCCCTCATCAAGAAAGTACTGAATACCCAAGATTTTCTTTTCTGTAGTGTGAATAGGAGACTTCTTATAACTGCCAAGCACCAGACATCCATTCTGAAAACGGACCTTTCCGGGTCTATTAATCTCTTACAACACCGTGGCATTTCTCTGTGTCACCATTAGTCATGCAAAATACTATGCAAAATCACACACCCCCTCAAGCAAGACTGCAGACTGACAGTGTACTTAATGGAAAAGTATGGCTCGGGTCAACTTTGGTGCTTATATATATCCTGGCTGTTTGTTGAACGTAAAAGAGAACTGCTGGACAAAGAAAAGCAGGTATGGCTGTTTACACACACATTAAGACAGGCATTAAAATCCTCACGAAAACATTCCTTCAAAAAAAGCGTGGCAGTTACTGCTGTTTGAACTGGAGGAATGTCAATTTTGTGATTTGTTCTCAGCCAATTGTTACTTGGTGCTGTACTTCTTGCCTGGAATATTTACATGGGTTTTGCACACATGAACAATGCTTATGTGAAATCTGAAATGGCTGCCAGGAGACAAAGCCATGGAGAGGAAAAATATAGTGCTTTTTTTTTTTTTTTTTCATTCCTGAGTATGAGAAATATAGCTGATCACTTTGAGCTTGAAAATAAATAGCAAGGGCTACTACACTTGGAATAACTGCTGGACGTTCCCTGCCTTACTTACATCTCTGTGATGCACAAAAGTCTTCCTTGGAGTGAATTAAACTGCCCATTGTATTGTCACCAGGAACACAAGTAAGATTATTCATACTAGTAACATCACATTATATGGCATGATATCAGAGACTGTATTACATGCCTGAGAACTTCGAACTCAAGTATTAAAAGAAAATATTATGATTCATTTATTTTCAAACAGGTGGATCTCAGTTTCAGGAGAATCTTATCTCAGTATTTTTACCTATGCTTGAAACATTTGCTATATATTGGAAAAAAGATGAGCTAGTCCTTATAATGACGTAAAACACTGTGAAATAGCAGATTGATGATACATGGGGAAAAAAAGCAATACCATACCACCTGAAAGGTTTGTCTTCATTAACAAAGGGGAAGCAAGGGTAGTACAGGTTGTCTGAAATTATCTAATTACTTCTTTTCCCTCCCTATCTTTTACTTAGTCAATTCTAGTTTGATATTTACTTCTTGCCTGCCATTTGAGTTTGGTCTTGAGGCTAGAAACAAGTCTTTTCTACTTCCATACATTATAAAATACTTCTTTATTATCATTCTAAGTAATGCTGCTACTCTACCTTACCGTGAACTAAACCCACTAATCCTTTCTTCTGATCCTCCACTTGCTGATTTTGATCCCGTTCAGGATTTGATTCAATATTGGAAGCCTTTTAGGTTTGAAATTATCAGCATTATGGAAGCGTTCTCAAAAGTAAGCAAAACTAGTTAAAATATTTGGAAATGAACCATTGTGTTTTATAAGGAAACGTCAAGAATAATTTGACAGAAAAGGTAAACAGAAAACAGCTAATTTTAAAAATCTGTATGAGTCAGAAGATAAGAAGAAGAAGGAAGACTGGAAAAAATATCAGGAAAGACTGGCTGCTTGAGCTAAATACAAGCTATTTTATTTTCCTAAAGTGGAATTTTATTTGTTAAGATTTGAAAGCTAAGCTTGCTATGGTGCAATGCTGTATTGTGTGGCCCTGAGCAGCTGCTGGGTTTACTGTATTGGTTGCAGAGCCCTTCTAATTATATACCTGCATGTTATTAACACACCACACTGTCACATTTAGAACTAAGATTACTCAGTAAAAAACAAAAGAAAGCTCATTGCCATGGGGCTGGGGGGGGGCAAGGAGCGAGAAATACTCTGAGAACACATTCCTGAAGGCAAGGGCTTATCAGTCCAGAACTGCTATCTTTCTCCAAGTGAGCCTGAGAAGGTCATAAGGAATAGGAATTAAATGATCACAACCCATCCTGCTCAACAATACACAATCACTTGTCTGCAATCTATTCAGAAGCTTCAGCTCAAAAAGAGAAAGACTGAGTGTGGCAGGAATATAAAAGAAAGTCTACTTGGTTCTGTTAGACTTCTAGCACACATACAAAAATCCTTAATATTTTTATAAGAGTAATAATAATAAAAAGAACAACTAGTTTTAGCTGCATTCATTCAGGTGGAAGCATCTGTAATATGCACAAACTCAGATACATGCTTAAATGAAAGTCACAAAATGCTGACAGCATTTTAGAAAGATATCAGTATTATAGAGGGTAAAATGTTTTGTTTGTTCATAGTTTACTGGGTGAGTGCTATATGCTTTGTTAGAAAGGAGATGTCCAGATTGCATACAGCTTTATCCTAGTAGCTGCACTAAGCCTGAACCACTTTGCCTTAAAAGCAAGAATATGTCCAACAAGCTGAAGCTTCTGGAGCAAAGGGCATTGCAAGAAGACAGAGAGCGAGTGCAAGCGAACTTGTACAGAACCTGTGGGGTTATGTGTATATATGTGTGCACATATGTCTGTATAGGGTAAGAACCCAGGCTATCTCCTGGGATGAGCTCCTAAGCTACTGAGTAAAAACAAAATAATGACCGAGTCATAGAAATAAAACATGTTAAGTTAAACCTGAACCCTTACCCTTATATCAATACAGCTCTAGACAGTAGCACACATTAGTGATTCTTATCTTCGTAGCCAGTATTTGGCTCTCTATAAAATACTGGCCAGTACTACCTCCACATTTAATCTGAGTCACTAGGGAATTAAATAAATGTGAGTCTGAAGACAGTGCTAAATTTAATTAAAATGACCTTTATAATTACCATTTCCACATTTCATACTGTATCATATTGATTGATAAATACTTCTATGAAAAGAAGTATTTTCTCTGTCTTTTAAATAATCATCTTTGCAAATGTCAGCACCTTCAGAAAGTTACATCCATGAGGCTGTTTCTTGAAACAAAACAAACAAACAAGCAAAACCAACAAAACCCCTTAAGTTACAATACAGTTTTAGACCAAAATTGTGCTTAAAGATTCCTACTTGCAACCACAGTATGACAAATTCTGTGGTTAAAAGCTGAAATCAGTTTCCCGGAGTTACAAATCTCTGTGTGTAGTCTCATAACTCCTTGCTTTAAGCAGGAGAAAAGAATTTGCCCATTGACTTAAAAAATGAGAATCTGTTTACTCCTACAAGTTTGAGCCTGCAGCAAAAAGCAGTTTTAAAAAGCATGCCAGTTAAATACTGTCTCTTAAACCTTTGCTCTTGGAGCCACCACAGTATCCATAAAAGCTTTTTTTTTTTTCTTCTTTTTTTTTTTTTCTTTTTTCCCCACACACTTAAAAAGGCTAACTGATCCCATTTTCCCAGTTTCCAGTATTTTAAAGGCACATTAAAGCTGACTCAAAAATGCAGTTTTTGCCTCATAGCCATTTATGCATTTAGTCTGGTACCTTTATTCATACAAAAATAAAACTTTGTCTCTTAATGGCAAATTCCCTCACTAATACTTCCCAGTTAAGAGGCCTATTTATACACTAACCTTATGAGAAATTCCACCTTTCCCTTTTGTTCATTCCTCCCCTACCAAACCCAGGTTACGAGAGGACCCGTGCACTACCTTAAAGAAAGCAGAGGATTTTCTACATGAATCAAAGAGTGTTTCTGAAATGGGTATCTTCATTTCTTTATAAATGTTCAAGGCAGTATTCAAGGTTTTCTGACATACAATTCTCAGTCCAATCAACTGTAAGCTGTTAAGTTTCATAATCTCTTTGTTGCAGTGATGGCCATTAGAAAGGAAAAATTACAGGAGAGAAGACATAAAATGTGGAAGTACATATCTGGGAGTTGGACTAGCTGATCTCTAAAGGTCTCTTCCAACCCAAACTATTCTATGATAGCGTTTTGGTTTTTTCCTTCGTGACAACACCGAACTGGGGGATGGATTTGATAGCTCACACTGATGCGGTGCCGTTCAGAGGGACCTTGGCGGGCTGGAAAACGAGCTGACAGGAACCTCGGTAAGTTCAACAAGGGAGAGTGTGAAGCGAGGAGGAATAACCGTATGCACCAACACGGGCTGGGGCTGCCTGGCTGGAAAGTGAATTTGCAGAGAAGGACCTGGGGGTTGGGGTGGCCACCAAGTTGACTGTGGGCCAGCAATGTGCCTTTGCAGCCAAGGCAACTGACAGCCCCAGGGGCTGTGGTAGGCAGGGCGTTGCTAGCGGGTGGAGGGAAGCGATCCGACCCCTCTGCTCAGCGCCGGTGAGCCACATCCAAAATGCTATGTCTAATGCTGGGTTCCCCAGTAAGAGAGATGTGGGCATACTGGAGCAAGTCTGGCAAAGTGATACAAAGGTGATTAAGGAGTGGATGGGTCTTATCACTATGTATAAATGCATGATGGGTGAAGTAAATAAGACAGAGCCAGACTCGGTGGTGCTCAGTGACAGGACAGGAGGCAATGGGCACAAACTGAATCACAGGAAATTCAATCTAAATATAAGAGAAAACTATTTATTTTTATTTTTATTTTTTTTTACTGTGAGGGCAGTCAAGCACTGAAAGAGGTTGCCCAGAGAGGCTGTGGGGTGTCTATCCTCCAAGATATTTAAAATTTGACTGGACTCAGCTCTGGGCAACCGGCTCCAGCTGCCCCTGCTCGAGCAGGTGGTTGGACTAGGCAATCCCCAGAGGTCCTTGCCAACCTCAGCCATTCTATGCCAAGATTGAAATCTGTGTAACGGCATTTCAAGATGAGACAAAGGATCTGTAGACACTGAAGGGGACATCAGTGCCTGTGGTACTGTGGCTAGACAGCTTCCTTTCTCCAATCTAATTTACTTAAAGCTCTCTTATATTAACACTTGCCATATGGTTTTCCAGTGGGCACAGAAGCCTTCACTGAAGGTCTGAGCTAAGACACTACAACAAAGGGATTTGACTGATGTTGGAATTCAACTTCACTCACAACCTAACCTGGCAAGAATTCAGAGAACAGAAAAAGCCAATGTTCAACCTCTTCTGAAAATCTGGAATTACATGTTGTTCTGTACCATGAGGCCATTTTTAATCAAATTCATTTAAAAGACACCTTTGATGTTTTTTGAGTACATGGAAGATTCAGTGAAAATCTCAAGCTGCAGGAAATGTCAGAATTTGTCTTCATGATATCATGAAACATGATAATGTTTCTGATTTGAACAAGAATCACTGGTATCTTGGATACAACTTTTGTTCAGAATATTTATAACCTAGTTTTTTTCTAGTTTTAATTCTCCAACTATTTGAAAGTTTTTATATTCCTGTTAGAATCAGAGAATCAGTTAAATTTATAATTAGGAGCCTTATGATTTTATAGTAAACAAGAAATTTCATTTTCTTTTGATTAGATTTGTTTACTTTCCTCTGCAGAAGTCTGATTAATGAGTACAACTGCCTGTCACAACTGAGTGGTAATTTCTTTAGTATAATTTACTTTCATTATCTGTAATTAATTAAATAGAACAAATAATATAAGAAGATTTAGGTGGGGCAATTATGAGGCTTTATTCTTTGCTGAGCTGAACCTCCTTTTGAGTGTAGGGTTTCAGCATTGAACACTTACACTGTTGGAAGTTTTCATAAATAAGAAAAGTTATATCAAATTATCAATAAAATTTATAAGCATTCCAATAGGAATGCTGAGGACTAAACAGGTGCATAGAACAAAGGGCAACACAATACATTATGAACATTGTGAACTTGGTTTTAGACTAAAATTTAAAGATCATAAAACTCTATGAAAAGAGATATAGGACTAGAAAGGAGTGCAAAAGATAGTTTGTCCATCTTCTCATTATTATATCTAATCTGTTCTTAAAAACACACTGACAGCAAAGCCCCAACTTCTCAAAGTAACTTATTCTAACACTTATCATCTCTGAGGTATAAGGACTTTCATAACCACTATTCTAAAAGTTTGTAAATATAAATTAATCCTACTCTTGAACATCATGAAGCATACTTGATTTTTCCTCTATTAAAATACTTAAATATTCTGGAAGACTTCTCAGCCTACTTCTGTCTTGCGTTTTCTACACTAAATAAACCCAGTTATTCAAACCTCTACTTACAGGGCTCTGGACTAATGTCTCTTAAAGATACAGCTGAACACAATATTCATTTTTGACGTGCTCAGTTTATGACTCACTAACACCTACATCCTTCCGTACACTTAGCATTGCCTACTCAATACTCCCTCACGTTGTATTTGTGCTTTTCATTTCTCCTTGCCAAATGCGGAACTTCACACTTCTATTTACTGAACGTTATCTGTGTGATTCGTATCATTTCTCCAATTTATGAAGGTTAATTTAAATTGTAACCTTGTCCTCCAAATTGTTTGCAGGCCCTTCCAGGTCATTGTCATCCACAGATTCGGTTAGTTTACTTTTTCCTTCTATCATTCAAGGTTAAAAGTATGAAAGAACTGAATCCAGAGTAACTCCCTCAGGCTCTACATAGGAGTAAATGCGGAAATTTAGAGAAAAGTCATTCCAAATGAATGATTTTGTTTTATTTTATAACATACAAGAATGTAGTGCTAAATATACCAAGTAAAATAGCAAAATGTTTTATTTCAGAGGTATTTCAACAATGTTGACATTCCATTTTTTTCCTTACAAATTAAGTTTTGGGTGAAAAAAAAGAATCAGTATAATTATACATAGTATTTTAACTTTGAAAGCTAAACTTCCTGATTAAAAAGGGGATTTTGACAACTTTAGAGTATTATATTTATTTTACAGCTAATTCACTAGCTTAACCTCAAAATAAGTTGTAAGAAAAGATGCACACTAGGATGCACTTTTTCTGTATTTTTCTCATTTTACACTGTAACCTTGCTGGGGTTCAGCTTGTGTTTTGTAAGCAGAAACATCTATTTAGTTACAGTATATTGATTTTTGGAAATCAAATTGTAGAGGGTATACATAATAGGCATGAAAGGGTCTCAAACTGGTAATATAGGAATCAATAAATATTCAAGAGAACTGAGTATAAAGCAAATGAGGGAAAATGACAGGTATATGCAGTATTCATTTCACTGTTCAGAAAAGATCTTTTCTTATTGGAAACTATAAAGCTAAATGAGAAACTGCTGAGCACTGATGTTACTGGGCAAACTTCCCAGAACTCCTTATTCCACTCCCCTCAAGCCTTTCCTTTACATAGGTTCATGGACTCTCTCTAGACAGCAATGAGAAAGATTTTAGGCCGTAAGTAGGGAAGAACAAACGAAAATTAAATCTAATTGCTTGGGAGCAAGAGTTTTTCTCAGTTGCAAACAATGAAGGAAATGCTGTTACCAATGAATGACTGCTTCTGGACTGCTGAACCGATGAACACTCAGTACCAATTATGCAGGGCATTTCTAGAGCATGGTGCAAGGGGAAAACATATACTAGAGAATCTAATATGTATACATTGTGGCAATGTTATGAATCAGATTATTCACATGTATTTTGCAGACAGTTTATTAGATACTAGAAATAACATTGTCTCCAGCCTTTTTCTTAGAGCTCCTCTATGTCATTGTATTTCCTTGAAATTTTTCATGCTCCTGACTAGCCACACTAACAAAGATTCACCATGCTACCAAACAAGGACTGAAGTTTCTTCTAAGGAAACACCACCACTTGGGAGCTGAGCAGGAAGGATTACGCAGAGCAGTAACTAGGTATCAAGGATTAAGTATGCTACCTACTTTGAAAACTTTCTCCTCTCAGGGTCAGTCCTTCTGCCCTATGCCTGCTCTGACTGGTGGTGGAAAGGCTAGCTATGTTTCTTTTCCATGGGTAAAAATAGTTTGTATATTCTCTTTGTGTCCTTCAAGTGTATTCACTTTCCTATCCCTCAGGAAAAATAAAGATACACATTTTCACACCTGGTTTAAGAAATGAAGCCTTTAAGATGGTGTGGTTCTACAAGTGTTTTTCAACACAGTGAAAAAGATGATAGGCTTTTATTACCTCTTTTCACATTAAATCCATGTTAAAATTATTTTACAGCTAATTCACTAAACTAACCTCAAAATAAGTTGTAAGAAAAGATGCACACTAGGATTACTTTTTCTGTATTTTTCTCATTTTACACTGTAACCTTTTTACCTCTTTTCACATTAAATCCATGTTAAAATTACAAATGGAGACAAATCATTCTGCTTTCATATATCCTGCAAGCTATACTTGTAGCAAACTCAGGCCAGCTTTAACCCATTACATACTTGAGGCTGTGCATTCTGTTGATGTTTCTCTTGTGTTATTATGATCAATTAATCATATCTCCTAATACAAAATAGTCAAAATGTTTACTCAAACATATGTGCCACTGAATTGATTAAAATAAAAAAATAAGAACAACACTTGTTAAATAGATCTCAAATATAATACAACTGTCTGAGCAACTGGTACTGTCCAGTCCCCAGTTACTACAGGATGGCAAACAATATGTGCATCTATTTCTAATGCACCAACTGAACATACGTCTGTCAGAGAAAGATGGAAATACAATGAGGCTAGGATAATTTAAATAAACAGCTGTCACTTTATGCAAGATTGCCTTTGGTGAGCTTTGATTTGTGTGTGTACAAAAAAAGGAAAAGCAGAATTATAGAACTAGACAGAATTACAAAACTAAAACTTTATAAGTAGGAAGGTCAGCACACTTGTCCCCGATTTTTCTATAATCCACAAACAACTCCAAGCCACAACTGAAGAAAAACTTATTCATCTGTGTTATTTGTTCCTTCATTATACTACTCGCTGTCAAAGATTTCACTACTCTGCCCTAGGCCTATTAAGATTCATACAGAATACATCTGTGAACTGTGTTTGTGCTTTCAAGAGAGGAAGGAAAGGCTTAAAATCATCCTTTTTTTTTTTCAGGTGAAACATACTTAAAGTCAAGGAGTTTTACATTGCTTACATAGACCTTTCTTGGGGGAACACAGTTGCATTTCTGTATTTTGCATTTTAGAATATATATATGGTTGTATAACAGACACGAATTAAATTCACTTTAATTTGTTGTTCTTATTGAATAATTCCACTGAAGAATGGGGTTCAAAAACCCATTAAGATAGAAAATTTCCATGTCAATAATGTGTGCTCATTGAAGCTCAATTTGCCAGAATGAATAAGCAAAGTTAAAAACCAAGATTTCAAACCCTTTAAGGTCTCAAAGCACAGGAGAGGTTCTTTCATTTTAAGTGTATATGTAAGCCCTGATGTGAACATAAATGTCAGATCCTGAAAAATGACTATCAATAATGTAAAAAGAATGCAAGAGACAAGCCCATAGGGAAGTACTACATAGGGATTTTCTCCACTTTGGAATGGAGATGAGAAAACGTGCAAGATTCCAGACTATCTGACTTTGAAATTTTTTCCTGGATCTAAACCCTCAGAGCAACATCTTCCTTTGGAGTTATGTATCGTTGAAGCAGAAACTGGTCTTTAGAAGACACTGGTGTACATGATTATTCGTTCCAATTTTTTCCTTCACTAACACTGGAGAATGAAATGTTGAAGTGTTATAAAGCCTCTGGAAATCTTCATAAAATTCAGGGTCTTTTAAGCAAAACAGAAAAAATACCAGCATAGGAACACATGGCTAAGGAACGGTTTGAATCAGAAATAGAGCCACTGAAAAGTGTCAGGAACATTATTTATCACCAAGAAAAGATGGACTAGAGGAGAGGAAATGGAAGAAGAGGTTTATCAATTATGATCTTTTAATGACAACTTTAGTTATCAATACTTACACAAATTTCAGGAGAAAAACACTGGGTTTAGATCTATGATATTCAAAAATTCCTACTCCCCCTACTTTCGAACACCATGCTTCATCTCAGTTTTCATCACCTCTTTTTCCATATATCCAGATGAAGCCTGCAAGGAACATACTATATGCTCCCAAGGCCTACTTCATCTATGTTCTTGATGAAGCAGAACACCAATGCTGTGTCTACATGTTATGTCTTAAAACCACTGAAAGGGTTTTAAGCAGCAACAACTTCAGAAGAATAATTTGAACAACACCTGAACAAGAACTAACATTGCCCTGCATCATTTGCCTCAGTACCAGGGGAAATAGGAGACCAGATCTAAGAAATATCCTGTTATCACCACTCAGTTTCAGTACAGAAAGATGTTCCAGGAGATTTTATCTGTGAAAGTAAAGCAGACCCAGATACATGAATATTGTTTATGTTCCAAATGGAACCAGTAACCTCTCTGCTGAAAGGACATAGTGGCACTGAAGTAATACAAAGGATAGTGTAGACAGTGCTTTTCATTTCCATTCCGATGGGCTTCAGAGTCATACTGAAACAAATTACAAACAAAACCATTCCTCTTCACATTTCCCCAGGATTTCTTCTAAAATGGGAATGTTTTACCTTAGTTACAAATATTGACAGCACTATGACTTTTAAACTTGGATAATGTTGAAATCAAGAGAATTTACAGCAATACTGCTTGCAAACTAGTGAAATACAACCTGCTGCTGATAAAACTGACTTCTGTAAGGCAAGTCTTAACTTCAGATTCTGCAAGGATTTTTTGTTGGGAACCACGGAAAAGTATCAAAATCTATTTGTTTGCATTATTGGATATAGAGTCATACACTTCATTAAGGAAGTTCTGTAAAAAAGAGCTGTAAATAGGTGACAAAATACCATGTCTGTTTATCAAACCATATCTAGCAAAACCAGTGATATTATACAGTATGAAGAAGAATATTAATTCAAGAGAGAAAAAAAATACTTACTATAAGCTTCAGCTAAATTTGTATCGTACTAAAGGAAGAGAAACTGTCTCACATAATCAGATTAAAGAAGCAATTAAAACTCTGTGGTAGAATGACAACAGAATAAAAAGTTCGGATAGATAATGAAGCATGCAAAAGGGTGTGATGCTCCTCCAGAAAAACTACTATTTCTAGCACATTTTCTGGAAGAAAAAATGAGAATAAAAGCGGATTTTTGTCAACATCATACAGTAATTTTAGGGTTATGAACAACATTAGAGTTAATCTATTTGCATGAGAACTCCAGCTTCTTGGCACTGCATCTTTTGCTGGCAATAAGCACAAAAAAGCTCCGGATGTCACAGACCATGTTGGGATTTGATCATGAAAGGCAAAGCAGGTATAATAATTAAATCAGAGTAGTAGTGCGAGTTAACTCAATAGATAGGGTGTTTGATAGCAAACTAGTAATTTTAGGGTTTTTGGAATAAAGCTCATGTCTATACTAGACCTTAAGCAGTCAATCAACCAAATGACATTTTCCCTAAGAAGCAGTAGTACATAGACATGTCCTGTCCTCCATGAATTCTTTGCACAGACATCTTAACAAGCCTATACTATTAATCCATCACACTTCATGAAAGCTTACTTGAACTCAGAAATGGAAACTGCAAAATGCGATACTGTTTTTCTACATCTGTGCTTTATGGGACAGTCACCTTCAATAATTAGTGGCCATGATGATGTGGAAAACTGGTATTCAGAGAGCCTTTTAGAATTCAGTTTATTTTTGTTTATTTTGTGATTATCAGCAGACCACATAGCAGCAAAATAGATTTGATAACTTCACAAACTTCTGCGGTTATATTTACTGCATGTGAAGATAGTGATATACACTTTACCCCTTATGATTACTCCGGTATCATCAATACACTTGAGCTATGTTGAAAGGAACATGAACTGATCATACCAAACAGAAATTAGGGCAGAGATTCCATCAGTTGAGCCAAAGCAACTACATAAAACCAACACATAAAATTCTTAATCAAGACAATGGAGAGATACTGAGCTATATCTTTCCAAATAATGACAGATATTGAGGTTATAGAACTGGCTCATAATTTTAAGTTTGCGTTTCAGAAAAACAACACAGGTTAAAAATGTTACTGTTTGAAAGCTAAATCCAACTTAGCTGTAGACACAGGAGTTTCCCCATCAAAGGAAGATTATAAATGAAAAAAATAAATAATTGAAGTTGGTTGGTTGATGACAGGTAATAGTCTCGTTGCAGATGAAGTTTAAACTGCTGGTGGGGAAATAAAAATTGCTGTAAAGAGCTTCCACAAAGTTCTATAAAAATAGAATTGCTGTATTCTTTGAGCCCATGGTTAGATTTTTAATCCACTACCCAGATGCTTTAGACTGTATTTAATTTGATTACCAGATAAACAAACAGATACTCAGTGTGATTTTATATTAAAGAGTTTGATTTCTAAATATTTAATCAAAGTGATTTATATGAAAGATTACTGTTAGCAATAAAACAACAACAAAAAAACCCCACAAGCTTGTTAATAAGCACATTAAAATTTCTATGATTCAGTTAAGGCCTGGCAGAAAAGTAGGAAAGTATAATTGTACACAATATTAAGACTAAAACTGTATCCTTGACTCTGTTAGATGTCTACTGTTAGTATCTATGTCCATGGTAATTCTTTGAATCTGAGATTTATGTTTTCATCATAAAAATTTGAGCACACAGGAAAGTGTTGACATATAGACCAAAAGGAGCAGGGAATAAGATTTATAAAAATTATCTGAAAGTTATCTGGGTTAATTAAATATCCTCCATCTTGCCCAGAAATACAGTCTGATAGATTCCCAGCAGCTTAACATGAGAACGCATAAGAGGGCACTCTGAAATTTGGGTCTGCCTGAAAGCTTGGAGTGAAATTGTCAGCTTGCAGAGAAATACAGACCTGACATTTGCAACCAAGCCCATCTGTGTGGCAACCATTAAACAGAAGAGAATACGTTGGCATTGCTCTCGAGCAAAAGCAAAAGAAAAATTAAGATACGTTTAAGCATGTATTCTGAGTCAAGCTGAATGTAGTCCAGTCTCATGCACTAGGTTTAAACTGCAGAAGCAAGGAATACTTTCCAGTAAGGTACATCTCAGACATGCTCTGCTCTACAAGATGGGCAATGGAAGCGCACACTTTTAAGCCACCCTTACAGGTTCCAAAAGAAGGTACCTATGCTATATGAGGCTATGTATGAGCTGGACAGTCAGTCTGACTGCTGCACTCCAAAAAGGTCTTACGACCTTTTGACCAAAGGTGGTGTGCTGATTTTGGCTGAGATAGAGTTATTTTTTCTTCACAGTAGCTAGTATGAGGCTATGTGTTGGATTTGTGCTGAAAACGGTGTTAATAACACAGAGATGTTTTCATTACTGTTGAGCGGTGCTTACCCAGAGCCAAGGGCTTTTCTGCTCCTCGCCCCACCCCGCCAGCAAGGAGGCTGGGGGGGGCACAAGGAGTTGGGAGGGGACACAGCCGGGACAGCTGACCCCGACTGACCAAAGGGATATTCCATGCCATATGACATTATGCACAGTATATAAAGCTGGGGGAAAAAGGAAGGGGGGTTTTTTGGAGTGATGGCGTTTGTCTTCCCAAGTCACTGTTAGGCGTGCTGGAGCCCTGCTTTCCTGGGGATGGCTGAACACCCGCCTGCCCATGGGAAGCAGTGAATGAATTCCTTGTTTTGCTTTGCTTGTGCACGCAAGCTTTTGCTTTACCTATTAAACTGTCCTTATCTCAACTTTTACCCTTTCAATTCTCTCCCCCATCCCACTGGGGCGGAGTGAACAAGCGTCTGTGTGGTTCCAGCTGCAGGCTGGGGTTAAACCATCACAGGTGTTTATGTCTATTGCAGCTATATAAACAGAATGTGGACACCAGCCTGTATTGTTTGTTTGGCTGGGGTTTTGTTTTTTTAATTTTTTTCCCCACGGACCTTTCTTTTTCCCAATAAACCACAACCTGTACAAATAATCAGTGTGTAAAAAAGCTTTCTCTGGAAAACCCTTTTGATCTCCAAAATTCTTTTTCCTCACAATCAACATTCCTGATGGACAACATGTACATCACCCTAGTATCTTTACGTTATTTTCTCTAAGTATGGGCCTCTAAACCTGCACATATCCTCACCTATGATGGCGAAGGATTTTTACCATGTTTCTCTAATAGGCAATAAGGTTGTTTCTGTAATGTTCTTAAAAGAATACACGTTTCCCAACATTATGAAACAGCTAGCTTCCTACTTCTAACTCAATGGCATGCAGTGAGGCAGAAAATAGCCATGTTCTTACAGATTACTAATAAACTTCAGCCAACTTGAGAGTGCATACCTTACCTAAATGCTTTCTTTTTGGTTTTTAAAGGACAGCTGTATATTCACAAGGTCACTTGGACATCACCGAAAGCATTGCTTTTTTCTACAAGTCTTACTGGTGAATCTACAGTTGAAGTTGTAAAGAACAGAAGTTAATTATATTTTTCTTGATATTTAATAGTATTTCAGTTATATATAGTTTTTATATGAAAGAGAATTAAAAAGCAGTTTAAATTTATAAGCAGTTGACTGTACTGTAAGTTTATCTACTACCCTTTTTTCAGATTTTCTTACAAAACT
This sequence comes from Harpia harpyja, assembly GCF_026419915.1. Lineage (NCBI taxonomy): Eukaryota > Metazoa > Chordata > Aves > Accipitriformes > Accipitridae > Harpia > Harpia harpyja. Next base: position 22,300,633 of record NC_068957.1, on the reverse strand, counting down.
GGTATTTATGGTATTTGAAGGTCTCCTTCATCTTCAAGATCTTTATTTTCAGACTATCCCATATGTCTCTCTAGAAACATTGGACTGTTTATTGTCCAAGACAGGAGGCTGCTCCTCTTTGCACATCTTGTGGCAGGTTACATGCACAGTCAGTCTCAAAGCAGCTCCTCTTTACATACCATAGCAACCTTTCACTGTAAGCAGGGAAATGGCCTCCCATCTACTGTGTCAGAGACCTGCTTTAACAGTCCACCCCCAAGAACTATCTAGAAGATGCAGCCTTTGCTCGCCAACAGTTTAGGAGAGGGTTGTGACAAGGGTATTACAATATGTAAAACCATGGCCTTCCTTCCACTTAAGAATCTCCTTGTTCAAAAAGCAAACCAGCACATTGTGTTAAAGGTTAAGGATAACTGCTGAAAACACAGGAGTAGAAAGAAAAATTAAAATAGTGTTTGTGACCAGACTTCAAAGCCTCAGTGAAAAGCAGTGAATAACTGACATATATTCATATGTAAACATTTATACCCCAAGGAGCTTCAGGGATATTTTATCTTCATACTAACAAGTTGAGTCACCGTAGCAGACTCCTTTCCATACTGCGCTTTGTGTAGTCCACTTATAGCACCGCAAAGAAAGTTGTGGGGGTTTTTTTAAATAAAAAGTTTCATTTCATGATGGTAGGAAGCAGCAGTTCTCACCTCCATAGTGTTGATGTTTCATAGTACTAATTCCTCTCCCTCCTGGGAGAACCCTGCCCAATCAGCACGGCCTCGGACCAGAGCACTTTCCTACCCTGTTGCTTTGGGACACACCTGGCAGCCGCAGACGGATCAACAGCCCCCAGCCCCCTTCCGTGAATTCCTTCACTCAGGGGCAGCTCACCGGCAGTCAAGCTACAGCTTATGTTGAAAGGGAATTGTAAATATACCCTGCTTGGACATATGACCTACAAAAATATGTCCTCCGTGCCTGTTTTTTTAAATTCTGCTCCTGCAATCTGTTTAGCAAAAGACCTATTATTTATGATTTCATGAAGTGACAGAATTCTCCGGTTCCCATCTATTTAATTCACCTGCATGAATATATCCTATAGAACATGAATGAGCAGTGATTTCCTGTACTTACTGGAAGTTACCTCAAAGAGCTTAAACATGTTTATTTCGTTATTTTCCTTTCAATTTCATTATTCCATCACCAATGTTGCTAAAGTAGCCATAAAATAAACATAAAATAGACATAAAGAAATAAACCAAATAGAAGTAAATTACTAACGCCTGACCATAATTATCAACAATTTAATCAGTTTACCAACAAAAATTACCTTGTTGATGCAAAAAGAAAGCAAAAGATTTCCTTAGCAGGCTCACACTGCTAAATAACCATTACATTCCCATCAAGTAAACCTCAATATTCTTCTGATATAAAGTCCTAACTTTTAAAGCACCTGTGTGTTGGAAAATTTTGGCAAACTTCTTAGAAGAAAAATACATTAATTTTTTTTCCAGACATGAAATAGACAATTTTGCTACTTTAATAAAAGTAGTAAGCCTATGTATTAAAGTTTTAAATTTTTAGTAATATGACCTTTTTGAGTTCTCTCTCATTTTAACAAGGTTTGTGCCTTTCTGTAAAACAATACAGTATTTCTCTACAGGTGAATTAAGTTTCTGAACTGTTAAAATTTTAATGGCTTCCTGTCTTCAGAGAAACAAAAGGTGCTGTGTTTAGGTTTTTCTAATAATAAATTTACTATACAGATGAAAGCAAAATATAAAAGCATTTAAACTCAGTTTTCAAATTAAATTGAGAAACAATTTCTTTTAACAGCTTCATGAAAGAAGGACATAGGTTGCATTTAAACCTACATAGAAGTACTGCAGCTAATGTAGGATTTTAATATAGGGCAGGTGGATGTGCAGCTTTACTATTAAAATAGTTTAAAAACAGAATTTACAATTCCATTTCAATATACGCTGTACTTAATTGTACAAGATCTATGATAATATGAAGCATATAAAGAAAAAGCAGCATTTTTATTTCAGTTATCTTTTGACTACAGATTTTGATTTCAAAAGGAGTTCTGCTTTAAGTAAATCTGCACATACAGGAACTTCATGCAAAATATTAGAAATATAGTTCACCTACATATTGGGAGTGGGTAAGCCACACTTATTTCTATATATTGATACAGAACACGCCTGCAAACAGAAGTACCCTTGTGCAGAAGGTGTGGTACACTACAGCTGTAAAATCATGACCTTGCTGGTGATCACACCTGTAAAATTTCCAATCTGGGCTATACAGTGGTGTTCGGATCTACTGATCTTTGCCTCTCTCATGAAAGCAATAATTCCTGAATGTGTCTTGTCCTTGCTCCCTCCTTATATGCGTATAAAGCAAACCTTCTGAAGCTTTGTTTCTCGTGCACCTTAATGGAAACTATTCTTCCTCACCACTATCAATATACCAAAATATATTCACACATAAAGGAATTTTTAAAATGAATGTGTATTTTGTTTGATCGCTAACCTTGTTATTTGATTCGATTAATCAATTTTAATAGAAATAACCTATTACTTATCAATATTTGGGAGTAGTATATAAGAATTCCTTCCGCTTCTCCTGCAGAAGGAAAGACAACAAACAACATAATTATTACTACTTTTAGATTGCTAGACAGCTATTCCTTGACACTGTGCTCCTGGAATCAGAGAGATGGCCATTTACTAGAAATCCAGACCTTTATGCTTGCCTTGGATGGATAAATGAATGCTAGTGGTACGTTTTGTATGTGATTAAATAATCCAGCAGTCTTTCCACCTTAGGTTTAGACTGAAATGTTCAAGTAACTTGAGCTGGTTTGTATGCCAGCATTGTGACTTTAAATTCATTTTGAATCAAGTATATAACTAACTATCAGTCAAATACAACATAAAAGGAGATTGCCCAAGAGTAGATGCTATGACAGCCCAGATGTATAATTACTAATGTATTTAGCAACACCCTGCAAATCTGTAATAAAGATCAATGGCTTACAGAACAATTTGGCATCTAAAGCATAGAACTCTGATTGTATTGTGTTTGTAAACATGTTTTAAGCTGTTGATAAGATAAGGTCTGTCAAGCAGAGGAAATTGAAGTCACTGTGGCAAAGATCCCCGAGATAGTTAGCATCAGAAGAGAAAATGATATGCCAACTTCTCAGAGCATTCCTGCCATTTGTGACATATGCAGCTGTACAAAACTGGCTTATGGGACATCCCTGAACTAGTCAGGGTAGACAGTGCCATTCAAAACAAAAATCCCAGAGGTGACACTGCTGGTAGCAGCAGGATAATTCTAGATGTAGGAAAAATACATATTACTAAAAGCAATAGTTATTATCTTGTCACAAGGCCACTGCAATAGTAAATTAGACATTTAGTTTACAGCTATGACCACAAGTCATTCATTTCAATTTACTAGCAGCAGTTTGATCATTACGTAGTACTGAAGACCTGTAGAAATCCCCATGTGAACCACATTTGAAATTACTTAATCAGTGTGGATTCCTCTGCTACTATCTCCTCTTGACTGTAAATTATCAACATTGGAAATATTCGGAAATTATTCAGCAATGGGGAACATTTTCACCTGGGCCCCAAGCCACAACTATAGAGGGCCTTGTGACTGATCAATCCTAGGTAAAAACTATGGAAAGTTACCATCATTTACAGACAGCTTTTCCATGGAAGATAATTTTCCAGAAAACCAAGGATATGCTGGATATATCTCCTAGCAAAATGAAGATAACCAAATGAAGCAGTAACATTGCAAAGCTAATTTCAAAAGGTCCAAATTCCACCTATTTTGTGTTTCATCTTGTAAATACAACAGAAATTGATGTTTTCCTAGTGCTACCATTGCAATTCACAGAGTAAATTTACAAATGGATTTCTAGATAAACAGAAAATAAAGTTTACAGAACAATATCATAATAAAGGGAAAATAGGGGAACAGGTGTTTGAAAATCGGGAAAATACTCATTCTTCTGAGGGGTGCTAATTATAAGTAACATAATTATTTCCATCAATGGTTTACAGAGGGAGTCACAGATACTATGCAATTCTCTTGCAAATCTATTGAAGCAACTAACCTACATGTTCTCTGACCAGATTATCATTAGATTTGTATATGCTTCAGGTTTAAACCATATGAACACACAAACAAGAAATTTTATATTTGTTATAATAGAATGGTAAACACTTTCATGGCAACAGTGGTCCACCTAGCTGAGTCACAGGGATTTAGAGAATAAAGAATTTTTTTGTATGATAAAAGCATATTTATTCACACTACTTGTTATACTGGAAATTCAAGTAAAGGAGCAAATAGCCAGCCAGCAATGGAGCCTGGAAGAGATGTGTCCACATTCACAGTGTTAGTAAGTTTTATTAATTCTCCAAGTTCAAAACTTTAATATCATTAATCAACAATAATTGATTTCTTTGTCTGTGTCATAACTTCTTCTTTTTTTTTAATATTTTTTAAAATTAAGGGAGGCCAAACATGCTCCTTTTGAGGATGGAGTTTTGACACAATCCTGGGGTCATGCTGACAAAAAAACCCAAACATTCTTTACCCAGATGTTGCCAGAAAAAAAGACCCTTATTTAGCAAAAAAAAATTCTGCAAGCCTTCAACAAATCATCATTTTTTTCACAGAGTTAAGTATGGAAAGGAAATACAGTCAGACACGGCATGCTTTCCAACACTGGGAGAGTCCAGAGAGCCCTACAGATCAAGGTTATTTTGATTGTACAGGTGATTCCCCTGACAAAACCACATTTTGCTACCAGTGCAGGTCTCAGTAATACAAGCCTGGCAGCAAGACGAGTTGTCATGGTTTAACACCAGCCAGCAACTAAGCACCATGCAGCCGCTCACTCAATTCTGCTCCCCCACCCAGTGGGATGGGGGAGAGAATCGAGAAAAAAAGTAAAACTCGTGGGTTGAGATAAGAACAGTTTAATAGAACAGAAAAGAAAGCACTAATAATGACAATGGTAACACTAATAAAATGACAATAGTAATAATAAAAGGATTGGAATATGCAACTGATGCACAATGCAATTGCTCACCACCCGCCGACCGACGCCCAGTTAGTCCCCAAGCAGTGATCCCCCCACCCCCCCAGTTTATATACTGGGCATGACGTCACATGGCATGGAATACCCCTTTGGCCAGTGTGGGTCAGCTGCCCTGGCTGTGTCCCCTCCCAACTCCTTGTGCCCCTCCAGCCTTCTTGCTGGCTGGGCACGAGAAGCTGAAAAATCCTTGACTTAGTCTAAACACTCCTCAGCAACAACTGAAAACATCAGTGTGTTATCAACATTCTTCTCATACTGAACTCAAAAACATAGCACTATACCAGCTACTAGGAAGACAATTAACTCTATCCCAGCTGAAACCAGTACACGAGTTAACCCTGCATTCCCATGCATGCAGCAGTAGCTATAAGGTCCCCCAAGATGTCATAGCAACTTCAGTGAGGTTATTTCTTACAGTAGCAAGAGTAAGCGGATGAACAGCAGCTGGTGCTGAGAACACTAGATGCTAGACTTTTGGGGAAGCCATGATAAATTAAATACAACATTGCTTATGCTAGTTCACCTGGCCCAGGGACAACCTAGACACAGGGCAGATTTGCTGAGACAGAATCTTTTCTTTAAGGAGCGTGTAGGTTAGCTACAAGTCCTATCCATTTAATTATGTGTTTCTATAGCCTTCAATGCAATACTATTTGAACACCTACGAAGTCTGCCAGTGGTGGAACATGCCTCTGATGGAGCTGTCAGGATCAGAAAAGAATGCTAAATTAACTAGGTTTTAAAACTGATAGGAGGAGAAAGGTACCTGAAGGTCTATTGCTTTTCACTAATTCCCGTAGATCTTAAGAAACTCATTCTTTGGCATAATTCTCATTCTGTTTGACAGTAACTGACCCTGCAGCTATTCCACCTTTTGAATTCATCAATCAATCAGATTCCTTTGCTTCTCAATGGTTGCTAATCTTATCTCACATTTCAGTTCCTGTACTGTCCAAACACCCCTGAATTTAAAGCTTACGTACAGGTCATAAACCATCAGGTTCTGTAAGAGGTTGCCTCATTCTTTGCATATTAAAAGCCTTCAACCAGAATAGAGAAATGCTCCTCTTTCAATACAAGGGAAGAGACAGAAAAAAAACCCAAAATCTCTTAGAGTGCAAACTAAGTGTTAACTAAGCTGTTAACAACTATTCGGTACAGACACATCACGTTCTGGGTTCTATGGCTAGAAATGACAAATTTGCCATATAACCACTGATGCCAATCTGGAAGCAAATTTTTAAATATTTGTATTTTAATAAAACATAACACTTCTATATCACACTTCTACAACTCTATCAGCTTTGAGTAACAGCTTCTTCTGTTTTGTGGGCTATTTAGTTTTGTTGTTCACAGGCACTGAATATTTAACTTGCAAGACACTAACAAAACAGCCTGTATGTCTTGTAACAAGTTAGGTACTACCAGAATACAAGCCTGGTAGATCAAATTTAACTCTAAACATCAGGTCTTCACACAAGTGAATATAGAAAAGGAAATCTAGAAATCTGTTCTCTTGTTGACACTTGAAAGAAATTCCATGGTGCAGATAACCAGTCTGAATACTAAGGAGAGCAGACAAGGATGAATTATCCTTCTACATCCTAATCCAATGACCATGAATGCTGGACAGCAAGAGAGATATGGACCACAGGGAGTGGCCAGGCTTATGTGCTCTCCCCAAAATAGCATCTCATTCTGCCACTGTTAAGAGCAGCATACGGGTGTACACAAACCATTAATCTCATCAAGTAGAGCATTTCTTGCATCTTCCAGTAAATTGGTACAATTACTTATGCCCTGTCCCATAATGAAACAGTAAATATTGCACAAGAGTAGTCACTATAGCTAAACATTTTGTTATTAAAAAATTGCCTTAAATTGACAAATTACTTGGTACAGAACAATTCAAGAACTAGTACAACTTTGTCAACTCATTAACTAGAAAAAGCCTTTCAAAAGACTCTTCTACTTTTGCATCTTCAATTTCATGATCCTCCCTAAATGACAGGGCTAAACATCAGCATTCTGAGATTAGTTTGCATCTATAAATACTTTTCTATTTATTAACATTTTCATCTGTGCCACTAAAGGTTAGATCTCCTACTGATGAAATCAGCTTTTTTTTTTACAATGTTCAAATAAAAGCAAATTTGTACATAGAGAATAAAGTAATTCATCAAAATAAAATCCAGTTTTTCTCACCAGCAAGTAATTTATGTTCTTCTATTAAGTCATTATAGCATTCTGCAGCTCTTCTCTGGTTATGGGCAAAGAAACAGACATGTCTGACAATGCAAAGCTGCTTTACTGTCTGTGCTATAAGCTTTACCTCTCCCTTTGGTAACATGGAAGACACCACTTTCCCTAAGTGTTTTCCCTAGGCTCTTTATATTTGATTGTTTCTTTTGTTTCTTTCCACTGTTTTAAATTCCCTGTCTGATCTTAATTGACAACACAGGTTATGGCACTGGGAGAAGAGAGAAACATATAATTATATTATGAAAGGAAAGAAGAACATAACTTAGGGAAATAAAACCTGATATCATTTCTTGTTAATCCTGGTCCAATGGAGGTATCTTAGGAGAGGTAAACACAACTGCAGTACAAAATTATATCCATTATATCACTTCTAACAGATCAAATAAAGCAAATGACCTGGGATTCAAATTAACACATCTATGCAATTTATCTATCCTACTAGTCTATTTAAGCATACAGATAGTTTATCCAGTTTTCGGTGCGTGGAAAATGAAAAACTGAATAAATAGAAGATTTTTTTCAGTAATTTTTTCCTTTTTTTTTTCTAATTTTAAACTGATTAGTCAAACAGCAATCAAGATTTTAGATTGTTTTAGGAAGATGCAGCTGATTAGCATTTTCCAGAAACACTGCAGTCATTTCCCCTACAATATCTTTCTTTTAAACCAGCAATAAATTACTTTTGTTGTTGTTACTAACGATATGTGTGGTAAATCACATTAAGACAGTATACCTTTCTATTAGAAATCATCATATTCCAAAGACGACTAATGTAATAAGTCATCTTGAAAGAAATGCTATTATCATTATAGGTTTTAATTCAATATGACCACAAAAGACACTACTATTATCCCCTCATAAGGCAAATTAAGGAAGATTCTGCAGCCACATCTATATATTAAGTAGTACAGTCCAACAGGAGATTGGTAGAACAAAACAGTGTTGAGGACATAGTCCCATAGACAAAGAAGCCAAAATGATATAGGTACATTCATAATGAAGTTTGGAACTTTGAATTATGACTGATAAGATCTCTCCTGTGTCCTTTTATAGTTGGAATGCACTAAGTCCATTCCTGGATCACATCCCTTGTTTTAGTTGCATCCAAAACCCCCCCAGTTCATGCGCTCAGACTGCTTTGCAACTTGAGTAAAAGCCCAGTTAAGTGGGGAGAACCAGGAGAATTACTTCAAAAGGACACTCTCAATCCCACTGACAAGCTAACTTAGACACAGCTACTTAGTCCATGAGACCAGACAAGATTTAATAGAAAATGCAGAAAAGCTCAGCTGCCATTTCCTTAACACTGTCAGTCCTGGGATCCAGTCCTCCTACACAGCATCCTAAGGTGCACAGGCTGCTGGACGCAAATGTTCTCTAATAAGTGAATTTACTCCACTCTTTGCAGAAGGTGCAGAAAACCAGCATCAGTTAGCATCTCAGTCGAAGTATTAACAACTCCGGTAGTACACAGTGAAAGGGAACTATTGATTTCCTGAATGAATGTGCTTTTTATTTAAGCACAAATTTGCACATTGCAAGTGTTATTTTAATGTTAACTGAGCTACAGACTTCTCACAAATTCTCTCTTTACATCTCAGTTTCCCTATACAGCAGGCTGTTAGAAAAGATTATTCTGGTCAAGAGCTCTGAGGTGATATAAGGCATTATTTTTATTGAAAATGATAAATGCTGAATTCGTATTTTGAATCTGTGCACATGAAGAGTAGGGAAAGAATATAAAAATGCGGAGGAGTATCTAGTAGCATGCCAAAGTGCAGCTTCACAGGCAAACTACTGTCTTTCAGAGAAGAACTGTCAGATGCACGTATAATAAACCACAATTGTGTTCAAAGCTAATGCTAATATGGCTCAGTGGGAGACTAGTTTTAAATGTCATATTTTCAAGCCCTTCTCTAAACTATCTTTCCTAGAGAATACTTCAAGGGAACTGGCATTATAATGAATTCCTTAGGCCTGATTTTCAGAGCTATTAAGTGCACCTATGATCACAAGTGCAATAGGAGATACAGACAGATATTCAGGCTTATCCTATCTAGATAGACAGGTTGTATAAATACTCTATTTAAAGTATTCCCACCCAAGTGGAAAGAAAGTAAGACAGATCATCTTGAATTAGGATGAAGATGGCAGGATGACAACACAACTCCTTATCTACCTGAAGTAAGCTAGTTCAAAATTATATGAAAAAAATCTGCTTATTCTTAAGATATGTACACCTTTGCATCCAACTACTGTAAACACAAATTACCAACAGATAATAACAAATAAAATAATGAGTTTTGGTTATAAGGAAAGGACACGTTATACCATTTATATTGTATATATACAATTGCACATACTTTTGAAATGTTCTGATTTTTGGTGGAACATAAATTCTCTAATGGAACACAGAGAACCTGTCTACTGTTGTACTAGAACAAACGGGTAATTTAGAATAATTTCTTCATTTTTGACATATCCATCCTGGTATTGCCTAGACAACATGCATACAAATTTAAAATCTTATTGTCATAAAAGAGCTTCACCTGTATCTCTTGCTATAATATATTACATTGTTTTCTCTTGCAGGTTACTCCTCCTTTCTCTCCTGTTGGCCATTCAGTAGCTGCAACAGAGGAAAGGCTTGTACAAAGAAAAATATCTGCTGCTTTGCACTGGGTAAGAAGACAATGCATCAGACTGAGATGGAAAAAGAGGGAGTTTCACAGCAGAGGAGCAGTAACTGAGAGCCCCTGGCCCCAAGTGCTCTGATTTTCCTTTAAGTGGAGTTTGATGAAACAGAAATCCTGCTCAGAGCTGTTCATCACAGCTGGAGTAAACAATTGAACATGAGCCTCCTAGATGTTTAGTCAACAGGGAGCTGTCTGCCTAACATGTGCTTTAGTTGAAAAATATGAGATCTCAGAGACCTAAATACATATCTCTTCAGGATGTGGGACATCAGGACGATTTGACATTTGATGAAGACAGTCCATAAAAGCTCATTATTTAAATGAAGACCTGCAATTACAAAGGTAACAATGAACATATTTGGAGGCCTCAGTGTTTTCTAAATATGAAAGATACAGGTGTCCCAGCCTGCCCCCCTCCATGCCCCCAAATTTCTGCTAAAGAAAAACAAGAAGAGCTAAAGAACACTTAAAGAACAGGAGACAGTAACAATTAGCCTCCTAATTAAAGGATAAGGATAAGCAAAAGGATAGGCTGCAAAGCAAGTTATTCCGAATAGGATATTCCCCATTGTTCCTCAGTATATATAAGACTGTTTTCTCCTCAAATGTCACAGCATGTTAAGAGCCAGGAGAGAATTATTTCACCATATGATGAACAAAACAACACAACCCCAAGGAACTAAGTCACTATGTGACAAAACTGTCCATGAAGTGAATTGCAGTTCAAATTCCAGATAATTCAGACTCAAGACTCCTACAGTATGAATGCTACTGCAGAGGCAAAAACCCCATGACATTTAATACCTTTCTCATTTGTTTTGATACACTCAAACCATTGGTAAATGAAGGTCACAATAACTTTTTCAAGTATCCCAAGAAATGTAAAAAACCTGGGCATCTCAAAACCTTCTCAATCCAGGTTTGTAGTTTAGAGTTTTCTTTCTGAGCACAGTCCCATAAATATAGGCAAAAGGAAAGCCAACACTGCTAGTACTGCCCATTCTTGTGTTTCTCTTTTGAGGACACTATCATAAAATAAAACTATTCCCATGTCTTATTCTGACAGTCCTACAGCTAATTATCTCCATAGTCTTCCATTGTATTGATACTGTGTTTCAAAATGTGATGTCCATGTCATCAAAAGTCACAGACCTCTAGTGACAAACTTTGCTAAACTGTATACATACCAGGATTTCACAGACTACAGTTTATAAATTTATCCACAACTTTTGCAAAGAGGGATGGCATAAGATTAATTCCTGAATGGTTTGAAACTATCTTTAGCATTCTAATGCTCAATCTTCATATTATTGTTGCACAGAACCTTATGAAAACTATTACTTATAGTATTTAATTTCTGTGTAAGAAGAAATTAAAATTGCTTTTTGGAGGAATGAAAAGGCCATATAACTACTAAATGTCTAACTATAATGCTTTCTATATGCTTATTGACCTAGAAACAACAAACTAAGATTCACTTGACATGTCATGCTTTATTTATTTATTTAAGAACACAGTTTTGTCATGTTATTCAAAACAGAAAATATTTCCAAAACGTATTTGCAGACTTACTAATCTCTTCCATGAACATGATTAATTATGAGATGGTTAAGTCCTCAAGTAGTCCAAGCAACAAATAAAGTTACTATTGATGACAAATTATGAATAAATGTCCTCTCTGTAATGTACCAAAATAGACCACAAGCACAGTTGTTTCTCTCACTGATCATTAATTCAGACCAAATTTAAGTATGAATGCTAATTAAAAATCTGTTGATCTTCACTGCTTTATGACAAAAAAACCAGAGCCAATGGTTGCACTGAACTAATTTTACTGACAAATGCTTGGCATCACAGTCTGCTGAAACTTCAGATTTAGTGAAAAACTAACAGTGTTTTGATCAATTCTGAAATATGCCCAAACACTTAATTTTGTAAAGCATCTGTTACACAGTGACTCTTCAAATGCTAAATATTTCAACGTGTGTTCTTCTTCTGTTGAGAAAGTTCAATTTATAATATTCAAAATCTTGCATGACATCCTGAGAAATATGAGAGACAGATGCGAAATTTATTCTGCGAGGTTATCTTTAAAGCTAAGCTTCTCTTGAAAATGAAAATGCTTAGTTATCTTTTAATACAGTTTTACTTATCTGTGGTAAGAAAGTGGTAATTACTGGATATGCCATTAGTTAGAACTATTTATATACTAATAGTAAGTTGTGAAGCTAATTGCATACTCATTTCTTTGTTTCAGATCTCCACTGTCAAGTCCCAAGCAGAATTCTTAAGAAGCCTGTATTACGGTATTTGCACAGAAAAGTAACAGATGTGTTTTTACCTGCAGACCTACATAAAGATGAAGGGGCTCATAGATCACAAATGGCAAGCACAAAGGCTAGTGGAAGTGGACATAACTGTTGCAGCTTAAGAGTGCTATTACAGTATGAGTTTGCACAGACACTGTAGCAAATTTCGTCGTTACACAGAGGAATTCTTAACAGAAGGATAGGCTTTTACTTATAAGAGAAGCGATAGCAACTTTTGAAGTTCTAAGGATAGCACCAATGCATGCCTTTCATATCACTTTAAACGTGCTTTGTTGAAGATAACAGAAGAAAGTCTCCTGAGACTATGTAGTCTCATATGTAATTCTTATTCAGCAGCATATACTTGCCTAGATCCTACAGTGCGCTGTATTATAAATCAGTATTAGTATTCTGCTATCTGACACCTTCTGAAAACTGTGACTGGATCTTAGGGGACAGTCTTTGCTATAAATGATTTATTCCAAGTTACACTGCTTGCTTTTCTGTTCTCAGAAAGAGCTAGAATGGCTAGACCCTTGTAGCACATTGCTTGATTTGGCCTTAGATTATTTCAATTTCTTTGCTTTATACCTAGTATCTTTGTCAATACTCAAAAGGTAGTTTAAAAGAAAAGAGAAGATGCTTAAATAAAGTTTTAAAAAAGTATTTTCCTTACATATTAATAACACCTTTGTAAAATTATCTTTTTAGGTGCCAAAGTTTCACCTAACAAGAATATACATCTTTTAAAGAGATTTTAAAGAATTATTAAACTATTTCTTAATTATTTTTCCATTCCTGGTTATATTGATTATACCCCAGTGTACTGCCATCTGTGATGAACTAACTGAGAAGTAATAAAAAAAGTTAAGTCCTGATCTTACTAAACTAATAAACAATTATACATCTCCTCTGGACCAACCCTTATAAAAATTCTTTTTATTTGTTGGCTTGGCTTCTGGTTTTGTGTTCTTTTTTCCAATTAATTTTAAAAGACACTGAGAACTTCCAATAGAAACAGTTAAGTGGAGAACTGAGGTCACCAGTGAGCCTTTGACTAAATTTCACTGCCACTTTAGCCTGGTTCTCAGCCTGGTATTTGATCCCAACCTCCCTGGCAGTCACACTACCTGCAAGATGGCTCAGTATCCCCGTAAGAAGCAGGGAAAATTCCCAAATAGGAATCCTTTAATCTTAGTCCCCTGTTTTCTGCTACTTTTTAGCCAACTTTGGATTGGAGGAGAGAAGAAATAGTGCTCACATTGCCAAGCATCAGTCTGCACTGGGAAAAGGCAACTACCGTCACAGCTGCCTACCAGCTGGAGGCAGGACCACTGCTGTATGCACACTGGGACATGGTTTAGTGGCGGACTTGGCAGAGCTAGGTTAATGGTTGGACTTGTTGATGATCTTAAAGGTCTTTTCCAACCTAAACGATTCTATGATTGCTCCTCCAACCCATTTCACTACAGGATTCTGCTAGCTGCTTCCACTTTCTGCTGGATTCTGGGTGGAAGAGATGTTTAAACGCAAAGTTTAATACCTTAGTTTGTTTCCAAGTTAGTTTGTTTCTTGCTAGGAAAGAGCAGACAGTAAGGCACTCTCAGGTGGTAGCTGAGTTAGGAAGTGCATTTGGTGCCTGCTCCTTAACATGTGTCCCAGACTGAATCGGCAGGTCTGTGGGCTTAAGTGAAATTCAATTCAGTCTTGGGTCAGGCCAAGTCTTGAGCCACATTTGCATTGTAGGACATAGTCTTAGAGCTTGCTCACCCACCAGCACTGCCCCACCAATGGTTGCATCAACATACTGAAGTTCTATGAGTTCAAGCCCCATAGGCAGTACAGGCACAGTAATTACATTTAATACCATTAAACGTCCATCAGGCTAGAAGAAAAATCTAAAATAACTGCCTTTACAACAGGCATTTTGAAAAGCTAGCACAGTGGTCCATAAACATGTTTCATATTAGTAAAACAAATTCATTTTTGCAGCCAAACGTGGCATTGCATATTGTTGCGAGATGGCCTTTACAAAGACAATAATAAATCACAAATACCCTTAATAGGATAATACTACCATGAATGTGAAAAGAAATAAGCATCTGTAACCCACAGATTAAAAGAAGCAGCATATTTAATATGAAACAATGTAATGTAATGCCAACATAAGACGAGAAGATTACAAATTTCTTCAATTAGTCATACAGCCAAACCATGAATACAAATATTCAGTATCAGCACTCTGATATATAAAGCGTATCAGAAAATAGGTCAAAATAAAAGTGTATCAGGACTGCTCAAACAAATGACAGTAATGTGAAGATAATGTTTTTTCTCTTTTTTGTATACTATCAAGATGTTGAATTCTAGCTGTATTTATCAAATGACTTCACTATTTGTTACATTCCTTTTATTATCATGCTGTCATGAGACTAATTCTTCCAAGACTTCTAAAAGGTTACGCACTATTTCTCTTTTTGTTTGGAGGGGGGGAAAGAATGGTATATATCCTCTCATAAACCAGCTAGCTTTGCAAGATAGAAAGGACCTTCAGGAGATTAATATTTTCCTTTAATTATTAAACTCTGACTGGCCAGTACAAAAAAAGACAGCACAGTCTGAGCCTCATCTTATATAAGAAAACACTCTCTTTACACATTATAATCTATTTCTTCACGTCCTTTGTGTTTCTCCAGTGACCGTTATGCAATGGCCAAGTGTAGGAAGTCCCAAGGGTAAATATGTTTGTTTTAGTAAATACACTGGTTGTGTCCAGCTTCCTGTGTCATCTGATTGACTTTCAGCTGTGTGTCATGGCTGTACACCTTACTTGTAGGGAACACTAGTTTCCTGTACTTTAAGATGCATGCACAAATACAATTTTGTGAATCAAAAATTGTCAAACATTCTTACCAAAATTGTTCACTTGCATAAACAAAGAGGGAAAAAAAACAAAGTCCACAGCATCAAAGCCCAAACTACCATATCATGAAAGCAAACTCAATGAGTTTCTGTCAATTAATGCATCGGATACCATCTTTCAATTGGTCCTGCTCTCATATCAAGGAGCTCAGAAGCGATATTCTAAATGCAAAGCGCATGCAAGTGAGTGATTGTAATTGTAAAGAATACCACCTGAAAAGAAACTTCAGCCCATACCATCTATTCTCTATTAAACATTAAATTATCAATAATTTTAAAAAGTATCCTGGCACCAGCAGTTTGAACTCCAGCTGGTACTTATACTGACAATTGATTATTATGAACCTTTGCCTTTCAATCATAATGACTTGAAGGTCTTTCCTGTACCAACAGAGCCAGCACCTGCCTGCTCACTCAGTAGCAGTATTGGCACTCACGAAACAAAGAATTCTGTAATTTTTCACCCTCATTCTTCTCAGCAGTTGCTGCTAATGAAAATTATAATCAAGAGACCTATGTTAAGTTACAGTGGGGAACCAAGATAATAGTAGAAATTTCAATATTCAAGCTGTATAAAATAGTTTAGATTTAATTCATTTGCAAATTATTATGCATTTTAGAAAAAAAAAAAACCAACAAAAACCCAACCATATAGCTTAAAAGTCACAGTATCCCAAAAGATTCAGCAGTGATCTTACGATGTAAGTATGGAACTGAGGACTTCACATTTAACATTACCAAATTTTATCCCAATACTACTTACATATATTCTGGACTGTCTTTGTACTTACGTTTCACAACAACTTGTTTTTAGAAAACTTATTTTCTACGTTTTCATTTGACCCAACTGAAGGTAATAAAGAAAATATTACATACAACAGATCTTAAAAAAGTAACTTCCTTTCAGTCCAAGACATTGCCTTTTAAGGCAAGCCACCGTTGCCTACCATATAATCAATCTTAATTTATATAAGCTTTGCCTGCTTCAGTTTAACAAATCATTTTCCACTCAAACCCCTGAGAGATGCATTTCTGAAGATCAGATAGATTAGATCTATTCCACTGTATTTGCTTAAAAACATATTTTTCTTATCAAAGAAAAATAACATCAACTGGACACATTAAATTTTTGTAAACCCATCAATTTTATCCTGTTTCTCATTTATGCATTTGCATTATGTTATTTCATCTTTCAGTTGCTTGTACTCAAATTTGATATTAGATTAGTAACTTCATAAGTTGAACCTCTTTGGATTTGGGAGATATTCAGAATTTGGGGAGATAAATTCTCCAAGTCCCCTGACTTCAGCATATGATGTCCCTGAGCTATGCTTCTGCATTACAGGTATTAGTGTCTGTTTCTGTGTCATACCAACTAGCCATTTTGTCTGCCTTAGTATTCAAAATCACTATAATTACTGAAAATTGAAATTTTTCCTATTTAGTTGTTTTACATGTAGTACTGTTTTCTCCAAATATCTCTAAGAGAGCCTGGTAATTAGCATACATCAAATGCATTGCTGGCTATTACCAAAAAAAGGGCTCCTTTCAACACGCTGAAGGCAACAGTTGCTGACAGAAATTAAGTAGCTGTTTAAGCCTTTATGATATCTTCCATATTTCAAGAGCTACAGCACGGTGGAGTTTTTAGTTGCCCTTTTCCAATTCCCCCCCCCCCCCGATTCCTATTTATGCCTGATTATAGGTGCTGTTTCATATTCACTCCTGATCAAAAGCCTTTGAAAGAAATTCCCTTAATTTAGTCTGGTTTTTTTCTAACTAGTTTGAAATATCATAACACATGATTTAGCAATGTCTGGGAAGAAAAACTATTTAAAGATATTATTCCTAATAACACTCTGAAGTCCTGCTTTTCGTCTTTAGTTCTTGTAGTTCTCCAGCTGTGAAACAAATTTCTTTTTCTAAAATATTATAGAGCCTCAGAACTACAAGTACAAAATAAAAGGCAGGTGCTACTCTCAATTCCCAGGAACCTTGCCCTGGAATGCTGTAGTTACAAGATTCACACATAACATGATTCAGTGCGTGTGTTCCAGGAAGAAAATGGAAGTGACTTGAGGTAGATCAGAATTACTGATTCTCTAAAGGATTTTCTCTACCCTCTCCTTTGAGAAAAGATTTGTTTTTGGAAAGACCGAAGCCCGCTTGCAAGAATAAGAGCAGCTTTTTCCTTTAAAGGAACTCATCCCCCAGCTAAACAGTAATACAAATTCTTCCTGACTGCTATGAATTGCTTCTCAGCATTGATTCACTGGCTGCTGACCATTTTATAAATTGGTCAGCTTAAATTCTGCAGACCAAGTTGTGAGGAAAAGTATTCTTAACTGAAGATTAATACTGATGTGTATTTCTGCCATAATAAGAAAAACAAGAGAACACACTTAGTTTGTTATAAATTATCTCTAGATTATCCAAACTTGCATCTTCTGATATTTCATCAGAAAACTTTGTACAATGGACTCATTGTTTCTGAAGAACGGTATTTGTTCTTTTATTGAAATGTTGCCATCAGAAAGCATAGTTTGTTCCCATCCATAATTCAGAGTTCCCTTCAGAAAAGGCAGAAGCTGACTGTTCAAATATATTGAAACTATCATAGCCTGCAGCACCTGCTGCAATGCATTATTGATACTCAGCAGTGGCACTGACGTATTTCTATGAGCGTATGCTTTCCTCTATATTGGAGAACTCTAAATGGAAAGACATATCCTGTGGACTTTCTTTTTCTGATACTTTCTCAAGATGGATACTTGAAAAGAATGACCTCTGGACAACTGTAAGTTGAGGTTAGAGTATCTTGAGGAAGCCTCCACTGTTTTTTGTTACTATTATTTTATCCTTTTTAAAAATTTATTTATTTTTTCACAACCCATCTTTTCCTCTGCTCTGCAAGGGAAGGAAGCCAGGACAGAGGGAGTCAGAAAGGCTGGCAGAGCTGTGCCCTCAGTTGGTGCACACAAGACCCTGGCAAAGCTCCTGTAATTCCACAATTAGTATGTCCTGATGGGATAGTTTCTATAAACCCTATCCAGCCTCTCTGAGGTCTGGCCTAGGACCTCCCACTTTTGATGCGGTCAGACAATTAAGTGTTTTGTTTTGGGACTAAAAGGAATTTCGTCCTTGCTAAATTAGAATAAAGCAGGGTTTTCATCTCAAGGTAAAGCTCAGTTCATTGCTGATTGAGAACTACCTAGCCTGTCTGAAAAGCAGTTCAAGTTCCTGACAAAATATGAAGTGCTCTGTAACAACTGGGGTTGGGTCTTATTAAGATTTCATTCAAAGAGAGTCTGCTGGTAATCCTCAGTCCCTTAGATTACATCATTTATGACATCAACATTACAACAGCAAAAGGCACAAGTAGAAATGGAGAGGAATGAATCTACAATATGTAATTTATTGCTGCAATTATTAGATCCCAAGTGAGTTAATTTTAAAAAGCTGTTGGGTAATTATTTTGTGTTTTGTTTTTTTTCTTCTTGACTGGAACAATGAATCATTAAATAAGCGAGAGCTTGAAGACACCATGCTGAGGAGAATTGTCTAGCATCAGTAAGCAGAGAAAAATCTGATTCTGATAGCAGCCTCATCAGTTACTACACAATTTAAATGGAAGTTGGATAATCCTAAAGGGTTTTAGAATCTCATCTAAACAGCGCCATTACTCATTCTCAAAACATTTTATTGCAATTGAAGACTGCTTTTATGCTTTCAGATAAATTTACCAGGATCCCTGTAATTTTATTTTTATGTAAATATGTATGCCCCATATATAATAAAATGATTCACTTCTAGGAGTTTAAAGAGTGTAGACTTCTACAATTCTTTTTGCATAGCACATGAGCCCTCAAATAAATCCTAGACCAGTAGACTACTTTTAATTTGAACACATCATTCCTCTCTCTCCTGCTTCCTAATCAATCAATATTTACCATTTGCAAAATTCATACTCAGAGTTTAGAAGACATTTTAAAAAAAATATTTTAAGTAGCTTCTGTTTTAACCTTCTATACTGGGAGACAATGAAATTTCTGAAGTATCATCATTGTCTTCCTAACCCCATGCCCGCATCTCCTATACCCACTGTTTGCTCTCACTAGGCTTCCTCTTCACTGAAACCCTAATGACTAATTTCATGCTTGAAGTGAAAAGCAAACTCCCTGGGTGAATGGCAACAAGCACATCAGCTTTGAAAATCTTACGGTACTCACTTTGAAACCCAGGGAAATAACTATTTTGCTTGGAGCAATAAGCTATACATTACTGCCAAAACAAAGCTAGTGCCAGGTTAAGTACACTGTCATTTATTCAGAAAACCAGAATTTTAATAAGTCAATAGGAAAGTGTTCTGATTTAGCCTTGATTGTTACAGAATTCAAGGCAGTAACATCACAGACAATTAAAATGCTTGTACCTTCAGCATCCAATGCACTGTTAAGCATCTCGTGACATCTGTTTATGTTGTTAGCGCATAAAAAAGAAACAGTAAGGACAAGTCTCATTTCTTAAAAATATTCCAAATCCACCAAAAAATGGACACAGAATAGTCAATGGTTATGAAGTACAAAAGTCTAATGACAGATAAAACTATGCAGGGCTATAAAGGTTGAAAGCCTGATCAAGCTCACTCTTATCAGCTTTGTGAATATGAAGGAGGTACTGTTCTACTACTCGAGAAGGATGACATAACCTTGAACCGAATTTAATTTGTAGTACATGCATTCAGTTTTTCAACAGCATGCATCCTATTCTTTTTTCTTCTGTGAAAAATTTCTGTTTTGAAGTCACTACTATTTTTGATTTACAGAGATGCGCAAGAGAAGAGAAATATAGTACAGTGATACACATTTTTGACTGTTGCACCTGTTCCAGAAAATAAATGACAGATGATATTCATATAGGACAGATCAGGTGCAACTAATCTAGTGCTAAATGTTTTAATGCTGTTACTACTTACACTGCCATGTTACAACTACAAAAAACTTACAGGTTTTTTTTCATGGTTGGGGAATTTCCCCACAGTTGTGTGCAAAAATGCTATATGTGGTCCTTATAAGAAGTTGAACCAAAAAGATGGTCAGAAGTGTTACATCATTGAAACATATTTTTGATAGAATGCCCAAATTAAAATCTACAACTAAAATGTGTATCACACACACACAAAAAAAGAGTAAGCATTGTTAAACATCAGCATCGGATTTTCTGTTCTCCACACTTCAGAAAGAAAATCTGAACCAAATGGAAGGGCATTTGTGGGTTATCCAATATCTCAGGAAAATCCTAAGCAACAGCTAAAGTAAAGAATTGATAAAATCTTTTTGAAGACTATGTCTTGTTATAAGTGGATTATGAGACTGACCTACTACAAAGACCTCCACAGCAATTTGAGGTAGCTGAACCACAAATGCATCACTATAATAAAACAATTTTCAAAATGACAGTCTGTGCAGTTATTGCATTTATAAGAAGGTTTCTTAGCCAGGAAACATCAGTACTGGAACATATACCAGCATGGCTAACAGCACTGCCTGTATGGTAGGTGCTTATTTGTGCCACTACCTGAGCCTGCTGAGATACAATGTTTTGGGTAGAAGAGGGCTTTGTGGGCTGCACTAACTCTCTCCTCTCGCTGGTGCAATCTTCCTACCAACGGCTAAATCAGGAAGCACGCACATGCACCAGGAAAACTCTGGAAACGTCTCAAATATACACAGGCTTTGAAGGCTTGCTTTTTTTTTTTTTTTTTTTTAACGTGAAAAGTTCTGTTTAAATGAATAGCTCGTATGATTTATGGTGTTGTCAAGTTTTTGATCAAATGAGCTTAAACATTTGTCCTGAACCAATTCAAGATCTCCTAGGTTAAGGATAAAAGGATTCAGTTCTTGTAATTATCTCCTGTCTCTTCTCTCATTCCCCTGAAGTCTCATTTGTTTACATGTGAGAGGTTACTAAGAGTAAAAAGTCAGCAGCATCTATGAAGACCTAACAGATTAACTAGAGAGATTTCTAGTTAGATTTTGGCCAATAAACATAAAAATTACTTCACATTGCCATGCCTTTCAAATCACTTCTGTGTCAAACTCAGTCCTGAAAATGTGAGAAAAAATAGACTTCTTTTTTTTAAATGGGGAAGAAACTCCTTAAAAGGAAGGTCACTTTAATTTATAGTTGACAAAGGTTTATTTTTTCCACACCTCAGTTTTAACATACTAACAGCCCACTTCTTACAAAGCTTTACCTAGCATCAGTTTTATTCAATGATTTTTTCCGTAAATGACCCTATCCAAAACTGTCAAAACTAAAGCATAAAAATGTAAGTCTGTTTTCATAAGTAGGTACTTATCAGCTAATTTCAGTAGAAGCATGAATTTGAAATCATGAGATCAAATATATAGTCTTTCTTGGTGATTCAAAATACTTTTTCTTGAACGCTTCGGTTTGAACTGCTAAACAGAGCTTTAACAAATTGGTTGTGTGGTTCCCAAAGAGAGGTTCAAGGTTCAGCCATATACAAGGAGCTGCTGTTTCTGAATTCAGACTTTTTTTTGGCCATGTAGCTCAGGCATAGATTAAGGATGAAGGAAGGACATACCCACTTGGTGTCTGTTAACATTGGCTAGCACAGGGAATGATCCCTGCTGTTTTTAACGACTTCCTGGGAAGACTTAGATATAAATTCAAAGGACAAAATTAGAGAAACTTTAGTGTTGTTCTAAGCCCCTCACTGCTTGAAGCATTCTCCTGGGACCTATGATATTAAATATGAATTTAGGATGAAATTAAATGTAGGATGTCTTCTGAAATCAGGACTATATCTACCCCAGAGCACTTATATGTAGAATATACAATATGCGCTGTAAAATAAGTGGCAAGAAAGGCAAAACTCAACATGAAACTATCACTCATTGCTTATTACAAAAAAAAATTTACTGCAGTCAATCTATAGCTCACAGAAGTACACATTTTTCTCTTCTTTAGATGTGGCACATTAAAGAGAAGGTTCAAAAATTCTGTCTGCTTGTGGATAAATCCCCTCCGCTGCTTTCATTTCCCTCACTCTTACTTCTTCTCATCCATGCCAAAGTTATATTGATGGTGGGACTATTCACAACATGTTAAACCACAAATTTATTCATGGTCCTGGGCTGTAAGTGAGCTTTCTCATAATGAAGAAGGAATAAGTTCATCTTTTGTGAGCGGATTACATAAAATGTCATATCTATTATTCTAGTTCCCTCACTCACACATTTAAAAGAAATGAGTTACAGTTTTGAGTAAATGGAATTACAGGTGACTGTAGTGATTATAGGTTTATTACTATTCAACCTATCAGCTTTCTGATTAGGATTCATCAGATCACTGGACTAAGAAATCTAATTATAGATTATTCTTCTATAGCAGTTCATTTTTACAGAAACACATGATGTCTCAACCAGATGAAACCAAATACATGCAAAAAGGATTCTGCCTGGCAGAGTTCTGTTTCATTTTTCACTGTGTAGCACAAAAAAAGTTTGCAATAAGCAGTTATGCCACAGTACTATGTGGCATTAAGACATCAGTGTCACACTGTCAAAATCCAACAGATACTAAGGTAAGTTCAGGGTAAAGATCTGTTCAAGGTAACCCGATAAGGGAGTGCTCTAAACAAAGGTGAAGAAAGTTGTATACCAGTTCCTGACATAATCAGGAAATTCTCAAATGGTCATTTAATCCATTTAGTTCCTGCCATCACAGTGATGCCAAGCAAACTTCTTGGTGCCAGCAATCTGGTCAATGACTACAAACCGCATGCTTAGAATAAATCAGCAAAACAAAACATCTGTATAAAGCAGTCCTTCCAGAAATGGGTTAAGACAAAATAAAATTAATTTTGTAAAATTTCTCCATTTATATTTTCTAGACCCATTCTTGTTCAGAAATATCCACAGAACCACTTTCACATCTACTTATTATTACGTATGCATTTCCTGCTTATTTCCATAAAACTGCTCATTATTTTTCATTAACAAATAGAACCGGAAACAAAGCACGTTTAAAGCAGAGAGTTCATTTCTCTTACAAAAGTCGGCAATATAAAATGAAACAAACTCTCTATGTACGTTAATCATTTAGCTCAGGGCATTATGCCACATGTTAGGAAAATATGCTTAATATGGTGGTGCTTTAGCTACCGCAAGTGTATCTCAATCCACAGAATAATTAGGCAAATTAAGTACTCAAATCACCTTTTTCCCCTCCATGATTCCACCTCCCCCCCTGCCTTTTTTTTTAAATACAGTTAGAGTTGTATATGGGGTATAATTTTGATCTGGTATTCAGATGTATTTATAAATTGTCAGATTTTCTTTATTTGGGTTTATGATTTAGGTAATTATTTCAGCAGCCTGTTTTCTTTCAGTTTTCCAGTCAAACACCATCTTCTGTAAGACTCAGAATTCTAACTGGAAAAAAATCGAAACAATATATAACTGATCTCAGATGGACAGAAAGAGAATATGGGGTTTTATGTCACAAAAGCAAGGAATATTTTTATTTGCCTTTTCCAACAACAGATTTTTGAATAAGTGAGTGTCATTCAACTGCCTACTGTGAAACTCCCCAGCCATTTTCTCTAATGCCCTGTAATCCTCTTTGTGCATAACATTTGGAATACCAGAATGCCAAACACAGAACCTCGCAAGGATAAAAAAAACCCTAAGAGATCACAGTATTTTTCATCCAGATCCTCCCATGAAACATGGATAGCATCAAAACAGCAACACATGCATTTTGGGATTATGCAACAGACTTAAAGCAACAAGAACCTTTGTTTGAAAGATAGGAGCTTAAAAGTAATGTTGACACACTCATATATGAAACCATTTATGAAATACGGTATTTCATCAACTGCTGAAGTACTAATGACAAGACTGAATATTAGAGTAGGGTTGGAGAAGTATGCTTTCTTAAGCACAATGCAAGTACAACTTCTAAATCAATCTAACTGTCCACCTGTATGTCCTTTTAAACTTATGGAAATGCCAGACAGAAAAAGCATGTTCTGATAGCTAAGAAAAAAAAAAAAACAAAACAACTCACAAATACTGCTGGAATGTAAAAGGACACATCCATATAGTCTACTACTAGTTTTGTTTGTTTGTTAAAAAATAAAATAAAAAAAAAAGCAGATTGGCAGTATGAAGCTGCAAGTTTTTCACCACAAGACACAGATTCCTGTAACAACATCACTGAGATGTTAATGAAAAAAAATAATGTGAGACTAATTGCTTCTAAGAGTTACTAGCTGCATTCTGCCTTTTACCAGGACTTAAAAAGCCAAAGTTACATAAAACCTAAATTCTGAAATACAAAGAACATAAAAACTCTGAACATAGAAATGGTATTCTGAACACCAAAAGTATACATTCAGAAGTATACAGACAACAGGTAAAAATTAGTTTTGCAGAATGCATACCTGCTGCACATACACTCACACAACAGAAGAGATACCAACCATAGCTACTTTCACATGATTAAAGAATTCTACCTACACCTCGCAAGTATTTCAGTTGGTATTCATTCTATTTCTAATGTTAGCAAACCAAAGCATATTCCATTCCCTGAATTAGGTCTTTTATTTATGGGGAGGAGAGAAACTGATTACAAACTTTCTCCTCTTACGAGATGGGAGCTGCTGGAGTGCCATTCTGGAACCAACCCTACAATTCAAGCATGAAGTGCCTAAGAAACGGGGCGAGGGGGTAGGAAGGGGCTGTGCTTATTTAGAGTCAGCATAGACACTGAAAACCGGCTGCAAAACTAGAAGCATAAACTACCGTATTTTAAGCATCTTCCATCTTGAGTATTTAATATGAATTGCTTTTGCTGTGAATTTACCCCTCTCCAAACAGGTTTATATCTATTTCTTAATCTCACCATTACTCAGCTTCACATATTCTCCAGTATTTACTCAAGCTATGCAAAACCTCCCAAACTTGTAGGGTTTTAAATGAAGTAATTAAAGTGTTTAGAGCAGCATTTTTATTACATAGTTATACATATTACTAATCATCTGTAGGGTTATTTTAAACTTTTTTTTGCAGGATTATTTTACAACTCATTAGTTCAGTGGCCAGATTCTAGCCCCGTAAATTCTAAATTATATGAAGAAGGAACTGTAAAAACTTTGAGAAGGGAACTGGGTATCCAAGGGCCTTTTTAACTGACTCTGGATCCAAGAAAAGAAAGAAAGAGAAATAGCATTCCAGCACTGAACTGAAACTACAAAGTTTTACGTGATCAGGAGTTATGCTGGGGTTGTCATCGATAGCTTTTTTAACTACAAATCATAGAAGTCATGTACATTTAGTTATCAGTGACTTTTAAAATACAAATTATTAAATCTGAAATTGTTATCAAATCTTCCTTCAATTACAGTCCCTCCACTCTCATTCCTCTAGTTTCAATTAATTATTATTTTTTCCTCAGCTCTTTTTCAAAACTGTTTTGCAGACGTTTTGGCTATAGTGTGAGGACCTATACTACACTACACAATGAAGCATGTATTTGGAAGAGTTTCTATGCAAGTTCATAAAACCTAGAAAAACCCCAAATATTTTCTTGGTAAAGACATCTGTGCCAGAGCAATCCACACATACAAACTAAGCACTGCCCTGCAGACCTCTACAACCTCTGCTATCTCCATTCTCCAAAAGCAATGCTAGCGACACGAAAGAGCAATATCTGTGTTTCATTTTAGATTCCTGCTTCAGCAGTAGGCTACATAGTTAACAGGTAGTCCCCAGGTTTCTACTTATGTTTTTCTTAAAAATCAACAATCATTAATAATTCATTTTATAAATCATATTTAGATGCCATCAGGAATGATGTCACCTTCAGAAGCAAAAACGATGAGTGACTTCCATTACATAGTTGCTAAGTCCTCATTCTGTCTCAGTTTACACTTATCATGAGCTGTCAAACCTAATTTCCTGCCAGCTCCTTGTCACAGCTCTGCTTGATGTCAGATATCAAACAACACCCTTGAAGCTCACACAGCCGCCTTTTACTTCTCTGAGACAGTGCTCCCTCCACCTTCTGGAGGATGCAAGAAAAAGGGTGACGTTTGTGGTTTTGCGTTCAAACAAAGCAAGCTAATCCACCAACTCATTTGTAAACAGTTTGTTTAAAAAGCAATCCCAAATGATTAAGTACTAAATAAATAAATAAATCTGCAAACAGCAGAATTTTCTGCTGCTCCTGTCCTTGAACTACTTTCCACAAACTTGGTAATCATCAGCAGCTTTGGTCTGATTATAAGTTATTGAATGTGATTGTTTTGCATATAAATTCATCTCTACTTTTAAATTTAAATATACTTTAAAGGGTATATTCAGTGAAGCAGACTCAAACATTTGCCATCAGTACTGCTGATAAAAAAAAAGTCTTTTAGAATAGCTGACATAGTTATTTTCTAGAAAGCAAAAGTATACTTTAGAAAAAGTATACTTTTCCATTAAGTATACCAACTCCCTTATAATATTCCAACTAATTCTAGCCTCTCTTAAGTATGACCACGATATACCATTAAAAAAATCCCAGCAGCACTATCTTAAAGATGTCCAAGGGTAGATAGTAATATGACAACCAAAAATACCCTGTATCTCTATAACACTATTTTCAGTCCTTATAACATACTTGTAAGGTACACACACAGATCTGCCTATGGAAGGCAAGGTCTTACACCAAAATGGGACACACACAATTCATGCATGTTCTGCAAAGCGCTATATCCGCTGTCTTCAGAAACCAATGAACTCTGCCTGTCTTTACAGGTCATATTTCTTTTGTTCCAACTTCCAGGATATAATTTGTAACTGCTTTGTCTCTGCATTTACTTAAGCTTTGCATGGCAGTGAGAATTTTATTCTCTTGATCCCAGTTACACAAAATACAAATAGTTCTTATGTGGCCATTACAGTATGCCTTCATTTTCACTTCATGGTCACTTCTCCTGTGTATTTTATCTTTCCTCAAATCTGTCTATCTGAGGTATTCTCATGCTCTTCACTAACACCAAATCTACATTCATTTGAAGTCGAAGAATTTTTATGATGAAAAGCATTTATAAGAACCTAAGAAAGAAGATATATTTCCAGTAAAAGGAATTACTAAACCAGACTATTTTGTGCACTCTCCCACTAATGCTACTTTTAACGAAGAGTGAGATTAGCTATAGAATTTGGATTACATTAATTCTAAGTGTATTTAGTGATTTTTTGTAATCAAAATAATGAACCAGTTTCTACTACCATTGATTTACAAAAAAAAATTGCAAGTAAAAAGCTTCTCAAATTCACAGAATAAGTTGAAAACAGACACCAACTTCATACGGGTGAGTGAATACATCTTCAGAAAAGATCTTAGGAATGAAATAAGAGTAGAGGCATACCTCCCCAAAATTTATTGCAGTTCTTAAATTCACAGTTAATAAAACTTTGTATGTTGTAGATTTGATCACTTTGTCTCCCCCCTGCTCCATGGACCTACTGGTAACCAAATAAAGGCAGTATACTCCTGTGTCATTGTAGCAACCCCAAGGTCGTGCTATACTTCAACCTATAGCAGCTCATAACAGTTCCCAAAGAACCACTCCAATACTGGCAAGAAAGAGAGAAGAACTGTTTGGAACAGTGGACCAAGAACAACGATGTGAGCACACATCTTCCTGTCATGTCCAGCTGGAAAGCTCTGTAAGAAATGGGCTGCAAATAGGCTGCCATTTTGTTCTGTCCCCAAGACTCTAGTTCTCCTTTTATTTGCATCTACATAAAAGTGAAGTGACTTTGATGACTACAAAAAAGTTATGACAGAGTAAGACTGTTTTAAGTAAGGAGGGGAGGAATCGAGCTCTCTGTGTTGGGACAAAGTCAGTCCTGGCCCTAAGGCTCCTCTGTGCAGGGTTGATCCTTCAAGACATGGAAGAACAGCCACTGATTAAAAAAATAAAAATAAAAGAAACTGCAAAAAGAAGGAAAGAACTAGGAATCAATGAATTTAGGTGAGTATCTCTCAGTGCTGCTGGCTGGAACAAAGGAAGCATCAGAAGAAACTTCACTCACAGAGGACCTCTATGTAACGTGTTGCAGGAATGAAACGGCCCAAATATCTTGACCGTATTGCACTATAACAGATTTGACAGCATAGAGTAGACTTGCGACTTTACTTCCAGTGAAGCTATACCAGTTCATATTGGCTAAGAATCTAGCTCATTTTTATAAGACTTTTCAATGAATCACTTCTAATACAGTGCAGATGTAGCAGATGTATCTCTGCAGAATTTCAGACCAGACTTTGGGTATAGAGAATTAGTTACATCTCATAATGACATTATTTCCAGATGCCTGAAAGAGATCAGAAGAAAACTAACATGTGGTGAGGGACCAAAAATACTGGATGCTTTTAAATATGTGGCAAGAAATACATCAAGTTTCAGAAAAGGGAACATTTCCTAGGAAAGCTATAGTAATAAAATACACAAGATTTTCAAGAGAATATTTCTAGCATCAAGTTGTTCTACACATTCCCTCATTTGAGACGCGAGTATATAGTCTCTTCCTTCACAAATACAGTTAGAGAATGATATCAGATATGGATCAAAATCCTAACAAAGAACCAGCATTCTCTAGTTCTATAACACACAGAGGAATTGGTACCAAATCATCATTTAAAAGTCACCAATGCTTTACTCATTAATCTGAACAGAAATAAATTATTAAAAATTGCTATCTGCTTTCCAAAAGAAAATATTTAGCATGCCACAGTGTTACATTTCTCCCTACTGCTTGAAGACAGTGATCTTGCTATTGCAATCCTGATTCTCACAGTTTCAAATCTGAATCACAGAAATGCACTGTTTTGTGCTGCAGCTGCCAGTCACGTAAGCCACATCTCATAAGGTCTTAAGTTATATCCTAGTCTTGCTTATGTTACAAGCCCCGGACTCTTGAACAAAGTTATTTTCATTTCAAAGAAACCTATATAACTGCCAACGAAGATGATTTTGACATATATCCTGAAGGATCTGGGATATGTCCTTATTTGTACACTGCCACTGGCATTTTATAATACAAAAGAAACATGCACCTATATAAGATTACTTCCTGAAACATATGGAATAAGACTAGAATACAAAGGACAAGGACAGAAAAAAGACTTTCCACTTCAATGAGAGGAAATTACAGGCAAAACCAAGACAACTACCTCCTGACTCAAATAACCAAGCGACATAAATAGAGATAAATTTGCGCTCCTCCATTGCACTGCTAGGATCATGTTCAGGTAGTTGATCATCCTGCTTGTCTGAGAAAACTGGCATTTGAAATACATTTTGAAACTGAATAGGAAAACACAAAAACCCCAGAAAAGTGTAATTAGAAGGTAACAAGTACAATTCTCCTGAAATTCATTTATGGATAGATCCAAAGTACTAAAAGATAGGCAAAGGCAGGTTTTCCTACGGAATAGAATCTTATTAAATTAATAATTAAGGAGTCTTTGATTCTTCTATGCCAACATTGTGCTAAAAAGAATTGGTGCTATGTACTAACTCCAAAGGGAGCCACGTGCTGACAAGAGGTAAAAGCTTCATAAATACCAGTTGTAACACTTCCCAGTTGTATTGTTTGATCTGCTATGGCTTAAAAGTGCAGGAAAACCATGATAGACATGCACTTGGAAAGTCTATGGACAAGAATAGAGAGAACTTTTTCACTGAGTGGGACTACTCAAGAGTCAAAGATAATACCATATACAGCTTCTATATTGCGGATAGCTTTATTGTAAATTATCTAAACAAAATCTAAGCAGGCTTTGTCCTTTTATTAATCTTATTTCTAGATGATGCCCCTGAGCTGCTTCTGTGTGGCTTTTGCTGGAGAGGTTTTGAGATTTGAAAAGTTCTCCTAGGTTCTCCCAATATGAGTTTTAAGCAAATAACCAGCTGACATTTTAAGAGGTGACCTAATTTAAGATCCCTTGTGAACCATTAATTAATTCATCATGTTGATTTATTCCATCCATTGCCTGCTTTGTCTATTCCCATTACTTCCTAAGAAAATTAAAAATTCTTTTAATTATTAAAGACTAAAGAAGACTTATGAAGTCTTTAATTTATTAAACTATTTTTCATGGATTACAAATACATCATACACAAGTGACTTCTCTATATTAGTTCCAATAGCAAGATAATTCATGCCCCCAGTGTTCTAGAATAATCCACTCAAAGACTGACTAAGCATATCTTCTACTACTAATTCACACCACTATTCAGGAGATGTCAGTTGTAGCTTGTTCCTCTGACTACAGTTGAGAAAAGCAAGCTTATTCAATGGACCTGTGATGTTTTAAACAAGGTTCAGCACACTGTAGAACAAAATACATATTTCTGACTGTCCACTAACCATGATACATTACTAACGCTTCAAGGAAACAACTTTATAAGCAAGCTGTATTTTTAAAACACAGCTAGCATCTGTTGCTCGTTTCAAAACTCAGCATGTTCTAAATTTCATTCATTTGGACAGCAAGTGCAGTTGGAAGGGTCTTTCCATGGAAGTGTAAGTGGGTCTAGTATTTCTCCGAGCTGCTCGGTAAAAGCTCCCATAAGTGAAGAATTTAATTCTTCTGTTATGTTAGCTGTTTCCCTAAAGGCAAGAGAAAAGTAGAAAACCAGGGCTGAAACTAAAGAGATCTTTTCCCACAGCCACCGGTCTATATTACTAGCTACTATTCCATCTGTATGACAGAGAGATGCTATGGATAGCATTATATTTACATTAAGAGGTAAAAAAGCATATTAATTATGTGAATTAATTGCAATTCTCATTTTATGCTTTCCTTCAAACTGTTCAATGTGTCTCAACCCCTGTACTCCCCCCTGCACAGATATCTAGCTCTTATTGTTGTTGAAAAAAGTTTAATCTGGGAAATGAATGCATTCTAAAGGCTCAGAATCAG
Source organism: Harpia harpyja (assembly GCF_026419915.1). Taxonomy (NCBI): domain Eukaryota; kingdom Metazoa; phylum Chordata; class Aves; order Accipitriformes; family Accipitridae; genus Harpia; species Harpia harpyja. The sequence goes on along the minus strand of NC_068957.1, from coordinate 22,269,296 downwards.
ATAGGAAAATGAAAGAAAATACTGTTTCCTGTTTTTAAATCTCATCCTTTATGTCACTTATATTTTTTCTTGTGCCTTAACTTGATGATTTTGCAAAGATTATGTTTAACAGGAACAGTTACAGAGTGTTGCAATGTAAAGCAGCATGAAAGAAGCAGAAACCAAAGAGATCTGATATACCCTGCATAATCCCATGAAGCTGAGGCTTCTCAAAACTTCTACTGCACAGAGGCTGTAAAATACCCCAACATGTATACTTTTATGAAGTGGAGAAATTTAAATTTAGAAATTTCTGTGTACAAAGGGCAGTGAGAAAATTTAAGGAATTAAAGATGCTATGATATTCAAGTACACTAAAGCCTTTGGAGGATGCCCCCATTAAACAGCTTCGATATGCTAACACCTTTGGCCTCTCAGTTACCCAGGTTACATTCTCCCCTGTGCTGCCCTGAGTGGGAGTATCCACACTAAACTAATGCAGTTCATTATATTTTTCTGAATGCCTCTATGCAGATAAGCAATGCAAAAAAGACATACGCTGAATTTTTTCAATTTATCTCTGTACCCAGTTATGAGAGTTCAGATCCCAAGATTCATGAGGTTTAACTTTGGTATAGTAGTTAGATATAGTATACAACTACCATTTTTCATGAAAGTACTTTTTGGCTTGTTCAGCATCATTTCTTGCCATATGGCATATATAACAACATCTGAGATGAGTTTCAGGACAATGGTGATATGTCATACCTTCTTTTTTTTCTTTTTTCTTTTTTTTTTTAAACCAAAACGCTCAGTAGATTACATGATGGTTATCATTCACTACTCAATTTGGCTTTCCTCTGCTGCTTCAAATTTGGATTCAGATACTTTTATTATGGAAGCCATAGCAGACCCAAAAATTGAGATAACATTATAAATGGAAAGCTCAGACTATCATGAAATTAGGCAGAGTTTATAGCAAACTGGTTTGGGTTTTCAGAAGAAACGGTGCACTGGTTTGGGTTTTCAGAAGAAATGGTGCAAAATATTTATTGAAGAGTTTATTTTAAATACAAACCAAAGTTCACACAAGTGAGTTAAGTCTGGTGCACCTACCAAGACCTCATTCCAATTTCCGAAGTTCTCCCTGGAAACCCTTTTTTTTTTTTTTTTTTTTTAAACCATTGCTCTTTATTGTTACAGTTCTCGTGGCACTAAAATGCTGAAAGTTTATGAAACATTTGTGGACGTAAAATGTTTATTGAGTAGTGGATTTAACTAAAGCATGCTAGATACTATTTTCAATTTTTGATGGTTTACAGTTCTTTAAGTATAAAGGGAAAATAAAGTACTTTAAAGGAGCGAGCACAGCTCACTGAGCAGGTAACTCCAGCAGTAAGATTTTTATAAAAACACTCCCTGGAAATGCTGGGGTTGGGGGTGGACAGTGGTGGGGTTTTTTGTTTTGGGGTTGGGTTTTTTTGTATTTGGGTTTTTTTGGTGGTGTTCTGCTTGGTTTTTTTCTCCTTTGGTGGGTTTGGTTTTTGAATTTTCATCTTCATTGTCTGAAATAATAAACACAAATTCTTCCTTCTTTTATATATACCCTAACATCTCTCCCTTCTCTTACATATCTGTTTCTGCTCTGAGACTACTGGGTCTAGTGCAGGCTTAAACAATTAGGTATCAGCAGTGCTGAAACAGATTGAGCAGCACTATGCCACAGCCAAAACAGTCCTTGCCCACTGTTACCAACAGTTAGAGTCAATGAGAAAGACATGAGAGACACAAAGTCTTTCATGTTTCAGCTTTCCACACCAAAATACAACTTAAACATCAATGAAAGTTGTAGTCTGTGCGGGTTTCTGAAGAGTAGCTCAAAGTCTGCTCTTTGCCATTTAAAATTAGAGACAAGAAACATAAAAGGACTCTTGCGGTTTCATTCTAGTAATTCTTTAAAACAAAACTGCTAATTCAGTTCAGTTTTATACTTCATTACTTTCCAGATGCTGAGTTGGAGGGAAAGCAAAGTCCTAAAGAATCCAGTGCCATTTCCAGATTTCCTATATGACAATACTCCTGTCTGATTTCTGAAGAAATGAAAATGCGGAGGTTTTGTGCATCAGTCTCTTCTTTCCTGAACAAACAAAGGATTCCAAAAATCCAAAATTTCAACAGCTTTCAACAAGTTTTAAGGTTGTGTATACATATATTTGTGTACATTTTTTTTTCCAAAATTAACATGAGATGCATCTCTGTGGCTTGAAAATAAATAAATTTGGATTTCAAAATAACATTAATTTCTACATATAGCCTCTCTAATTTTAAATAACAAGTGTTGGCTTAGTGTTGGCATGTTGAACTATTCTCCCACTTTTTGCAAAAACAGACAGCTGCTAACAACAAATAAGGTATTTTCACAACATATAGAACCAGGTGGATTGCTTATATACAGCTGACTTTGGTTTTGGTTTCAGATAGTTCTTGGCCATCTCCTGGATTTCTAGTAATATTATGCAAGGGATGTATGGTAGAATAAACACTCATGTGACCCAGAGCAGATCCAAGTTTCTAGATTATCGATTTGCAACCATGTTAGCTTCAGAGCAAATCTAATGATTTGCAATGCTACAGATGTGTTTTTTCATTGTTGTACACTGACACTCATTTTAATAACTTCAAAATTATACCCCTGTTTCATAGGGAAAAGGAGTAATGCTCCCTAGCCTTACTGAGTTATTGTTTAAATTAGAGGTGAAGTAAATCTTTGTAGCATGTAAAAGTATCTCTATATTTTTATTTTATTATGTATATTAAAAATGAAAATATCATGATCTGTTCCAAGATTTTATCTGGAACATCTTCAACATTCTGTTCTTTGGTAGAATTAGTCCTAAAGCTTTCCAGTGACTTTAAGTTTGTTTTTCCCCTGCGTGCCATGTTGGCATGTTGCCATCCTTTTCGGTGTGGTTTTTTCAGCTTTGCTTTTTCTAGCAAAATGGAGAGATGCGAATGTGAAAATGCAAACAAACCATTTCTATCCAAAACTGCATTTTGAAGTACGCAAAAGAAGTTAAAAAAAAAAAATCACATCACTAAACATAAATCAGTAACTATAGTATTACATATTAGTAAAGCTTAGCTTCATTGGCTTCAAAACCATTCTCCAAGTAGTTGCAGGCTGCCACTTACCAACCTTGGCCTTTTCTCTGCCAGACTGAGAGAAGTCAACCTCTCCCCAGAGACCATATGCCCATGAGTATCATCTATACAGACCTCCACAGGATCTACTTCAATTTTTCAACATTTCTCTTGAACTGGATTCTGAGGACCTCACCAGCACTCAGAGAAGGAGTACAGTAAGTTCCCTTGGTCTGTCTTTCATTTGGTTTATCATTATTTTGTGTATATTAGCTTTGCCACTTGTGATACAAGCTACACTAAAACCAAGCAAGTACAGGAGTTCTTCACAGGCAGTGTATCTTTTAGTCACAAGTGTTTGTAATAACTGCACTATCCAATGACACAGAAAAGTGGCAAAATTTCAATCCCAGTGGTGAATATTTTCCAGTTCAGCTAGAGTCTAACAGCAGCTGAGGGACAAAAAGATACATTTAGACTGAAAATACCTCAATGCTGTACTTCTACAGCATAAACAAAAAGAATTAAAAGCCATTTCTTCTTTGTTTTCCACAGCAATATGTAGTATGACATTATTTGATTAACCAGGAAAAGCTGCATTTGTAAATGTGAAAACCAGAAGGCAGTACAAATATAAAGCTATGTTGAATATACTTAAGCTCTTTGAACTCGCAGAGATCTCATGTTGAATTTGATTATGTCCAAGCTTCCAGGGAAATGCTTAGCCATAGGCTGAAAAAAGCCTGAAACAGATTATACTTTTGTATAAGATCTAATAAAAAAGTCTTTTAAGATTCCTCCTGTCACATTCCAAACTGTAAAAGCAAACTAAATAAATATAGTATATTATCATGAGATATTTAAAAATAAATGTTATTTACTTCTAAAATTATTCTGCTTTAAAAAAACCCAAAACACAGTAGGCTATGATTTTGCATACAGCTCTAAACATAGCTGTTGAGCTCTTAAATGCTATAGCAAACAATATATCTAGCAAGATACTGGAGCTCCATTGTTCTATGTAAAACTTAAGGAACATACTAACAGCTAAACTATGCTGAAATCAGCTGTGCCTCAAAGCACTTTTTGCTTACTGCCACCTTTAAAATGCTTCCCTGATTTACTTAAGTTTTATTTATTTATTTAAGAGAGACCTAGAATGAGACAAATCAGCAGAAAACAACAGCAGCTGATTACAAAAGCTTTACCTATTGCAGTTTATAAAAAAATTCTCTTATTGCATCTTTCTCAAAATTAAACACTAGATGACTTTTTATTGATATATCATCATTGTAATTCCTCTCAATTAGAACTCAGAGAGTCATGCTGAAAAGAGTAAAAGGCTTATATTGAACCCCTCCCATGGTAAGGATCAGACCTATGTGAGGACAATGGTGTTGTGAGCTTGGGAGATTCTCCTTATTTTAGGATTGTCTCCAGCATTGCTTTTATTTTGCAAAAGCAGCCCTTGTCAATAACTTCTATGCCTCCCGTATAAGCTGTTGAGTTCATGCAAAGATTTGGGGACTGTTTCTATGATCGCAGGAGGAGATACCTGGTTCCTTCCTAGATGTGAAAATATTTGCTCAAATACTCCCTTTCACAGTGATAATTTTGAACAGTCTGGCAGCATGAAAAATCCACTGTCACAGCTGGAAGCAGAATAGGTCACTGACACAATACATTGATTTCCACATCTTAATTTTTGTTGAAATTCTGTATTTATTTGTGAACTCCTCAAAGTCTGGACCAATTGATTGTCGGAAAATATGACGGACATGAAAAGTTTCTTGAAACCTAGGTACCTCAGGAACTCATTGCAGGCTGAAATCATGTTAAGACCTTAGTAAGTATTGCCATTGTGGTTTTTTATTTTTTTTCTTCAAATCTTTAAAAATCAAAGCAATGTTGTCATTTTGTTGGCAGTTAAGGAGTGTTTGGGGTTTTTTTTAAATAAAAAAGTAAGTATTCATAGGAGATCATCACATACATTCAATTACTAATCTCATTTTTTTCATAGGTGAGACTAAAAGTCATAGTTTTGCAGAATGTAGGCAACAATTCTAAATGCATACTAATGCCATTTCTTTTCAGGTAAAAACCCATCAGCTTCACATGCAATAATGGTACAAAAATCTCACTATTTTACAGTATCTGGGCGAAAAAGACCAATTCTTTGCAATTTGTTCAGAACACCTGAAACTGGTAAAAAATGACTAACGTAATTATGGAAAAAACAAGATTTGCAGGCTTAGAACCGAGCTTTTCCCTGACTGAAAACTATCACCTTTTATTTATTCTAAAACCAACATCCTATTAGCTTCATCGAATGCACCCCAATTCTAGCATTCAGTTCCATGGCCACCTTCCACGGATCAGAGTCCTGACTTTTTTAGTCTCTCCTTGGAAAACAGCTGCTGCATCTCCTTAATCGTTTTAATTGCTTTCATCCATACCCTTTTCTAATTACATTATACATTCTTGAGATGTAGCAAACAGAACTGCACAGAGTGCTATAAACTTGGAAGTGCCAAGATTTTATACAGTGATAAAGCAATGCTTTTTTAGGCTTGAAGAGTCATATGCCATGTTGTAGGGGAATACACAATGGATCAGTACAAAAAGGAAGGGGAGTAAATAGAGTTTTATTCATTAAAATTATCCCACTATAGCCATGCACTTGATGCCCTTTTGTAAATCATTGCCACATCACAAGTACCGTGCAAAAAAATTTTAGTAGAAGTTACTAAATAATGAGATGTTGGAACATAAACGCTCCAAAACAGAAGAAAGCTGTATTGCCATAGTCAAAATCATAGTTGTTCTGAACATCAGCATGTAGGATGGACCAACATAGCAACAGCCTCAGACTGAAACTATTACAAGATGTTCAGAAGCTTAACAATGCCTTTTAGAGAACTCAGGTACAACTAAAAAGAGTCACCTCTAACTCCTGCCTTCTCATAGACACCAGACAGGAAAGAAATCTTGTCAAAATCTGTCAAGAATTTTTCCTCGTCTTTTAAGAGTGCAGCACATCTTATACAAGTGTTTCCTCCAGGCAGCACCTACAAATTCTTAGGTCTAGCTACTGCAAACTCTTTCATCCCCTGCAACTTCAAACACTACATTAACCTTCCTTTGCTTTCAACAGGGAGCACATCTCCAGAAGGCAGACAAACAGTGCATGGGCAGCAGCAAAGTCATGCAACTGATTTATAAAATATGGAAGTACTATCATGCAATTTGTCGTCAGCATATTAAAAAGGGGAGCAAGATGCACAGAAATCTTCAGGGTTGGTTTTTGGTCCACACCTCTGCAAATTACACATGCTCCTTTTAAGATTGTGCTCATAAATTATGATCGACTATAGCAGAGGTAAGTAAACATATCCATAATCAAAGTTATTTAGGTAATATTTAATTTCAAATTAAAATATCCAAGTAAATAACTATGTCTCAGTCAATACCAATTTCTAAATATAAGAATATGCTTTTGGTAAACAAAAGGTAAAATGCTGCTATGTGCAAAACTTGGGCACTGTCTGGAAGACTGACGTGTTGAGAATATAGGACTATGTTGTTCATGTCGAAAAGCAGGGCTGGGGGAGAGTGTGTATGGATGGGGGTTTTAAACTTGCTCTGCTTCCTGTGTGTCCTTCTGCAGCTAATCCCAATGGATACTGCTTCACATACACACGTACAGCCATAATCTGAGAGTGCCAGCACACAAAACTATAACAAAACCCAGAGAGAACTGAAAAGGTTCTGCATCTCTAAGGTTTTTAGCCTTCTACCTCATTATGGGAGAATGTTGCTGACTCTTTGAAGAACTAACTGCAATTTAACAAGTAATTTTACAGTATAATAATGTAACACTGGTGCTGTATCATAATGAAAAATCTCTATCTATCTTGCTGCTCCAAACAACTCAAAGATCTAAAGCAGCATTTCCTTTGTCTGGATGTCATTGGTGTCAAGGCCAAAAATGCTTTTATTTTAGTGGGCTCAGAATGAATAAAGGGAGAGATATTCCTTCATATTTTCTGCTTTATTATTAGGAATTTAAACAAAACGTTTGAGAAGATATTGCACAAACTTCTGTAGGAATCCCACATATGTGTCAGTAGTTTTAGCTGTACGCTCTGTAAACACCTTCATTGGTAGAATAAGCTTGAATTGTTTCATGTGCCTTGTGATAAAAATATTCTTGTAAATAGCAGAAATATTTCTCTTCATCTCTCTTTAGGCTTATGAATTTGTGTACAAGCACAAGCTTCTATATGACTGCAAAAATGCTTTTGAAGAGCAGAAAAGCAGTTCAGGCTACACCAATCAGAAGTAATTAGCATAGCAATTATGGACCTCAACCTGAAGGTTAAAACAGGTAATTTTAAAAATTAGGGTACATCCTGACTTTTGCTGAAATAATACTCACATGCATAAGTGCATGCACAAGCTTCCTCAGCTGCATTAATATCACATGAATTTTCCTAGTCAATATGAACTGGAATCTGCAGTAGCAGAGAACCTTCCACTTCTCTTGATTTCTGTTCAAGCTAAAGTATCAGCACCTCCAAAACCATTTCCTTTTTCCCAGCAGATGTCATTAGATCTACAGTTTTTCAAGAATAAAAGCACATAGCTTTATTTCATCTTTCGATCTACCTTGACTGTAATGTAAAAGACAAACAAATTGAGACTACTTTCCAGAATCACTTTAAATGAGCTGTATTCTTCTGCTAAGCAAATATTTATGAAATTTGAAGACTCAAAGTTTATGGTCAACTCTACAGAGCTGGTAACTCATACAAGTTCAGCTACTCTGCAGTGACAGAAATAATAAAATATAAAATATTTGTTCATCATAGGAATTTTACGTTTTATAGTTAATGTTTTTCCAGCACAGCAATTCATTTTGCCGATTAAAAAAATTCTTATTGGTCTGGCAAAAGTTAAATAAAATACAGGATTAAGTATTTAAAATATGAGTTCCTAAGACCTTAATTTGTATTAATGCCCCCTTCTTAAAGTTTTTGACAGAATTCCATTCATAATGAAATGTTCAGAGGTAATTATTTCTCTTTCTTCTGTGTGAATTATGAGAATTATTTATATACTCAATCTTAATATCATAGCTTCATTGCCTAATAGGAAAAATCCACAGGATATGAATCATTCTGAGAAAGAATTAAAATCTTTTCTTCTGTTTTAAATAAAAAAAGAAAGATGAAAAGATTTCTAATGACATAAAATTCACACTGCTGCAGGCTCTGCTTGCAAATCAGAGCTCTTGCTACGTAACTCAAAGCTACTGGTTCATACTTCTAGTCTCCTTGCCTGTAAAGCTATAAACTGCAATGCTATAATGATTAGTTAATGAAATAGTGGAGTGATAATGAGGCTATAAGAAATGTAAGTTAAATTATTAATTAAAAAAGGTAAAGAATAAGTAATGAAAGTAGCAAGTTACATGGCCCTCTTTGTAAAAGTATGGTCAAAAGATATAAACCTAGCAGCAGTTTAGCACCTAGCCTTCAGCCTGCGGTCATGTTGTAATGAAACTCCTGACATTACAAATACATTCATTTGACAGTTGTTCTCACTCATAAAATAATGGGCCGTGCACAAAGCTTATTACAAATTGCAGATAAGCTGTAAAAGCCATAAAAATTTCTACTGACATTTATTGCCAACGAGTAGCTTGAGGATGTTGATACATATTGATAACAGTCTGCTTTGTGACATTTTGAAAGTTTACTCCTAATTCACTTGCAGAATATGCAAAGATATTTTTTCTACCATACCTTCAAGTCATTAAGTCATCGCAATATCCACCTGTATTTTTAATGGATTTTTACCTGTTTAATAGATATTCTTCCATATGCGTTGTATATGCTTATCCCCCAAAAGAGTTTTTCTAACAAGAAAAAAGGTAGGTTCTCATGAACAGTCAAGTTAACTATAACTGCAACAAGAATTTGTTTACAAATAGCTTATATCATCAGCAATAAATAGTAGTGTTACTATTTAAGATCCCTTGAGAGATGATTGTATGTTTGCCACTATGTATGTCTATATGTATATACACACACATACATAAGCCAGACAACTTCACATGGAAGCAATTCTACCTGCACTGCCCCCAGTTTTATTTATTGTGTGGAGGCACCAAAGAAAGGCTGTGTTTCATAGAAGTGACTATTGCAAAGACCTGATCCTACTCCCCCTGAAGTAAGCTGTACTTTTGCTGTTGTCTTTCTTAGCATAGGAGAGCTCAATGATAATATCCTAGTACACACGTGCTTCAACTGTGATGAAGGTAGAGGCTGTAACCAGTCCTTCTGTTCCTTTGAACCAACACTGATAACTTTTTTTTTTTTTTTTTTTTTAGAATTAAAGTGTTATAACATTTTTAATTACTGCAGCTGAGACTCAAGAGTGCTCCACCTTGCCCCATTCCACTGCCCAGGACATTCTCATTTAAGAAGTTTGTTTTCCTGAATTTGGGAACACTTAAAATCTCTGGACACTGCACTTCTTCTCCAAGCCTTGTAAAATTTTGGGTACTAATCTTGTTTTAATACCTCTGCAGAAAACATTGAAAAACTGGGCCTGTTTACCACAGAAATTATCTTGTGGTAAGATCAACATGCTGATATTTGTGCGTTTTTTTAAACAATATCATGACAAGTTCTGAACACACTTCACAAAGTATTACAGCTAGAAATGTGTTTTATTGCTTCTGAACTTTCAAACAAGTGGCCTGAACAAAAGTGTGTTTCTTTTAAATAGCATTAAAAAAACTGAGGGCAAGATTTTATCTGTCACACATGAAAATGCTACATTTACAATGGGTCTCATTGTACTAATCCACTCATTGGTTTATTATCTACAATTCCTTTAGGAAATGTCACAAATCCACAGGATGTCCTTGAGTTTTAAAATTTGCATTTGGATCTTTGATTTAACAGATAAAAGACATAAACCTACATTTACCCAGACAATTCCCAAGTGACTATACATCTGTAAAAGCCCAGAAATAAGTTATTCTAGTCACCATATTGTATAAATTATGATCAATAATTTTGATTTCAAAGGGGCTTTTTTTAGGCATAGAGAGAAAAATATTTGGTCTCAGAATAGTCACTGGGGTTCCACACTTCATTTCAGAAACCCACAACCCATGCTTGGAATACATGTCATCTGTTTATTTTTAAACACAAACATAATGCCCCCAAAACGCATCTGTTGAGCGGCAACTGCAGCAATAGAGCTCTATAAGATTTAGACACTGGCTAAACAGCAAATATATATTTAAAACATATACTCCTGAGATAATAATGATTTGAAATTAGAGACAACGAAAACCAAAGTATTATGATATGAAAAATAATATAAGATTGTTTGCAACAGCTGTTTATTAAAACAGTGATTTCCTATCAATTATTTACATGCCATGTAATACTAGCATGTAACAAAAACTGAGGGAGAAGAGTTTGGTCCCATAAAGCTAGAAGGGCAAAATAGCTAGCCCCATTACCTGCATCCTAGCCTTTCCAGGAAAATCGCTTGGGTACCACAGATCAAACTTGACCAAATATATCTGTACATTGTACCTTCCTGCAACAAATGTATTGTCAACATTATAAAAAGCTTCCTCTGGGATGAAGGACAGTTAAAAGCTGAATACTGACTAGATTCAAAGGGGAGATATCCTTTCTGCACACAAGTCACTCAGCTCCATCAAATGTGCATTAATTAGGACCTTTTAGTACTTAACTCCACTGGGAGCCATCAAAAGCATTTGCTACTTACAATCCAAAAGAAAACAGAGCATGGGTATAAAGAAATGGAAACAAAAACAGAGCAGTCTGCCCCAAATGAATTAGCCCTAGATTCAGAAAACCAAGTTGCAATTCAGGATAACGCTGAGAAGGAAAACATTGCTTTGAACTCTAAATCTCCAGTTCTAATAGCTATAACAGGTCTTAGGAATTGTAAATAGGCCAGACTAAAATAACTTAGAAAATTAAATATAGATAAGAATTATGTTTTTGTTTTACTTTTTATTTTAATCTTGTCATAGAAATCCTGACACTGAATATTGCCCAGCAATGCCTTTCCTTTGTGATAAAGCCAGCCTGGAGTTGGGGTCTAGGACAACCAGGTTAAACAACAAAAATAAACTCCCACGACGTATTGTTCCAATAGAAAAAGTGGAACAAAAGAGAGCAAGAAATACAAGTTGCTGTGATAGAGGTAAACATTTGTTGCAGTAAATTGCTAGGGTTTTCAAAGCAGCAATTTTCAGGCTATGGAAAGACATTGTCATGTTCTTTCAGATACAAGTGTTGGAGAAAAAGGCCTTTCTTCCAGAGTCGAGAAACGCTTTGTTTGAGAGGCAAAGGTGTCATCCCCACACCTCAGCCACAACCTAACACTGCTCTGGGGAGATTGCTTACTCTTAATGTAATTGTACACTCACAGCTAGAGCCATTCCTGTTCCTTAATTAGTTGCTTTCTCTTCTTCCAAACACAGAAAAGGGAATCACTGAGAATCAAGTCAGAAAAGGTATTTACATGCAGAAGATGTAATTCTAAACAAATAATTACTTTGAAAAAAACTTCCAGAAAACTTGAAGTTCAGAATTTCCTTTCAAAATACTACATCTTTTAAAGTTTTCTCCCTCTTCTATCCATAACTGATTCTACTTTATTTACACAAGTAAAAAATCTGATACAAATACCACTGTGGCTATTTGAATATTATGAGGAGAAGCTACCCTCCCAATCCCCAGTTCAGCAAAACATTTAGTCATTCTTGAGGTCTGACTAAAGCAATTAAAAATGCAACTGTTCTAGATTATTTCTGTTTACTAGAATACATACCATTACTCAGGAGTAACCAACTCATGCGTACACTTTCAATAAACCACATAATACCCAAAATCTTTTTCAGTATAGCTGCAATGAAGTTTGGAGAGGTTGAACTCAAACATGACTTTTTTTGTTTTAAAGGAACTTCAGGAGGTTTTCTGCCACCAGTAGAAAAAACATACAATATTTTAAACCCAACAGACAATACCTGTGGTGTAATCTCTAATACACTCTGATCTCTCTTTGCTGCTAAGAAATTGAGTGTTCAGAAAGAAATAAGGTAGAAGAGTCCAACAAAGAGTTATTGTTTCTGTGAAGGGATTCTGTCCCCACACTGCCCATAGCTCACAGGTGGAATAAGTTATCTCCTGCTAAATGACAGGTTCGTCTATATAATAGGGAGGGGAACAACAATCATAACCTAAGTTACTTCACTGAGCTGGTTAACCATAGAGGCATTCACTGCAAAAATGGCTATGCAATTTTAACATGATGCAATCTTTCAGCTCCTAGTTACTATCCTGCTATTGCGGTTATAACCATTAGGAGGAAAAAAAATAATAATCAGAGAATGAAACACATTTTAAAGATACTTCCTTCTTGTGTTACACTTAACTATGCTAGTTTCCGCATTCAAAACATGAATGAACACTGAAATAATCCATTCTGTTAACTTTTTTTGTGTGCATTATAATGGATTGTCAGGGACACATGGTGAGATCTGGATCTAGATCCCATTGCCCAAATATTGTCCTCTCCCACTCTTAGCTCTAATATTTTAGGTTTTATAGGTTGTACAATTTTTTCCCCAGAAGCAGAAGGAAAAAGACGACACCAGCTCTCCGGATCCACTGAGCCTTCCATTCACAGGAGCAAGTAATGTGGTCTTTGTTATTCCAATCAATTGGGTGCAGATTAAAGAATTTAACTTTAATCTGAAGTGTCCCATAAAATTTTGTCCAGTTCAGTTTTAGGATGCAAAAAGCTTATGCATAATAACTCTTAGAAATAGGAGTGAAGTAGGTGTAAAATTAATGTCATGGCAAGCTATAGTACTAAAAGTTTAAGAGTAACAGCTTATTGTCAATAGAGTCACAGCCTTAGATATTCAGTTATATAATATTTCATCACACTTTTTGTCCTAATCATTTTAAAGAGACTTCAGAATAACTGAAAACTTTTTTATTAAGATACAAGAATCTCGTCTCATTCTGGCACAAATATATGCATTGTTCCATATGAAACTCAAAAGGTCCATGTGAGTAACAATTCTACAACACCCTACATTTTGTGTTAGACTAGACCTCCAGTTGTTTTGTGGAGAAGATAAATCTAAAAAGCAGTTCAAGCACAAAACTCATTACACTTCTATATCAACACCAGTTTTACTGCCAAGACAGAACGTTTTGGGGGACATTTATAGCTCAATATTCTTCTTGTATTCTTCATTGCTCATTTGCCCCATGGGAGCTAGCTGAAGGTATCATCCTAAAAGATCAACTTAGAGCTGCTGTTGGAACTCATCGGCCAGGCAAGTTCCACCAAGCAGGAGGTGTGACCAGTCATTATCAGGGGCAGTTTCCTGTTTTGCACCTGAGTTCTCAGTTCTGCTTCAACAAGCTCAATTTCACCAGCTGGATCTAGTAGCTGAGTTTATTTACCATTGATTTATACCAGTGGCAAGGTTTTCCCTTTCATTCAATAACTAAGGTACTGGCAACACTGCAAAGAGAAAAAGACTGCAAAAGCAAATTCTGACAGCCATAATTTTACTCAAAACTTCACCCACTCTAGGAAATTTTGATCTCTCTCTTCACCTGGCTCCCAAACATACAAACTCCACTAACTTAGTATTGAGACTCATTAAAACAAAGACAACATGAAGTGGATCACATATCTATGCCTCCCACTTCTTTGCCCAGTTGTTTCTCACTCCTGTTCTTAAATTCATACAAATTACAACAAATCAATGCTTTGTTTTTAACTAAGCGATACCCAGGATTAAGTAAATGCACACAGAAAATTTCTACATCGTATTTTGCATAACTTTTTTACACACTACAGTTTTTGAAATATGCAGTGAAGAGATAAAGTTTACATTATTTCAATAAAAATATGTTTTAAACTAATAAGTATAATAAAACTACTTGCTAATTTGAAATGTCAAACTTTTATACTGCAGGCCTCAGCTCTTAGACTGTCATATACTTTCTTAATTTCAAAGTTTATTTTATTTTTTAAGTAAAAAAATTACAGAGTAGACTTCCATATTGTATATTTCCTGATACCTTGAAAGTACTATCCTATTTCAAGTAACTACACAACCCATTTTTATTTTATTGGGGGTGGATTTTTGAAAGTTACTGCTGTCACAAGAAAAAAAAGCCTTCTTTCCACGGGCCAAATAGGAACTTATGCAATATCCTATATAATAGCCTACAACTTGTTTCAGTTTGAAGTTTGGAAGGATTAGAGGTAGTTCATTCTTTGCTCCAGCATGCTCTTGGGATGCTTCTGCACAGTTTGCCAAAGCCATATAAAATTGTTTGCAGCAATTTTATAATATTTACTACTGCCACTAAAGAGTAAGCTGAACCACCTAAGTAATTTTATTTATGAGTACAGAAACAATTTAAAGTGGGAGACCAGCACTAATTCTTTGACTAAGGAATTGTCTGTTTCAGAAAGTTTTCTGTCTAAGGTCATTTGAAAAAAGTGTACCACACACTACAAAAAACCCCACCCCATAACAGATAAAAGAAGACGGGACAAAACTGCCAATATTTGCAAACAGCCATGGACAGTACCAGCAGTCATACTGCCTTGCTGTCAGGCCTCATAAATTAAGCAGTGCTATGCGTGGCAAGTAGCTGGATGGTAGTCCTCTAAGGAACACAGTTTTTATAAGCAGTAGTAATGGAGATTAAGTAGCTCTTCTCTTTTCACTGACTCACTACTGAATCAATGCCCCAGCACTGGTAACAAGGTAACTGGGGGACACTATACTGATCATCAAGTGCTAAACCAGAAGTGCTAGGGTCTAACTAAGTAAGATAATTAAGTACACTTTGGTTTTCACTTGGTTTTTGTTTAAAATGTAATCAACACAATCTAGAACTAAAAAGCACTACACAAATGTGGAATTTGGTAACTGCTTGTTGACCATCTGAATCCTTGTGCTAGTTCCAGTGGCCAATGGCTACCCACCCTACAAACCACTGTAGGATTTGGAATACCCTACAGGGTTCTTTGTCTCAAGACCATTTTATCATGTACTCCATACACTCTACAGATTAAGAGTCCAAAGCAGTTGGCTCATACACTCAACATACAGGTAGAAATTCTGTCTCAGGAATTGAAATAATTAGAGCTGGAAAATCTTGTCTATATACTTATCTCAGTTGACAAATACTGAATGCCTCATTTCGCTAGTTTTAACTTCAGACCTATGTGAAATATATGAAGCAATAAAGCTTTCTGTAATTTAAACATTAAGTTGATCATGGAAGGTGCATTGGTGGCACTGTAGTATTAATTAAAAAATTATGTTGTTTAGTGTAAGTCCATCACAAGATAGAGGTGGCTTGAAAAAAATCAAGGAAGTTTAGGCCACCTTGTAGGGAAAATGCATAGTGAAGTCCTCACCCTGTTGTTTAAGTGAGCGTCAAGTGCAGTGAAAACATGTGCCAAGCACTCACTCATTCTTCTTTAGTTCAAATGTATCAATAGAAAAAAAAAAAAATGGCCGTTTTCAATGGGTGTGGCTCAATGTAATTTTGAGGTGTACCACCCTTTTTTTAACTTCACATTTATTAACAAATGCAGAGCTGACATATTTTCCTTTTCTCCTTTTAGAATCATGTGTTATTCTGCTATGTTTAACATTAACTCTGATATTTGATCATATTATAAGCCTCTTGATTCCATTTATACTGATACAAAGATCGCAAAACCAGAGGAATTATGTAACTTTAATAATGAGAACTGGTTTTCCTTAGCAGTACACCACTTCATTGCAAAGACTAACCTTTAAAGGGGAATCAGTGTATTTTGGGTTCTGATCGGGACTCTGAATCAGAGCTTAAATCAAATCCAACACACACACACACACACACACACAAAAAAAAGAGTTAAAGAAAAATCAAAACCCAACACAACTCACTCATGAACAAATTTGTAAAACCTGTATTTTTGCCTATGGTCTAGCAAAACTAGAAAAAGTAGTGGCAACTTATGTTTGTTCTTACTGGTCTAATGTGATATATAATCTTCCAAATTATTTTTGTTTTCAGCTGATGGCTGAAGACCCAAGAAGAACATTGCTGGGCAAGTACCAGTGTACTACAGTTTTGGGGGGGGGGGGTGTATTACTTAGAATCCACAAATAGCACTGGTTCTGTATATTTTTTTAAGCTATTTTATTAAAATATTTTAAGCTTTCTGCACCTAATCAGGTGAATTTAAAAGAAATTCAGACAAAGTCAGTAGAAGTAGTAAAAGAGTGCTGCTACTCATGAAGTGTAGCAGTGAACAACACTTTGTGAAGGTTTAATCTTATTTTTATTCTGTGCAGCATATACAAAAGGTCAAAATAAATTGCCTAGAGGCATATCAGTAGCACAAATTGTATGCCTCCTGTTGCCTAGACATCACAGTGGTTTCTAAGTTAGTCTACTTAAGAATCGAACACCATCTCTGACTCCAACAAACCACACAATGGGATTATTGTCCCATCAGTCAGAGGATAAGACTGAATTACAACTTTCCCCTCCACATTGTACTGCTCTATGGTCAGGAGGACTTGTAAACTCTCCAAAGACGTGACCCAGTTCATTGCAAAAAGTTTGAAGATGTTTTCCTTAGGTGTTTAGTGTTCCATACAATATATATGTTACAACATTTAGATTTCAGAGTTGTCATATCTAACACTATTACACTGATAGTACAGAGACAGACTATTTTTAAAGCGCTATTGCATTCACTATTTGGAATTAAATTTATTTAGAGAGGACATTGACCAGAGCAAATTAGAATGGCTGGTTATAGAGCCACTACACAATACTTTTAATATCTCATCCTCATTGAAGAAAAGATGTAGTCATGTGGAATTAATGTACGGCATTAACAATGCGGATTTGTAAGAGGAAAGATGCAGTAGAAAGGATCTCCATTCATTTCCTTTTATAATGTCTTAAGTTTGGAAGTGTGGTATTTTTTATTTCAGTGATAAATCTAGAAACACTTAAGCTATTACAAAGAATTACATCCTATTGATGAAATGCTGCAGAGCTGTTCTATTGCAGTCTAATGGGAAAAAGACACAGTGAATAATAAGAAACCATATGAAGACAAACATCTTAATTAGCTAGATTCTACTATAATTCTATTGTAAATTTTGTAGCACTATCACAAACTATTTCATTTAAGATAGGAGTTCAAAATACAGTCATCCAGTAAATATCTATTACAATATTTTACAATGTAGGAGCCTAATCCTATTCCCATTAAATTCTCATTGACATAGAAAGAAACC
Organism: Harpia harpyja; assembly: GCF_026419915.1. Lineage (NCBI taxonomy): Eukaryota > Metazoa > Chordata > Aves > Accipitriformes > Accipitridae > Harpia > Harpia harpyja. The sequence continues at coordinate 22,251,763 of NC_068957.1, read as the reverse complement.
CAGTATGCAAAGTCAGCTATAATTCCAAAATTATTCTTTTTACTTTTTCTTTTGGGAGGCAATGAATATCTGGGAATCTGCCATACATAACTAAAGTTAACTACCATTCACCTCATTTCCCTACTTCATTTTTCCCCATCCCTCCTTAACAATCATCAGGAAGGACCTGTGGAAGAAGAGAATGTTTTAAGCACTAAATTTCTGAGATTTTCTGGAGCTGTTCTTACAGGACCTACTGGAGCAGTCAGTATCTCTGCAAGTGTCTCAGCCAACGTTACTTTTATAGACTTGTTTACATACCTGGATTTTGTGAAAATTTTCAGTATACGGAAATATCCATAATACTGAGCAGCTGGAAGGGGAGGAATAAATAGTCCATGTTATACAAAGGAATTACAAAGGACATGGGAAGTTTCCTTGTCCCCAACTTAAAAAGACAACGAGTGCTGCACTTTAACCAATTTCTCATCCTTTTTCAATTACAGGCAAACAAGTTGGCTTGGTATAAAAATGGTGAAAACAATTTTTTTTTTGTGAAAGATCTTCAGGATTCTTTTATATTTCTTTAAAGTGAGATTTTAAATTTTTCTTCCTCTGCTTTCTTTTATTACCATTCCAGCACTCCAAGTTTTAGCAATTTTAGTATACTTGCTTAGAACTGTCTATATGTGAATTTGGTTTAAGTTTCCTTGATCAAATCCAGAAAAAAGTTCTAGATGACTTCCAATATGTATGTGTGTGGTTTATTATTTGTTTATTAAGTATCAGCTATCAGTTTTCCTGTCCTGGAAGTGTTCCCTGTACTGAAGTTTCCCAAGTCTTAGTTGTCTGTCTGTCTAGCAAGTCTAACATATCTAAGACATGGTATCCTACACGACTTTTAACTTGATTTTAATTCTAAACTCATAAAAGGATTTAGGGACATAAATGAGCTTTAAAAAACAATTGTGACATTCAAACCTCTCACAAGTGCCCCCAAATTCTGAAAACCTTAATTCTGAATAGATGACTTTGTTGAATAGTTTGCAGTGCTAAATACCGAGGTGCCTAGAATTCTGCAGTGGAGCATACTCAGAAGCAACTTTAGTTTCTATAAAAACTAAGCTTTTTTTTTTTTTTTAACAACTCTAGATGTAATCGCACTTTTTCATTTTGTCAGAATCCACAGATTCACAGATAAGCCTTACTGTGATCCATCTCGATAGGCATTTCTCATTCCCTGCCATCAGGGCCACCATTCAATACATATTCTTAGTGCCCACATATCACGTGCATAACTGAAAACACTCTTCAGAAAAATGCAATGTCCTTCAACGGATGACAAGCTGAGGGGTTTGGTGCAGTTTTTGTTGTTGGTTTTGGCTCTTTTGCTTTTTATTTAAAGCTTCAATATTAAGTGTCTTCCGGATCAAAGCAACTTACCTATATATATTATGCTAAAGGTGAGCTATGTTTTTCTCATCTTTAAGGACTGTTCAACAGGCAAGGCCTGTTTACATATAATGCATTGGTTATGATTAGGACTGGATTACTTTCTCCCTGCTCTTACAAACTCTGTTACAGGTACCAAATAACAAATGGTCAGGAATTATTACACTGTCCCTTTTCAGCTCCAAAACTACACAAATATTTATTTTTAACTTTATCCTTCTATCACCTGTATACTTGCATCTCAGTTGCATTCTTTCAAGCCTTATTTTGTACTTCTGTTTATGCCCCTACATTCTTCCTATGCTGAACCCTTTCCATCAGCTAAATTCCCTGAAACAAATCAGCCAGCAGAAATACTACCTGACATTTACCTTTTTTTTTTTTTTATCCCACATCCGATATCATACAAGCAACAGAAAGGATAATCTCCACATAAGACTGTGTTTTACAGCTAAGCCAGTTTGTTGATAAGTCTTTAATATAAGCTGACTGATCTGCTAAGGAAAATACTGAACAGTAAAACTATCTCTGAGTCTGTCTCCCCTTTTCTCACCCTAAACTGGGCTAATCCACATGTTATTTCAATTAAAATATTTGCAGATATCTGGGTATCTGACTTAAATCCACTGATTATTTTTTTAATTCATGCTAAGGCTAAGGTATAGAAAAAGACTTTTGCTCTTGGATCTGGTGCTACCATCTGTGATCCCTAAGGGGACCAGAGACTGTTTCTAAACCTAAGACAAATTTGATTTCACTTTGTGTGTATGTGGCCCTCAAAGATTTCTTTGGTTCCTTAAAAATAGTGATTTTTACTCTCAGAAATGAAGGCCCTGTCAGAATAAAGTTAAACAACATCTATTTTCACACAGAAGCACTTCAGAGTGTTTCAATACCTAAGCAAGCTTTATGGGTATGACTCCCCACAGACTTTCACCTCGTTGTCATTTCCAGGAGTGCAGGCTGAACACAAAACACTGAACTCACACAGAACACCCAGACCACTCAAGTTTATGGATGTTAATGTTAACCCCTTTGCCTCAAGTCATCCAGAGCTCTGACTCGAACTTAAGAAAGGGTGTATCTTAAGCCTTACTATTTATTCTTTGGAATAAAGATACTGCCACATTAAACATTACAATAATCCTCTTACCTGTCAATTATCTGTCTCTTCCACTTAACTTGTGAAGTATCTGCTAGTAAGATACTATTGACCATTTCTTTGAATAGCCTAAGTTTAGAGAGAAATTTTAAGTTCAGAAATAAAAACTATTATATGTAGCTTGTAACTCAGTTTCAAGCAGAAAGTGTGCATATGAGAGAAAAAATAAATTCCTTTTTCAGGTCAGTCTCCTATTTCCATTTACACCAGTTACCATTTCAGGGAGAGGTCTGCTACTCTGAAACAGCCTCCATAAATCCTTATTTGCTCAGCATCAAGTTGCAGATGGGCTTATTTTAAATATTGTACTCCATTAACTAGGGAAATTAATTTTACCAACAGTCTGTGGTGGAGGCACACAAAAAAGTGTAAGTATACATTTTTTGCTGTTGTTCTTTGACAGACTGGAGCAGTCCTATAATATACAAATACTACCCTCTTACAGGTAACATTTTAGACAAAATAAAGATTTGAAGGGTCATTTCTGTATAAGGAGAATTGAGAGTTAATAAATGGTTGTGCTAGACTTCTCTTTGGAAGAAAATATCTTGTTATACAATTAAGTAGTACAACTCTAAATGGCACTAGTAACAATGGGTTTCGTATATACCCATGAAAAAAACATGGCATGAGATAGGTAGAAAATTCCTTTCATTGGCATCCTGACTCACAACAGAACTTCCTGTGAGAAAACCGTCAGGCTTTGTATCCCCAAGGGCATATGGTGGATTTTGACACAACTCTTAGTTCTTTAAAAAAATAGCTGGATAATAAGTTGCCACTAAATTCTCTATCTAGTTTTTGGTTCAGCCATGCTGAACCATAATGCTGTGAGAGAAACTTTTCATTAAAGGACAGGTGATAACTGCTTAATTATTTTCCACAGCACAAACAAAACCCCGAACTACAACTAGAGAGGATTTTGGCAGAAGAGTTGAAGTAATTACCATCAAGACAGCAATGAAATACTTTTCACGTGTTCAGTCACTGCTACAATGGACAAAGCCCCAAACAGTCTGACCAGAGCCTGGAACCCATCATTCATAGTGCAAGCACATGCAGATAGCAAGGTAGTGGCAGCATTTCCTTGATTGCATTTTGTCACTTTGCTCCATTTCTTCTGAATTTTAAAATACAGAAAGGAATTCTAATATTCAACAAAATATTTTAGTATCTCACAGTTCTTCCAATTCTTGGATCAGCAGCAAATTTGGCTACAGTTGAATTTATACCAAAGCAATACTAAAAAAAGAGTGAGTCTTCTCAAAAGGTTAATGCTCTTTTGAGCAAACCAGACATGCACAGCCACAGCAGGCATTTTGGCAAGAGTACAACGGAATTCTGATTGAAGAAAGATGCATGGAGAGTAAAATCTTTATGTCCTTGTGTCACCTCCCATGAGGTGCTTCAAGACCACGATACCAGATTATATGATGTTGTCAAAATGTATTGTATTCTTGTTTTAATCTCCACCATAGAAACTATAATGTTTAATAATGTTTAGCTTCAGTAATATATTAATTCCAACTAAATGTACCATACGCATATATACAACTTTGCAGTTGCATTTTGGAGCCGTGACCCAGCAGCAGGGAAGCTACCTATTTGCATGCCCAGTACCTACCCCTGGCTAGCATATCAGAACTGTGGACCTAAATTACAGTGAAAAGTTTCTTTTGGTCTAAGACAAGGAAGGAGTCTGTAACAGAAGTACTGCTGAGGGTGCCACTTTCAGATTCATGCTGCATCAGTTGTATGAATATTTAATAGATTCAGCACCTAGGGATTTAGTAAAGAATTCTGTTACTCATGTATAGAGAAATAATGACCCTTATTGCTATTTGATTAAAAACAGTCCATATAACTATTAGTTATACATGGTACAGTGATGCATCAAAGTTGAATTACTCACTTTATACTACTGGTCAGTATATAAAACATTCACAGCTGTCAGAGGAGAGATTTCAGTAAATCCTGTGATCTTTGAATGACCTCAAGCAAGAAAGAAAAAAGATGGAAAAAATTAAAATTAGTCTGCAACACCATGGCACCGTGAAGCTTACACTGATGAAGTCAGCTTTGATCTCTTACAACCGCAGGTCTGTCACCAAATTTGCAACTATGAAGGCAATCGTGTGTCAACATGTACTCTGACAGAAACATGTACAGTGTAGGGATGTCTGAAGGAACACATTTCTATAAAAACTTCAACAGCTGTAATGTCTGAATAGCAATAAATTCTAGAAAAAAAGAAAAATCTAGAGAAGCAAAGCACACATCAGGAATGAGACACAGAAGACAAAATGGTGCTTCTTTATGATGGCAAGGGTAAAATCTTAACACAGAAAAACTGAGAAACAGTATGTGGCTGGTAAGACATACCTAAACTAAACAGAGAATAGAGAATTCACTGCTGGAATAAAGACTGGGTTAGAAGGAAGAATGAGCACCTGGTACAGACAGTATCTATTTTTATTCTCTTAAAATATTAAAAGACTGTCTTACTGAAAATAGATCCCCCCCCCCATGATTAACACAAAAATAAAATCAGAAATGTATGCATTTCAGCAATTTCATTTTCAGCTACCAAAAAAGACAGGGAAACACTGAGAGGTCCAAAAGACTTGTAAAATTGACCTCTTGTGGTTTGTTTCTTTTAAGTAAACAGGATTACATGCTGTTAAAGAAAGATTTTTGGGTTGTTAGGTTGGGGGTTTTTCTGGCTAACCAGTGATAAAGTGAAATACAAAATACTATAGAAAATATCTTTTTCCTGAGTTTTACTCATTTTCAATATGGAATACTGAATATGCTGGAAAACACAGAGCACAGATCAAACCAGATTGTAACCTTTCTTTTCAATGACATGTGGGGGGGTTTTTTTTGGTTTTTGTTTGGTTTTTTTTTTTTGCGGGGGGGGGGAGCAGGCAGAAGTCATTTTAACATTCATGGAGACATCAAATACTGTTTTGATACTTTTGTTAGGGTTGTTTTATTCTATAATGTTATTATCCAGGCAGTGATGTACAGAAATCAATAACACAAAGTGGAGGTGTTAAACAGGAAATTGCTAGATCAAACTGAATATTTCATTACCTTTCCCACATGCATGTTTTTGTTTTGTTTTCAATCTGCTCCACTAATGACCAAAAATATCAGAATTGCAATCTGTGTCTTGAATCTTAACATACAATTATCAAAGACTACTTTCTTGAATATCATTATTTTCCTGTCCTTTGTAGGAATTTGCAGCCTGTCATGTCTGTGCATTAAGTATTTCCCAATGTGCAAGGTGAATCAGACAAATACTATTAAGGTAAAAAAACCTCAACCAAACAAAAAAACCCCGGAATTTTCTTTTTCTTTAAGAAGACTTTGACATCCTCCATCCATTTCTGCAGTAGTGTTTCTGCCTTCAGAAGTAATGAGAAACTAAACTCAAAACACTTTAAAATTTACCTGTAAACAGACCCATGAGGAAAGTAAATATCTATGATTTCTCTGCCCCAAAAATGAAAGTCCAAAGCAAAGGAGAACTAATGACCTCTGGAAGCATAAGGTGGTGGCAGGCAATGGAAGCTAAACCTCCAGTGACAATAGTTTAAAATCACAACCCTATTTAACCACAGCTATAGTTTTGTGAACAGATATATTTTCACACCCAGAAATATACTGTAATACATGTACAATGAAGGGGAGATGCATTCAGACACTTTGTCTGTAGTTAGTTTTCACTGTCTTAAATGCAAATATTAAAGAAAGAGCACGCTCTGGCAAAATTTCCTTGGGCGGGTCGGGGCGGGGAGGGGCGGAGAAGAGAAAAAAAGAAGCTGGGCCTTCTAAGTTATTTTTATTCTCTAGCTAACTAGAAGTCAGTCTCAATGAAATTTTCTCCCTTAGAAAGTACCAATTACAACACAGAAACTACAGTTACTTTCAAACCACAGCAGTGTAGTACTCTTGACTCCTGCACATTAACATTTCTTAGAAATTCTATTGCACATTTTAACTTTTCAGGGAGTTTAAATGTCTAAGTTAGATTATATGAATAATGTAAGATTGTTAAATTGTCCTCCTCTCTATACTGACTGGAAAGGAAATTTAAATGAATTACACATCAGTGATTTATCTAGAGACCATGATCTCGATATCCAACCATTTATCTGTTTAAGTTCTACTTTGGTTCATAAAGATTTGAGAATGTCTGTCTTAGTTTGTTAGGCCATGTAGAACTACATCCTAAAGGAAATTCTGCCTTTACTTGTCACAACAAAAGCCGATTAAAAACGCAGTGAATGTATGTAAGTATAATGCTGACCTTATTTGACTGCTCCAGTTCTCAAATATTTACTTACAAAGCAGAATATCCACATATCCTCAAGTTAGTAGGACACACAAAGAAAATAATTGGGCATAAATTCAACATACAGGTCATCATATACATTGCCTTTATGAAAGGAAGTAAAAAGGAGAGCAATCCAGAACTACCTAGACTCATCAGTCCTAAGGGTGATAGAAAGCAAAAGCAATGTCATTGGGATGCTTGCTATGCAGTTGGCATATGACTATGCTATTCATCATGGAGACAGTTATGATGTCCAACAGCATGTTATTTCAAAGAAACATCAGAGAAGTGCCAGACAGAGAGTCAGAGCAGGAACTGACAGTTCTCTGCAACACAGGCCTGTAGTTCAAGATACCAAGCAGATGCACTTGTGATGTGTCATCAGATTCTCTTTTGCATTTACTTATTGTAGATCAAAGCATTGACACAGGGGATGAAAAATTGCTGGCTCTGTTCTATCACAAGGATTCTTTGATCAGAGGCTACATTTAAAAAAAAAAATCAATTTCTTTATTATGCCTCGGTGCACTTATTGGATCCAAAAATCTCTAGATGCATGTTTTGTCAACTCCCATAAGTAGTGTTGAATCCTTATTTGCACCTTGATTAGATTTTCTCTGGACATTGTCATGGACCCACTGACTATTAAATAGTTTTATTGTCATAATCTAAATTTGCAAAGGTGTTAAATCTGGTGTCTGTAAAATTGTAATATAGTATCACAAGATAAGAATTCCTCAATAAGCTTGAGTAGATCTGTGCAAATTCAAGAGTTAATTTCTTCTCATGTCCTACCCGGTAATAGTCAAAGCTAGAATTTTAGCTGAATATATTGCAAGGCAGGTTTTCCAGTGCTCAACGTAGCTGATGCCTAAAAATGTGCTACACGTTCTTCTAGAAATTCCAAGTTATTAGAAGTTTCTGTTATGTTAACACAAAAGGCTTAAACTAGCCAAGCATGGTCAAGAGGTGGAAATGCTGCCTGCCCTTCAAGAGACACTAATTCCTGCCTTGTGTTTCAGCCAAGGTGATACAATGTTAGCGGTAAAATATTGATAATGGCCAGCCTCCTCTTACATGAGTTCAGTGAAGACTGTGCAGCTGTCCAGACTTCTATAACTTTTTAAACAGGAACACACATTTGCATTCTTCTCCCTCCTTGGATGCATCGAAACTTGACTGGACACGACCCCTAGCAGCCCAGTCTACGTTGACTCTGTTCTGAGCAGAGGGTTGGCCCAGACATCATCCAGAAGTCCCTTCCAGCATTGGCCTGTGAGCCCATATCTCAGAGTTCTTGTTGATTCATCCTTAAATTTATACTGTTTATTGTTATAGTATTTGCAAAAAATTCCAAACTTAAAATTTAAATTTTAATTCTGTTCCAAAACCTATTTATTTGTACAACATGAGCAAAAAATGGGATACAACATTTCAATTTCTCTTTCGAATTTTAATCACTCTTAGCAGCTTCCTCTTTCCACTCCCCTAGTCATAGCATTAGGATGTAGTGAGAGATGTAATATTATTGGGCAAGTTTGATTTTTTTTTAACTTATTTGAGCAAAACATAATCTGTGATTCCTGATGCTCTCTGTACACTGGTTTTATTTTCAGTAACAATGCCACCTGCAGTGCTAAATAAGAGATGTTTGAACAGTGCAGTGCATAGTCTCCTCAATATTGGCATTTAAGGAAGGCTACTGAGCAAAATTTTTATCCATAATATGCAAGAATCTCAAACTAATGAAATATCCTCCTAGTTTCTCTTTCATATTCAAACTTACCACAATTTTTCCATTATAACTACAATTGATTGAGAGTGCTATACTAGTTTCAAAACACAAGATGTGTGCTGGGGCACCAAGAAGCAACCATGCCCTGTAGGGAAGCTGGGAACTGGAAGCCCACAATCAATAGCGCTCAGGACTCAAAGAGCAAAATTCCAACATTCATCTGCTGCAAAAGAAAACATTTACTCTGCAAGTAAAGAGAATCATGAGTGAAACAGTTACAGCTGTATAGGTCAGAAAAGCAGCTTCTGGCTAGCTACATTCACACTACTTAGAAGCCTTTTACACCATGATAGGCTGCTGGCATATGGGCACAAACTAAGTAGTTTAGCTTTCACTTTAAGTGCTAAGCATATGGTTGAAGCTGTGTAAAGAAATTTTTATCACTCCTCCACCCCACCACCCACATAGATATCCAAAGGATCCATTCTCCCAGATTATCAGTTTAGCTCCTGAATAAGTACCAAGCTCACATAAATTATTTTAAGATCTGAGCTATGTACATGGGGTCAAGGAAGAAGTGCAGAGACACTTATATTAGAATTTATGTATTTCATTTTTTACATCATTGTACTAACATTATGTCCAAAGCACAGCACACAAGAAAGTAAACATTTTTTCCTTAAACAACACTCCTCCTTTGATTTCTCCCTCCCCTCAAACACATTGAATCACAGGCTTTCAGTATCCATGTACTCTTACTTGTAGGAGGTGCAACCAGTTCTATCTGTATCCTTGGTCCCTCACCCTTTAATCTTTTTTTCCAGATCTCTCACTCAGGAGAGTCATTTCATTAAGTAAGCTTAGATGTAGGTGGCTTAGTGGTTAACAAGTAAAGAAATTCATGATGGTAGTGTGATCTGTATGACTGATCAATAAAAGAACAAACAAATCTTTATTAATAAACCCTAGTGCATCTCTGAAAGTACTTCAAAACAGGATCAAACTATATCAAATTGATACCACCAGCACTATCCCACCCTGTCAGACATTAAACTGAATTCAAAAGTGAAGCAACTCCCATGTCATGGGTTCCATCAAGATTACAGCATTAATATCCTAATTTTGAGTGGCTTCAAACTTCCATTGCATTGCTATTGCATGGGAAAGATTAATATACATAAATGTTAGAATAGTTTTAAGTAGATTATACTTCTTATGTTAATAACTATCCAATATTTTAAACTGATTACTAGTGGACACTTAAAGGGAAGTTTCTTGCTGCTTCTTACTCTCTTCCCATCCTAATAACAATTTCATCACTGTTATTATGCTTTTGCGTCACACTATCCAAATCTGAAGCCTTTTTGTCTACAAGCATATACAACACTAATTGTTTAAATAGCACATTCACAACTTTCCTCCTTTTGCTTTCTATACTCCTACTGTCTTCCAACTATTCTCTATGCTGGTGATCACGATGGTAATACCTAAGAGTCAAGAAAGGCAGGAATCCCACTGTATTCAACTCTATAACACACAGAAATAATTGTTGTCCTGACAAGTTTGCAATACAAAAGAAGAAAACTAGATACACGGTATAGAAAGTATGTCATACAGGCAGAGGTGACAAGCCACTGTAGCCAGTACATTATCATTACAAAAGATTTTACTTTTTTAGAACACTGAGCCTGTTTGAAAGACAGGAAAAATAAAAATTCAGGAACTTCATCAAGATCAAGTTTCTGAGAATCTGTATCTCTGTTTCTAGAATACCTAAAAAACATCACAAAGTTCCTAGAAACCAGGTGGGAGTTCCTAGACTGAAAAAGGGGAATTCATGGAAAGCATTACAGAAAAATAGATAGGTTTGAAATTTCTAAAAACCCATTAAGGTATTCCTAAAAAGCAGACAGAAAAAAACCACAGAAAGTGCTTGGGGAATTCCTGGAAAGCATCAGGAAATAGCCTTAGAAACCATATGTGGCATACATAGAACATAGGCAAAAAAATGTTACAGAAAGCTCTTGGGAAATTCATGTAAAGCAGGTGGAAAATCCCATATGGGGCATCCCCAGAATGCACATGGGGGGATTTCACGAAAAGCTCTTGAGGACTTCCAAAAAAGAAGGAAGAAATCTTCCTTTCCAGGCAGATTTGTTTTTGTCATGGTATTCCTCTTCTCAGATCGAGAAGATATGTTTTATTCAAGAGGCAAGAAAGTTCTTGACCTTATAAGCATTTCTCCTATTGCCCTCGTTCCCTGTGGGTCAATGGACAAGTATCTTCTGCTGACTTGCTGGACAGAGGAATATGACAAACCTTTTGGCTCCTGAAGACAGACAATTCATGAGACCTTCTCTACTAAATAGATTCCATGACACTCCACAGAAATATTAAACTCAAGGAAACATTAAGCTTTTACGTCACAGATTAAACAAAACCCCAGTTCAAAGAAGAGACTAATGGAAATTGATATCTTCAGGTGAAAAGTGTCCCCTTTTCCTGAATATTAACAGGAGTCCAAATTCTAAAGTGGCATACATTTATAAATTCAGCAGACAAAAGTCCAAACACTCACTCCACTTGCAAGAGGCAAATAAAGTTAATGTGATTGTCTGAATATAAGTGTAACATTTACTAGAAATGGTAGCATTAATAGGTCATGTAATATGATGTTTAGAAAATATAAGAGGATTTGAGACTACATCCAAATATTTAATATCAATTTTAATCCAGATGGCAAACAACAGAAAATGATAAAAATAAACCTAAACTGATGCTAAGGGTACAGGCACCCTTAGATGAGTGCCAGCTGTTCAGCTATTGCAGTTTTATGCTTCTTTGAAACACTCGTGCCTATGAAGCACATGGACCACATGCTTTTTATTGCTGACTAGGTGCTGCAAAATTCTATGAAGATGTTTAATGTGTCATAATTTAAAAAAATACAGCCATAAATACATAGAACGCATGCATTTCAAGTCCAAGAGCAGTGAAGTGACAAATATCATTACTGATTTCATTCATTATGTTTTCTGTTCTTTTCTGTTGCTAGTTCCATGGGTATTAAACCCAGCCATGAATCAGACCTATGTACATTAACAACACAAAAGGTTGAACTTCCTAAACAGGCTAAGCAGTCTTCTTTTCCTTTGTCAGGGCTAAAAAAGTACTTAATCATTTATGAGAAACAAAGCAGCTCTAACAGGGGAAGCTATTAGGATGAATCACTGTTCATCCTAAAATAAGTAATAATCAAGTGCTTGTGAAACCCACCTGGGAAATATCCAAGTTCAAGTCCCTCACCCAAAGTAGGCAAGTCAGAGACTTACACGAGATACTCAAGTGGAATGCAAGAATATTCACCATAAATGGCAGTAAATTAAAGATACCTATCTTCCTAACTGTCTTCAACTACTGTTCAAAAAGTAATTATCTTTGCCACTATCAGTGAGTTTCAAAAGCAACACATTGTATTATTAGATTTAGCAAAAAAAAAAAGATGCAACTCAATATATGCAATATAAATTAGATGGCAGTAATGAAAGGATTCTCTCTTCTCTTGTAATTATTTATACTATACCATTGTTGAGGCTTATACAGAGCACCAGAAAATCTCCCTTTACTTACATACTGTCCAAGCCTCCATGATATTTTAAGTATTCTTAAGATTATACTTAGTATTCTTCAGTACTCTTGAGATTACATTTACACTCCTGAGAAGTTCTCAGGGCCATGAAGGAGCCATTGACAAATTTTACATTCACAAATTCTCAAGGTTTTCTCTTGAAGTGTCTTTTTTTTTTTTTTTTTTTTTTACATACTATCTACTCTTGGGGTTTACCCACAATTTTAAACAGGCCACAATCTGACCCATTAGGAAATTAAATGCTATAAATTAGACAAGGTCAATGACCATGTAAGCTTTAGTCCTACTGTAACCTTGTAATCTGTATCATTATTTCACAGCAACGGCTTACCTTGTGCTCATGTCCAATAGTCCCAAGTCTTATGAGGAGCGGCTGAGGGATCTGGGGTTGTTCAGTCTAGAAAAGAGGAGGCTGAGGGGAGACCTTATCGCTCTCTAAAACTACCTGAAAGGGGGTTGTAGTGAGGTGGGTGCTGGTCTCTTCTGTCAGGTGTCTGGAGATAGGACAAGAGGAAATGGCCTCAAGTTGAGGCAAGGGAGATTTAGGTTAGATATTAGGAAAAATTTTTTTACTGAGAGGGTTGTCAAACATTGGAATGGGCTGCCCAGGGAAGTGGTTGATTCACCATCCCTGGAGGTATTCAAAAAGCGAGTGGACAGGGTACTCCAGGGCATGGTTTAGGGGGCATGGTTAATGGTTGGACTTGATGATCTTGAAGGTCTTTTCCAACCAAAATGATTCTATGATTCTATAAGTTTAATCATTTATCATTTCATTCTTTATTTAGTATGCCTTTTAAAAGACTTATATCTTAATATAACCCATGAAATGACTTGACAGACAAGAATAAACTTCTCAGTGACAACAATTTTCCTTTTTTTTTTTTTTTTTTTTTTAAATCAAATAAGGTGATTGTCCAATTAGGAACTCATGAAACTTGGCAGGAGAACCTAACCTCACATAGGTAGTACACCGCTGATGCTTCCCAAGACTCTGCTCTCTTTGAGGCACTGTGTGGACAAAGGGGTAACGCAACTGTAATTAACCTTTCTCTGCCAGTATAGTGTTACAGCTATCCAACCGCAAAGTCTCTTTCCTCAGAATCGGGGTGGCGGGGGGGCGCACTATTTATTTTATTTCTATTTTACCCTAAATGTATTTGGGGTTACCTTTTCTTTAGGTGGGTGGGATGGCACGTTGATTAATCATTTCTGCTTAATTTCATAGAATTAGACTATTTTAACTGAAAATTTGAGATCTCCTAGATACAACTCTTCTAATGTTAAGAAAGGAGGAGTAAAACTAATTCATGTGACTAACAAGTGATTTAAGTAATGCAAGTTGAATTACTTATCCACAAATAACGTTAGAAATGGAGATGCAAGAAAATTAAATACTTCATATTCTGACAGGTGATGTTTAGAAGCATATTTTCAATTTAGTAATGTTAAACGTGAATAACGGCTTATCAGTCTGAAAACATCATTTTTTGTATCTCAGAGAAAGAACCAGTGTGAAAAAAACTGATCACAATGGTCCTCGTGATAAATAAACATCAAATAACCCAGACAAGTGCAAGAAGGGAATAATAGTGTTTCACTAAGTTGCCTGTAATCACTCCCACCAGAATTAACTAACTTTTTTCATTTAGTTTCAAAACACCTGACAGAAACTTGTACCAATACTCTTTTTTGTAGGAATTGAAAGTCATCCTTTCTCATTTTGAGACGCTTTCTTATATCTTCAGTGTGATAATTGTGCAATTATATTTTATAGACATTCAAAATGCATTTGGTAGGAATGGTGCTGAGGACCATTTTTTAGTTTATAGACTCTCATGAGTTGACACACTAGCTACCACATCATCTTGTTACGAAGGATATGTAAGTAGCATCTTATCTGCAATCAGTATATTTTGTTGCCTAACTCTTCATCTTACCTTTTATTCATTTCAGAACATATATGTCCCTAGGGAAGAGAATTTGCTAAAGAAAAGTAATTTTTTCATTTTGCCAGGCAAAGCCATCAGTGGATGAACTGAAAATTACTAAGTTGTAATATTACATTTAAGTAAATACTATAATCTTATTCTTAATGAAATAATCCTTTCAAGAATAATTCAGATCAATTTTGATATGAATATTACTGCACCAGCTACAGCTAGCCTGGAACACAAAAAGAAAAAATGTGTCATTAAGCTAGAACTGTCAAATTCATAAACGGTCAAAAAAACCTATGAAGCAATATGTACAATGTGATAACCTGGAAGAAACCAAGAGTAGAGCATTAGCTGTATTTAATTCTATTTTTAAACATTATGCTTTCTGAGAAAACCGATGGGGAAAACGAGAGCTATTTAAAAGACTCAGGAAAAAAAAAGGATCCAGAAAAGTTAGGTTCATCTACGTTAATGAAGAAAACAGGAGATATAACTAATTTCCCCAAAAGAAAATAACTTAGCCTTGGAAAAACCCTACATGCCACAGTAAACACTAAAGACAGGGAAAGTTATGGATGACATTGGTCAACATGTGATAAACCAACAAGTTAATTTTAGTTACACACAGAGGCATAACATATGGGACTTGAGGACAGGAAGGGAAACTAAAATACTGCAGTCAACATTGGGTAGGTGATTACTAGAATTGTGCAAAAACTTGAAGTGAACCATAGAACTACAAAAGGGTTAGCAGCAGAAAGGAATAGAATTAAAAGCTGATTGGCACAAAAAGATTGCTTCATCTGCACCATTTTCAGGTGATCAAAGGCTAAGCATTTATCTAGAATTAAATGCAAAGCATTACTTAGGATAATACAGCAATGCAAAGCCAGGAATAGCTATGAAATAAATACAGGGGCATGCTGAATTTAAGTCACTAGAAATCAGTTTTGCATCGGAAGACTGCTGGATTAGGTAATGACCTTTTGGTCGGCCCATCTAGTCCATAGCGCTACAATCTACAAGCCACTAAACAAAAGTCCTCATATAGCATAAATGACAATAAAGAAAAAACACACTTGCAGAAAAAGTTGTTGAACAAATCACCAAGGAAAAGCCTATGACTAATGATGTAACTTAACCAGGTGTAATCACTGAAGTGCTGGTAAACAGAACTATAGCAAGGATGTTGCACAGATCTGAAAGGAAACCATTTTTCCTGAAAGACTGAAACCAAAACTTAACCCTCATTAGACTCTACTACTTCACTGAAAATTAAGTTAAATTAATTCAAAGTTATGAGTGGCCAAGACATGTAAAAACCACAGAAAGAATTGGACTGATACTTCATGGAAAGAGAAAGCCTTATCACAACTGAGGCATTGTTCTAATGGGAATACTCATTCTCTAGACTTTTCACCCCAAAGCTCTCATCCATCTGGTTATGTGTTTAATGAACCAGTGTACTCTGTAGTAAATATTATCTTTATTGAACCAGTGTGTGAAGTCAGGCCTTAATTAGAAACAGAAGACTCTTCTACAGCTGTCAAATTCAGCATATATGTCTTCAGAACAGCACCCATAACTTATTTGGGGAATTTGAGAGTGTAACAATAGGCTTGACAGTGTCAGAAGATTTATAACAACAGTCTAATTAGACTCTTTAGTCTGACAGAAATAAAGAGCATGGGGGAGAACATGAGGGGCAAGAGCACTCCTGGTGCTCTTTCCCAGTGAAGACCCAGTAACAAGTGTGGGTTAACTCAGCCTGGGTACAAGTACACAGTAGATGAAAACACTCTCAGGTTATACTTCATCTGCCTCCACATTCCCGATTTCTACATGTAGGGCTGTTTTGAGGGAACTGTTCTTCTTTCAGGGAAACCTGCATCACCAGAAGAAACAGAAATGCGCAGTATGAAACTTCCTAGCTGTTTCCTGAGGCCCTTATACAGTTAATTGGGAGACAGAGAAGCAAAGCTTATTTCGAAGGCAGCTCTGCACAACCATTGCATTAGTACCCTTGAAATAGAGCATTTTCCTTTCTGCCTTTGGAATTACTTTCTGCAGATCTGTGCTAGACCAGCATAACTGTAATCCCCACTAGTTTATACTCATCATGCTCTCCAGGGTCCTTTATCTTGAACCTTTTTAATTTGCTCTCCATTTGGGGCTATTGCCGTTATCCTTTCTTGCAATTTCTAAGGTGGGGTTTTTTCCCTTTTTTTTTTTTTTCTTTCTCTCTAAACAGTTACATACCATGAACTGGAATTATATGTAAAAACAGAGTCACAAATTCAAGGTGGTATCATATGTATCTCCAGCCAGTAGTGCCTGGGACAGACTGTCTCTTCCTGTTCTTCACTTATTAAGGGTAGACAGAGCATCCTCACCAGACATTCAATGTCTCAGCTTTGCAATTATTCGCTCTCTTGTGCTTTTTAGTTGTATCTTTTTGTAAGTCTCTTTTGTAAGGTCAGTAGACACATACAGTTGATTTAAATATTACAGCTATTTATTTCTGGCAATAATACTTCAGTTTTTATTCTTTTTAATTAAAGAGACAGCAGAAATAATTGCCTTCCATTTCATGACACTCATATTTCATTTAAATATCTCTACCTTATTTAAAAAGTGGTTTCTGCTTACTTTTTTCTATTTAGCATATAATTTTAATAATTTTCACAACTAACCAAGAAGCTGAGATGAGGATTACAGAGACACTCAAATGCACACACAGAGGAAAAACAAGGCAAAGCAAGATTTTATGCAGAGGTCTCAGCTCTTTCACTTACTTGCTCCTTCATATTTGTCAGTATTTTATTGGCAGCTGTACCAGATAGCAGAGATATACCAATTTTACACCCATATATAAAATGTTTCAACAGGGGCAGAAAGAAAGGGACATAGACTAATCACAAAAAGAAAAAGCAACAGTAATAAACTAACCAAAGCTCCAAAATTTATCAAAGCACAAAATACAACTTCAAAAGGTTCCAAGCTTGCAAAATAATGTGCTTTTCATTCAGTTAATCTAGGAGTTAAAACAAAAGGTATGTCTTTGTCTGGCAGGGTTGGTTTTTCATTTGTCCGAGCTTTTCTGTGTTTACTATCAGTTCATAGCATTACAAAAAGCATTCAGATAATCAGCACTATCTCAGAAGTTATGCAGTAGATCAAGAGACACAATCTCCAAGTGAGAGTACAGTCAGAGCATTACAGAGGGAAATCATAATGAGAAGAAATTAATTTGAAAAGAAGTGATTTTGAATTGTTTAGTATAAAAAAGAAACTAATAGGGATTTTTTTTATAAAATTGTATTACTTACACTTGAAGATGTGTGTTAGTATGGTAACTATAAAAATAAAAAGCCCAGGAGACTGGGGGAAAAGTCTGTTTCTAGAAAATAGCACCCAGAACTTGAAAATTACTGTTAACTGAATGAATCTACTTTTTTTAAAGTTGTTCCCAGTGTCAGAAGCTATCAGATGGGTTCAGAAGATTCCCAACTCACATAGCAGTATGTCAGGAAAGAAGTTTACTTTTTAGTTTAAGTCATTGCAATAGTGTTACAATAATTGCTTACATTGTAATCTGCTTTGCTCTTGATTTCACTCAGATTTCAATATAAAGGCATAGTGTTTGAGGTTAATTTTAAAGGTAGAAAGACATTTGGGGGAAGAACATGTGTATATAATAAATACAATTCTCCTAAAGACTGCTGATATTTTAACAAAATCTGAGATCAACCTAACCTGGTTATTATATATGAATGTGTGATATATTAAGCTTTAAGTTATAGTAAGACCATCAACAAAAATAATAGTAGCCAGTACATTCATTCAAGAACAATTATTGCCATCCCCATGTAGATACGCAGGGAGATATGAAGACCCAGGTACCCTTTATGCGCACTGTGCAGTACAGCCTGAGCTGTTACCGAGATATCTGTAACACCACAGCCTAGCTCTCATCCTTGTAACACTGCTGGCAATAATTTAAGTTTAATGTGGAAGCAATGCAGGCCTTATTCACTTTGTCCCTATCCAACAGGCAGCGTTGAAACACCATATCATGAAAATATGCTCACAAAGCCATACCAAATGCCACTATTGAGCATGCTTCTTCGGCCATCTAGATCCCCTTTTCTTGTATACATTTCTCCAAACTCTATCAACTGTTTAAGAGTCAGCATCCATATCTAGAAAAGACAGTGTATGTGTACCTGCATCTAACACTTTCCAGATATGGAATGCTCAGAAATTCAGAATTTTATTTAAAAGATGTTTTGAATATTTTGATATGTCAAACATATACATATAGTCCTCATTTTGGGGGGGGGGGTCAATAAATTTTTACGTTACAAAGTAGGAAATGTATTTCTATTAGAAAGGTGTTAATGGCCATGTATTTGCAAAATCCTCACTAACAAGAAAAGTTGACAGAGTGTTGTAATAACAAGGTGATAGCAAACATTCTGAGACAAACTCTATTCCTGGATAACTTCAGTTAATTTCTGGCAACTTCAGTGGGAATTGTATGTGCATGCAGAGTTGCTTACAGTTTCCGTATGTTTGGAAACTTACAAACAGAAGCCACAGCCTCCTCTCCGTACTCAGCTTCTCAAGCTTGTCATCACTTAAAATGATTATTTCTGTGACACTGGGGAAGTTACACAGCTTTAGTATAGCATTGTAGGCAGATTCATACTGTGAATTTTGTACTTATTTTGATTCTGAAAAATTCTACAGTCCCCTTTAATTTCAAAATGGTTCTTAGACTTGGTTCTGCACAGACTGGCCATACCTGTCATAACTCAGTGAGTTATAGCACAGCACAGTAGGTCTTATGCATAAAAATCTCAGTTATAAACATTTTCTGTGGTTCATGAGTTTGTTTTTATGACTTAGAAACTCTTTCTAGATACAAACTTTATATTACAAATAATATTTATTTTTAATATTATTTATATTACAGCTTCCACCTATTGTATTCCCTTTTTCCCCCCCCCCCCCCTCAACTCACCTATAAACTAGGATTTTTTTGCCACATAAAATTCTAAGATTCCCTCTCTGGGATGCCTGTTCCTACCAGCCATCATTTTAATGATATATAATAGCAACCTGCCTTGAGAGAAGGGTCTCTAATGATATATAGCAGTATAATAGGTTCTCACAGCACACTGATGACATGTTGCAACTATACATCATCAGAGAAGCAGTCAGCAAGATGAGGAGTTCAGGGGATACACATGACCAGAGTACAACCATAAAGAAAAATGAAATAGAACCACAAAGCCAGTTCTGGTGATTCTGTCTGTCTGTGGCTGAAGGTATCCCCAGAGCCAGAGGTTTAACCACCACATGAATTCTGGTACAGGCTTAAGTGACAGAACTTTGGTGATAAGAACCCAACAACCAAAGTATTTCCTTCTAAATAGCACCAATAATTTAATTCTCTTCTGCTCTTATTATGGAAACAACTTCCATTCACTAGCACACACACATATTTTCAAGTGCAAAAACTCTGATGATAAAGTGCTCAAGTTACGTGCAAGAAGGTAAACAGAGAGCTATTAGTCATTCTATCTTACAACATAAGCCAGAGCAAGCAGGGAAATTAGCATGTTGCAGATTGAAAACAAAAAATGGACTTCTTTCATACTGCACATGAGAAGCCATAGACTGCTGCAGAGATCCAGGATATATTGCTTGCAGAAAGAATTAGATTAATTCTAGAGAGTATGAGAAAAAGGTTTTCACTCCTTGTTCTAAGTTTTATTATTAGTAAGCATATGCAAATTTCTGCAGTACCATAGCAAAGATGAAAAGTGATAAATATTTCTGGAAGAAGAAAGAAATGTGAAAGATGTACTATTTATATATAAATGTGTATTTATATACAAATAAACCTGTACATGCTATATATACACATATTTAATCATGCAGAGATTTATAAAAACAGATGACATTCTTTTATCTGAAGTGACACAGTCTTGCTATAAACCCTAAGATTTAACACTAGTTTGTTTTAATCAATAGGAAATATTCTTATTAACAGTATCGGGCTTTAACTGTTATATACCTCTACATTTCAAAATGGAGAGGCAAATATCTTAATTACTTTCAAACACAGAAGTCAAAAGCTCATCATTTCACTGAAGTAAAAAAATATTATTTAGACATCTCTCAGAAGAGAATATAATTTATGTTTTGCTTTTTGATTAAGAGTTGTTAGTTTTTACATGTTATACAACTCTGTACGGCAAAAGACATCGCGGCTACTACTTCATGTAGTACGAGGTTCCTTTTACTAAAGGCAGCTGTCAAATTATTTGCCAGTTTAAGCCTGTCTACCTTAAACATTGATAACATGGACTTTGCTTTTTTGAGTGACTTTCTAATGAGTCAAATGTAAATGATTTGTGAATAGTCACATACTGCTTCCAGACTGATATTCAATGCTCTGAGCTAATTAAATTTTCAGGTTATGTTGTCAATATTAACAATTTCTTCAGCACTACAATTCTTGGAGATTGTCCTGTTTACAATTAAAACACAAAACAGGTTATTTAGCAATTTTTTTAATATAAATACTTACATTGTTTCCTTACAATATCAAACATTTATTCCACTTACGTTCACATTTTCTTTTCCCATGAAAAGTTATTTGAGGCTGCGCGTTTTTAAGCATCTTAATATCTGATGAAAGTCCCTTGACAAATATTGCCAAAATGGCATCAACTACTCCAAATTTGAGTTTCTGCGAGCACATACAACCAAAACCGCACTGTTTGGAAATGTTTGTCAGTGAATTCATCTAATTAAAAATCTACGTTTATATGTGATAATCCAGTAAATTTGCATAAGGGTTACAGTCACAAATCTAAATCAAGATTTCTTCCCCTTGCCCACCCTGCATCCAGCCAAGTGTCCTAAATACTCAAAAACAATGAAACCTTTACTACTTGCATATGCTGTTTAAACATGTAAGCGTGTCATAGCTTAGCTATATGAACATAACTTACTACCATACTTTAAAAATCAAACTATGAACTCCATTAAATTATGGCTGAAACATTTTTCAAGCTACTTTTACAGGTTTACATGTTCCCTCTGCTGTCTTCTGAATGACTAATACCCTTTGCTTTATTATTTCTGCATCATGACAGAACAGGAAATTAATTATGGAAAATGGGGTCACAGCATGAAATTCTGCAGTGTAACCAGTTGCTTTGTCTTGTCCTCCTACGTTTTGCTTTGCTAGCATGAATGAGATGAAGGGGATGGAATATTTTTTGTAAGATATTTTTCCTACAGATATATTTTGAACTCATTATTAAACTTTTCTAGCATTATCACATTGCTGTTATGAATGTTTTAATCTAGAAGTTCATGTAAACATTAAAACCAAAATCTGACTGTCGTGGTTTAACCCCAGCCAGCAACTAAACACCACGCAGCCGCTCACTCACTCCCCCCCCACCCAGTGGGATGCGGGAGAAAATCGGGAAAAGAAGCAAAACCCATGGGTTGAGATAAGAACGGTTTAATAGAAAAGAAGAAACTAATAATGATAATGATAACACTCATAAAATGACAACAGCAATAATGAAAGGATTGGAATGTACAAATGATGCGCAGTGCAATTGCTCACCACCCGCCGACCGACACCCAGCCAGTCCCCGAGCGGCGAATCCCTGCCCCCACTTCCCCGTTCCTATACTGGATGGGACGTCCCATGGTATGGAATACCCCGTTGGCCAGTTTGGGTCAGGTGCCCTGGCTGTGTCCTGTGCCAACTTCTTGTGCCCCTCCAGCTTTCTCGCTGGCTGGGCATGAGAAGCTGAAAAATCCTTGACATTAGTCTAAACACTACTGAGCAACAACTGAAGACATCAGTGTTATCAACATTCTTCGCATACTGAACTCAAAACATAGCACTGTACCAGCTACTAGGAAGACAGTTAACTCTATCCCAGCTGAAACCAGGACACTGACATATGATAAAAAAATAGTTAACAACTATAATTATTTCTAACAAGAAATATCCAAACAGCATTTTTTCCTTTTGGGGGCCAGAAGCAGTGGAGGAAATCAACAAATCTGCAAGATGGTTCAAATTGACCCAATTTTGTGATTATCAGAATAAATTTTTTTGCCAAGCCATTCTTACTACTAATGATAATCATCCTTTAATGTGATTTTATGCCCTAGTTGCATAATGAAATTTTGTGTTGATATGACTCCACTTACATAGATCTGATTTCAGAAGAAAATTTTAAGGACTTAAAAGTGGTCTCTTTTTCAAAGAAAATCGTCGTTCACCATTCTCTCTGAAGTTAAAGACCTGAAAGTAACATAGCCAGATATTTAGATACCTTTCTTCAATAAGAAGTGATAATTTTAGCTTTATCACGTCAATAGTTTCCACCATCTTCATAAGCTTGCACTGGATAAATCATTGTGATGAAAATTTGAGATATCATTTCAAATTAAAAACTGATTATCAGTGAAGAACAACATCTAGCTACTGGAATATTTCATTTTGTGCTCATTTCTTGAAAGCATTTGATTTTGGTACAGCAAAAATACAGGATATTGTCTTTTATGTAAGAGATTTTTTTTTCTTCTAGTTAATTTTTCCTTTGTGTCTCTTTATTGTTCTTCTACTTAAAGGATAACTCCACTTATAAGCTGTTTTATTCTCACTTCAGTAACTTAAGATATATATACTTTACAGTACAGGTTTGTTTCATCATTCAAATCTATCTGCTGAAGATACTGGTATTTTAAAAAATAAATTTTAAGGACTACTGCCAGGACAGATTCCATGTAGTCTATCTGTGACACACTGAATTCAGCTGTGCTCTCCTATGGTGTACATGACCAGAACTAACCTACATTGACAGTGTTGCGTAGCTGATTAATGCAATCCACATTGCAAGTCACAGAAATATGGATTGACATGTTTACTTTTAAACATTTCATCGATTTGAAGATACAAAATCCTCTCAAAATTCAAAAGGTCTATCAGATGCACCTAAATATTGACTTTTGCGGTTGATAACATAAAGTTGACAACTTTGCAAAACACAGTTCATCAGACTGCTTCTTGACTATGAGAAGATATTATTCCTTGTGTTTATTTCATAGATGTGCATACACTCACAAGAGGTGGTCCTGATACTTTCTGAAGGTTTCAAAGGGGTATTTGTGTAGCAGTTACTAAGGGCTACTTCTTCATACATTCAAGTTTCCCCTCTAAGGTTATTGCAGCCAGACAGTTTAAATACGCTGCCCCTACCAGCTGCATTGGCAAATAGCTGACAGAAGGAGCAAGTAATTCTGATTTAACAGGTTTTTTTCTTTCCTTTCTTTATCTAAATAACATGAGCAAATGGTCTTCCTTATTTGACCCAGACTAGAAGTGCGTGCAGACTATTTAATATCTAATTTATTAATACATTATTATTATACCATTATTAAGCAATAGTATTTCCCTCGACAAGTTGGCTCCATTCACCTTCTAGATTTGGATGTCATCAGTACTTGAAAGAAAATTATGTTATCAAAAACTAGATCTCTCAAAAGATTAACATACTTGAGGTTAGAATAAGTTCCACTGATTGACAAATTTTTATCTTCAATTCCACGAAGTGAAATTTTTTCCCACCATTGTTGGTAACTTCTTAATAAAATCTGAACATGTCTATTTATGTGTCAATATTGCTCCTGTTATCTCTCCTCCACATAGTGATAATTTATTCCTGTATAGCCATAATTTCTAGTTTCTCAAACAGTAATTGGAAACACAATTTTGGAGGTCCAAAATGTGAAATTTCATTCTGTGAAATGACCAGAAAGTTTCTAAACGTATTAAAGTAACTTCCTCTTCCAAAGTTATCTTACTTAGGAGCCCTACTTGAACACTGATGTACATCTTAATGTATTCTAATGAATGTAAATTGAAATACAACAAATACAAATTAAGTCTAAATCCAGAAATAGGTCTTTTCAATTCAGCAAGTTACGATTTTCACTAATTATTTTCTTTCCACATAAACCCTTTGTACCTTATATTTCCAACTTAACGCACCATAATATAGCATCAGACTTCATAAGCAGGAAACTAAACTTGTCATTGCCAGAAGACACACAGCTCTGCTACTGCTAATAATGGGAAAAATCAAAGTCTGTCTTTGGACCATAGTGACAGAGAAGTTACATGCATACAATCAAAATCTAATCTCTCCATCCATCTTGGACTGAACCTGCTGGGCAAACACATTCTTCTGACAGTACCAAGCACTAAAACTACTACTTTTTCAACATAAGTGAAACATTTTTAAAGCACTATTATAAAATATTTAGTAATTTTTTTTAAAAAGACAGACGTATACATAAAGTTCCAGGATAATATTTCTTTCAGAAAAAAAAAAGAAGCACCACTTCCAAAAGATATTACTAAAATGAAACAGAAGAAAACCTTTTAAATCCTTAATAGAAATTTGACAGTCCCCCAAAGATGATCAGTTATGTGTACAGTACTTCATTTATACCTTGTATGGTATTACTCCTTAAGAAGTCCACTTTAAAAGGAAATTCAAGGTCTTTGTATCCTAGAATAGGCCGACACAGACACATCTACCTTACCTGAACCAAGAGGCGGGATACAGTAGCTTCAGTTTATAGTCACAGTAATTCTGCCACATGGCTTTTGAACAAGAATTGGCCTCCATCCAGCTGGCTTGCAGAAAAGACAACTGCCTGCACCTCTGTAGACAAACCCTAAGGATTAGAGAAAGGGGAGGGGGGGAATCAGGCTGTTAAGGCAATCCAGCAGTCTTTGATCTAAAATGCTGTAATTTTGACCAAAAAAAAAAAAAAAAAAGTTGTCCAAAATTTCAGACAGAATACAACACATAAAGATATAATTTTTATTGAATTACTTAAAATACTGAAGTAAGCTTAAAGTCCCCACTGTAAATGCAGATCTACTGGTAATTAAAAATATTGCAACATGTTCCATGAGAAAATTAAATTGAAAGTTTATGGAAACTAATTAAACCAGATGAGACTGCAGAACTGAACTTCACAGAAGGATTTCAATGGACAGAAGAAATCAGTTTGTATAAAGTGGAGGCATCAGAAGAGCCTTAGAGCCAACACTGGTGAAAGGAATAGAGAAAATACTAAGCAGTAGCAAAGCTAAAAAAAAAAAAAAAAAGCAAACTCTTACAAGTAGCTATAAATAATGTGATTTTTGTGCAAAAGCAAGCCCCTGCATTAAACCTAGAGGTTGAAGGAATCAAAGGTACAAATAGATTTATAAAGCCTTTTTAAAGGAGTTGTATGCACCATCTATGAATACTTCAGGAGATGCCAAAATTAGACCAGGACAGTTATAAAGCTGCTTCTTGTACAAGTCTTTGTTTTCCCAATAGAACTATTTACAGACTTTCTTGTTGAGATTTTTACATAAAGAGCAGAACCAGTGCTAATTTTATCAGACACATTATGAACTAAGGAAGGGAAACTAGAAAATTCAGAGAAAACTCAAACAATAAAACAAGGTCATAGCATTTTAAAGATGATGTGATTATTGGATGAACCTAGAATTTCAGCAGACCAAGCAGGATTTAAAGCTTTCTGTATTGTTTTGAAAACAAGCACTGTCACCTGCATCACTCATTAACAAAACCTAACTTGTTAACTCTTCTCTTTTTTCTTTATGAATTACTCTGCATTCCTGAAACTTCATGGGAATTTTAAGCTCTTTAAAAATCTTGAAGAATCTTGCCAAAAAAGCCAGTATAAATTAGCCACATGATCTTTCAGATTTGTCATGAAATTATAGTTCTTCCACTTTTTCCTCCTTTTGAAGTCTCTGGCCAATTCAGAAAGCTAGATTGCCTGAAATGTTCAGCTCTGGAAGTAATTCACTATTTACTGCCCTTTCCAGAGGATTTGGCCACTGGTGAATTGAGTTTTTCTAATTAACATATTGATTTTTTTCTGATTAATATCTGTTTTATGACTGCTGTGAAACAGTCAAATAATTGGGAACAGTAATAAAATAACAGCAACCCTGACAATGATTCTCTTCTGTGGAGGAACTTCTTTGTACCACTACCATGTGGTAAGTGTATTTTTTTCCCTGTTGTTCTGCATTAGAATTAACAACACAAAAAGAGTTTCTGTCAGGCAAAGCAATAAAAGCAGAATAGCACTTTAAGTTTTGTATATACAATATTGCAGCTCAGCTGATGTAGAGTTAGCAACAGAAAATTAGCAAAGACTTGATATATTTCTGGAACTGAGTAAAAAGAAGAATCCTCTGTATCATACACACTACATCACAACTGCCATTATTATTGGAGAAGCAGAGCTATTGCTTATCACTTCCTACGCACATTAAATTATAAGCCTTATCTCTAATGAGAGACTGTTCTTTATCAGCCAAGTATTATTCTTCTATTGATGAATAAAATCTTTTGCCTTATAAAAGTAAAAACAAAACACATTTATGAAATCCATAAAACATGTCTTATTTAAAAGCCATTTCACACATACAAAAAACATAATCACATAAACAGATTTATTTTAAAACCAATTAAAAGAAAGGACATTTTGTTAAAATAAATTTTGTTTACAGAAGTTCTTTAAGAAAGTGTTTAAGCGTTTAGATAATCAAGATGAACTGTATACATCTGAAAACAATTGCTTAGCTGACTAGTTTTCTGACTGTGAATCTTATTTGACTTATTAACTATAGTTTGATAAAACCTGCTGCAAGCTGACCTCACACCAAAAAGAGCCTTCAGTCACGAAAGTCTCTGCTTTAAGGGCCATTACTGCTCATGTTGTAGCACAAACCAGGCAGAACCACAAAAAAAACCCCTGGTTGTAATCTTGCTTGCCTAATTTGTTCCTCCACTAATATCAAAGAAAAGGGCTGTTCTCATCTAACCCCCAATTTGTCTGCAAAATTAGCTACAAACCAAATTCTGAGGTGGTGCAGCTGCACCCAAGAATATAGTGATGAGTTGTAAGCTTAAAAAACACATGATGAAGACATAGTTCCTGATTTTCCTAAAAGGTGATACAGCTTTGTTGTGGAGAAACAAGTTTATTTTCCTAAACAGAGAAATAGACATTTAATCCCACATTTCCCCCCCTTATCTTTGGGAAAACCCAAAAGGACAATTAAGCTGACTATTCACAGCACACTAGTGTTAAATTAAAAATACAGTGTACAGTTACAAAAAAGGTGTTTATGGTCTAGCAAGTTATCTTTGATTTATACAACTGTGACCACATTCCAGCCCTAACAAATCACTTCCATCTACAAACAACACCAAGCATATTTTCCCACAGGGGACAACACTTTAAGCACTCAACCTCTAAAGCTGACAGATAGTATTTATACTGCACATTGTTATCCTACGAGAAAAACCATGGGTTTCTTTGCTCTTTTTCTACCATCTGTTTAAAGAAAAGTAAAATATATTAAAATATCTGCTTTCACAAGCAAGGTTCCTGTTGCAATTCTCCCTCCAGTTCAGCCAGTATCAAGGTTAGCTGTTACTTCCTGCACAGGTGCTATTAAGCAGGAAAGGAAAAACCAAAACAGGTGCCTGGTGCTATGGCTATAAGCCCTTCCCCTCACTGGGGTGAAGGCAATCAGAGACAACTTTGGAAACAGAGTAGGACTTAGACTGATATCAATGTTGTCATCATGGAAAATGTGCTAGCTAATTGCAAGCATATCTGAGAAGGACTTGTTTGCATACAATTGTTTTCTGATATTTAAATGCTTTAAAATAACTTTTATTGTATTTATTCCTTTTTCTAATGTCATAAAAAAAATACAGCTGTCAAAATAAAGGTAGTACATCCTCTACATTTCTGGTGAATTTCAAACCTGTTAAATATTGGGGCAAACATTCTGCTGATCTGAATTGGTATTATCTGGAGAAAGCTGAAATCCCAGAGCTGTGCAGAGCCCCAGCCGCTGTGGATCTAGTGCTCTGCTGCCTGGGTTTTGTTGGTCATGTTTAGTCTGAGAAAAGCACTTGCTTTTAAACTGAAACATAAATCTGCAAGCAAAAGTTTGACTCTGGGAGAAAGAAAAGAAAAATTACAAAATAGTTCCAAGGCGGGGGGGGCAGGTATCAAAATCTGTCTTATTCTCTACACTTGAAGATAAAGCAACAGCTAATGAACTATAATGATATACCTATGATAGTGCAGAGTTTCAAATGTCCATTTCTGATGGAAGTAGGCCTCAGGAACCCTAATCCCTGACTGTCACGTACAATTCCTGCACAAGAAATATAAAGCAATTCTTATTACACCAAGAAAAAGAAGCTGTTGGAATAAACCAGTTCTATCTATACCGCTGTTTTGACAGGTTATTATTGTATCTCTTTGCTTGTAATGCTATGAATATAGACTCTTCACAGAGCTAAGTGTGTGAATATTTATCTCTATATATGTATATGCACAGAACAAAGTTACTGAAGATAAAGAGTAAGTGAACAGTATGAGTTTGGAATTATGGTGAAGTCTGTAAGCAATTCATTCATACGTGTGTTTTGATCATTATGACTGAAACGCAGCCTTACGATATGGTATCCTTGATGTAGTTTTAGAGCACCTAGCTGTTGTTTTTAAGGCACTTGGACCTGATTCTCTCCATTGCTGGGTAGCAGGAAAGGAAAAAAAATCCCCAAAGCTCCATGTTGGCTATGGCAGAAGGTGGGTAGTGATGAAAAACAGTATTGAGTCACAAGAAGCACAATAGTTTGAGTTTCCTAGCACAGCGCACTACTGGCATAAAAGTATGGCCCTTTCACAAGCATCTGTGATGTGAAAGGCATCTATGAATACCCTGCTTTCTGTGCAGAAGACTGACTTCCCAGCTGTTCTGTACTTTATGTGTTAGTTTTATCCACGTTTCATTGTGTAATGAATTAAAAAGTTCTTTGACTGAAGAGGCCTAGCACACACTGGAGCAGAAAGGTCCTGGAGTCCCCTAGTGTAATACAAACTTTAATCTTCCCAACCAGCCTGTCTTTTGAAACACACCTGTAAGCCTCACATCCTTCTAACTCACCTTTAGCTGCAAAGGCCTTTGCTCTCCGTGCATCTCTGGAGCAGCCCTTTCGCTTGTATTGATTTTTAAGGAGCTATGGCACAAAAGGGACAATAGTCGAGACCATCTCTAAAAGAACCAAACTTCTCCCCTCCAACTTTGCGAGCAGGATATATTTCTTCTCAGAGAAATAAAGACATGGTCAAAGATTTGACCCAGAAAAGCTGTGTACACGGCGATGGCCTCTGTGAGGAGAGGTGAGGGGCTGCCCAGTGCCGGACACAGCCGGTTCCAGCCTGCTCTGCAATGGCCCCTCCGCACGCAGGCCGCAGCTGGGCCCGTCAGCAAAGCCAGTGGTGCCTCTGTGAAAACGTATTTGAGGAAGGGCAAAAGGCTGCCTGGCAGTGAGGAGTGAGGGGAGAAGAGTGAGAAATGGCCCTGGGAACAGCAAAGCCGAGGGAGGAGGAGGGGAGGAGGTGCTCTCACTGTTTGCCTCAGCCCTCGGCTCCCTCAGCCCCGCTGAAGGCGGGAAAGGCAGGTGAACAGCAGCCCTCCTCGTGTTTCAGCAATTACGTTATTCCCAGAGGTGAGTTTTTTCCTTTTTTTTTTTTCCCTTTAAGATCAGCCAAAAATTTGACAAACCAGAATGAAAATGAAGGAATTTTGCATTTAGATGAAGTTAAAATTCAGAGCTTTAAATATTCACAGAGAAATATTACTTAGTTTAAGTATGACTCACTCAAATTTCACGTAAATGTTCACTTTACTGCTAAGGCACTATTCTTACTCTGGCCTAGAATTCAACCTGAATATTTCACAGGAAAATCTGGTCCTGGAGCGCAGTGTGATTACCTTGGTAATAGTACTGCCATATTTCCATTTCCTGTGCTTCATGAATGGGAGATATAACAGCCTAAAAGATGGGAAAGCGGGTGTTTTGACACCTGAGAAAGTCTTTGGTTTAGACTCAGATTTTGACAGAACGTTCAAGGTACATTTCATTTGTTGGAATGGTTTGTTTGATGAGAATATCCCTCAGTCATAGAAAAAGACCAAGTCATAGAAGAAAATAGTTTCTCTCATCCTCCCTAGCTTATCTCTTCATCCTCCTTTCAGCATATAGCAAGGTATGTTTGCTTTATGGCTGGGATATTCAGTGAACTGTAATGACATCAAATTAGTACAACAGCAAATGTCTGTCAGAAATTAGCTTACATATATCCTTAATAGCTGAGCTAATGTTTTCTGTGTGATTGTGGCAAAGTGGTTGAGCCAGTTGAATCTGTCAGTCTGCTCCTAGTCTTTCCTGACACTACGCTTAGGAATTTAATGAGACAATACCCAATTTAACAAATGACAGCTCTGTTGCTTGCTCTCTCTTGTTACAAAGAGAATTGTCTTTTTCTGAATCACTTTTGCTTAAAATGTCATGTGTTTAAGCTGCTGTGACCAACCATTTTTTCTCCACCAAGTGCTGGGGAAGGTACAAGAGTGCGCTCAGTATACCACGCACTGTGAATTTAAAAAGTTAACTAAATGGGGGTGTGGGGTGGAGAAACAAAAGATATCTCACTGAGGGGAAAAAAAAAGTGTGTTCATTAAAAACACTTTAATAACACTGGCTTAAGAAAAAAGAAAAAGAAATGCCCAGAGTGAACTGGAAGTGTCCAGGGCATTAGTCCCTGTGTTTGAGAGTGTTGGAGTTTATGACAGAGCAGTACAGGCTGTTAGCCGTGCTTGTTCTAAAGCAGCTCTAGATTTTACTGGCTTATGGTAATGTCGCTGCAGACAGCTTGCTGCTGTGCTCTCTCAGCTGTCCCCTGGCCACACTAGAGTTCTAAGATCCACAATAAAAATCGCTTTTTGTTTTCATCTCAAAGGCTTTTATCCAACTACATTAAGCAGCCACTTATTTCATGAATGTAGAAGTAATGGAAACAGAATTTATGACTTCCCTGGAAAACTTTCCTGTTGTTTGTATGTAGTTCATTAAACCTCAGGAGGCTGTTTTCTCCGGCATGAACTCATACTTGAATTCACATACAGCTCCACAGGTAGCTTGACTTACTTAGTCAAGTGTTCACTTGAAAAGCTTTTGCTGTTTCTGTTTCGGGGGGGGGGGGGGGGCGGTTGCCTTTTTTTTTTTTTAGTATCAGATTTAACTAGAATTTCTATTCCTTTTGCTTCTGCAGAAGTTTGCGGCTAGCAAGGAGCTAGTGAGACCCCACTACACAAGAACTGTTGTAGATTCAGCTTACCTCCATGATGCAGTGGGCATGCTCTGCCCTTGGCTGCCAGCACGCCCTCCTCCTCCCCAGCTCCTCTGCAAACCTCGAGTGACAGCATGGCACTACACTACCTGAAGACAGAGGTGCTGCCCAGAATATACCCAGCATGATTACAAGCCTCCTGTTTCCTCAGATTTAACAATTTAGCCCCTTGCAATAAAAATTCTTTAAAATATTACAAGACATGTAGTATAAAAAGTTGATGTTTAACCTGTCAGGACCTGTCCTTTAGTGTTGTCCCCCACCCCTTATTCTCCAGCAGTTACTCACAGCATTCATCAGGCTCTGCTCAGGGGAAGTCCATCTGTTGTGTTCAAGGGTGGTCTGCTTTTCTGTTTCAGTTCATCAGATAAGAAAAGCTTTACCAGAAACAAGATATAGCCCTTGAAAGCAGAAGTTAGAAAACTCATCCCTACAAGCACGCATCTTTTTACTTAAACTTAAGTGGTCTGTGCCGCATCAGAATCATGGGAGCATATTGTTCATAAAAATACTGTTTTCTCATATCTGAATAAAAGCCATTTAAATATCAACAGACTGAGAAATAAAAAGACACTAGTTTCATGTGTGCGGGTCTTTGATGAGAGCTTGAATGAAATAATCTCAGGAAGGAATTAAAAATTGATGTAGATACACAAAATTGTCAATTTCATAAAACTGAGAAATAAGCATTTATACAATTTCTAACTGCTGGGAAGTCTCTCATGCATACATACATATGTGAGAATATATTGTCTTTAAGATTTCAACTCATATTGTCCTCTGTTAATTATCTTAGGAGTTATGTAGACAACCATTAATATTTTTCAGCTATTTCAAATCTTCTGTCTAAAACTCAAATCTTTATGGACAAAAAGAAACATGAAAAAGAATCAAACATGTGTCTAATGAAAGCTATGCCTACAGCTAAGTTGCATAGTTAAATGAAAATACAGATTTCTACAAATACACTCATTTTCTGTATACTAGTGCACACAGGGACTGTTAAATGTATTAGAGCTTCAGTCTGCAAAGCACTTAACCACATATAAAACTACATATGTACTAGTTTTCCTGTTTAAGTAGTTTCACCGAAATCATTAGATATACCTCCCATGACAGCTGTGGTGCAGCACAGAGATATCAAAACTAGCATAAATGAATTCATTTGGTAACTGGAAACAAACCATCAGTGACAGCACAGAGCTCAACACAGGTTAATTTTCTTTTCTGAGAAACTGCAGTCATTTAAAGATAGCTCGTATCTCTCTATGGAGTAATGGGATCTGCAGAATGGAGGCACCAGCTGTATTCAAGTTCCAAGCACAACTGAACATGTATCCAGTCTAGATTATTAGTAACATGCACAAATGACTGCAAAAAACTGAATGCTAAATTTTAACTGAAGGTGTCAGAGCTTTTGAACATGTCCCGTATTTACAGAACAATATTTCTGAAGCACTGAGAAAACCATTATCAACTTTGGAAAGCAGTGCAGTATCATTAATAATACCAGGAAACACAGTGGGTAATATATAATTTCTCAGAAATAAGTACTCCACGGTTAGAATACAAAAGTGTTAAAAATAATTATTTCTGTCAGCAGAATAGGAAAAGAAAGATGACAGAAAGATAAAGGTTGGGGGGGGGGGGGGGGGAGAAATCCCTTTTGCAGATAATGAAATTGCAAGCAGATTCACCGCAACGCATGAAAGTTTTCTCTTTCATCTGAGCTTCAGTTGAAAGCCAGAGCAGATGCACAGATGAGTGCAGTACCATTACCCTCACCATTACATACATGACAAACAGACAGGTTAATATTAGCACATAAGCTGGCCCAGAAAGACGCCACTGAACCCCTGCATCCAAAGGTTTACCGGGCAGACAGCTGTGTGCTTTTGAGCAGTACGGGCTGTCTGTGTTCGGAGAAAATAAAGGAAGCAAGCTTCAAACTAGACTGATTAGAATTTCGTTCTAGAAGATGACGACTTGATGGATATTTCATTTGACTTTGTTTGCGTTTTAAATTGAAAGCAGCAAAGATGTTCCTTGCTCTTTCTTGTAAAATAGATTCCGTAATTCTTAGTATATTCTTTGGTCTGCAATAACACTGGGAGTCATTCACCTTTCAGCGGTTAATTGCGTTGCTTTCTCAGGGATTTCTCAGGAAATCCCTGAGAAAGTTCCCATTTCCAAAAACTGTGCCTACCAGGGAGCAGTGGGAGGACCACCCCACGAGAGCAGGGATCTGGGGGCCGAGGGGCTGGCAGAATCATGGCCTCACCAAGGGGACAAGCCCACCACCCCCAGTGAGCCCAGCCCAGCCCAGCCCAACCTGGGAGTTCTGGGCCTGAGTACAGCTCATGCACGAAGGGAGGGGACCACCACTGAAGTTCCTCAACTTCTGAAAACAAATGATGCAGTTTAATCCTAATTCTCTATGGGTCTGTGTCAGTAGAGAAAGTCAGCTGCGCTCTCTGCACTGTAGATGACGATTTTCTGTGAGTGGATTTTTTTTGCTAAATACAAGCACTTATCTTTGTTAATTATTATTTTTGCATAGATAACTTTATTTGTGATTTGACTAGTAAAACTCTAAGGAGCTGGACCATCTGGAGACCAAAGTTAAAATTGCATTCCAGAGTTAAAATGCTCCGGGAGTTTGTTCCAGATGGGTTGCATAAAATCAAACTGCTGTAGGAAACACTGCCAGAAAACAGGTCACTTGACACACATAACCTTTGTGATAAATGTTTATATAAATTATCATTTCCAATATTGCATTTAATTGCATAAAGAGCTTTGTGTGTGAAGCAGAACAATGGGCTTGGTCTTTTGCTATCAGAAAGCTAAAAGATAAAGGAGTTAGTGAGAAGAGGACCAACTTGGGTTAATTTTGCTCTTATATCCATTCTGAAAGGGACCTGAATGAAGATATTTTTGACTTCTCATTTCTCCTTATTACATATTGCTTTAAAATATTTGTGAATTTATATTTACAGAAACAGGCTTGAACAAGTTGAAGTAAATAACTGGAATGGTAGCAAAATATGTCCTGTGATTTCTTCTGTTGTTATGCTCTGTTCTATAAAAGCCAGATGATGTACTCTTTCATAATCTTAACTCAATTTCATCTTTTTTAAGACACGTTCTTTTACGGAATTGAGAGAAGTACTCTGAAAATGAACATAGCATAGCATTACAGCATATGCATGGGAAGTGCAAAAAGTGCCAGGCTGAAGGCCACAGTGTTACTCAGAACATTAGGAGTAAAGTTTTGTCCCTCCTTTAGCCCCTGAGGAGTTGACCTATTAGTCAAATCTGATGCTGAACATCTGCAGCTTCTGTGAGAGACTGGTGCTGATTTACTTTGATGAAGCTGGTAAAAGGTGATCTCAGGAAGTCACCCAGGAGGTGTCTTAAAAGACCCCAAATTTAAAGTTGTTTATATTCATAATTTATTATAGTAATAATTTGAATTTGGAAAAAAAAATCTGAACAGAAATTGTCAAAGTCAGGAAAAGTAGCTCTTACTCAATGTTTGTCATTGTGGGACACATTTTAGTTGCTTTCCAAGGTTCAAATAGTTGACAACATTTAATTAAAAAACTAGAGAAAAAGATTTATTCCCTTTATTTAGTCATTACATCTGTCAGTAGGGAGGTAGAAAATCAATCTGTAAATTGCCAGGTAAACTCTTATTTGTCTTCTAGCTGAAATGAGAAAGACATTGAATATTATATAGGCGCAATGAGGAAATCACATAATAAAAAGGATGGCTTATTAGGAGCTTGTGATTAGGGTTTGTGATGTTAACATGTAAAATACGTACAATGAAAGCTTCTCAGTTACCAGCATCCTCATTAAGAGATATGTAGCATATAATCTCTGGGGAGGGTTTGCTTTGATTATAACAATGATATTAGGTCATGCAAGTAAGGCTTGGCATAGAAGGTAAATATCTATTTAAATGATAGAAAATAAAACTGGGAATGCCATTCTGAAAATTAATGGGAATTCTAAAGTGCATCTGTTGAGAAACTGAGAATCCTATTTTCTTCAGCCACTGAAGCTGACTGCTTCCCAAATTTCTG
This sequence comes from Harpia harpyja, assembly GCF_026419915.1. NCBI lineage: Eukaryota > Metazoa > Chordata > Aves > Accipitriformes > Accipitridae > Harpia > Harpia harpyja. The sequence continues at coordinate 22,216,040 of NC_068957.1, read as the reverse complement.
ATTATTTCCAGATGTAAAAACTCCGGATGTTCATTATTGTACCTGTAGACTACAGGAGGAAGAAAAAAACCTTTCCGGTCCACTTTCAGTACATCGAAACATTTTCTAAAACAATGGCAAAATTATATATAGAGGCAGTTTTTAATACACAGTAAGTGAAGGTCTGGGTATGCTGTCCCTAAATCAGAAACTACTCTCAGCAACAAAAACTAAGCTGTTCAGTTCTTGAAGGTTGCCTGGTTTTTTCCTGCACCTGACTCACCTGGCAGCACATCTCAGTCACAGGTGCCTGTTAGGGGTCCTCACCTGACAGTATTTCTGTACTCTCTGGACCTCTCTGGAAGTCAGATTAGACCCTGCTGCATCCAGCGAGTAGTTCCAAGCTAGTACTAGTAGGCAACCATGATGTCAGAAAACATAATCAGCAACTTTATAAAACCTTAAAATCTGTGCTTGAAGGCTGAGTCAATGGAAAAGTTCGGCCAGCTTTTTCTTCATAGCTTTCATAGAAAAGTGGAGATGTCTACAATATCTGCAAAGCGTAATTTCCATTCTATTCTCGGAGTTTTTTTATTTTCCTTTCCTTTTTTTGATTCATATGACATACTACCGTAAGTATTGTACAAAACTGATAGTACTAGATATTTTCTAAATGTCTGAAATGAAACTTTTCAGAAAGAACATAGATACTCCCAAAGAAATATCTACTTAATTTCTAATACACTTAGCCTACTTCAATTTACAGCAGACGTTTAAGTATATCTATGATAAAAACATTCAGAGAACCTGTTAGTTCAGTGCTAGTTCAATTTAAATTGAACTCCGAAGAGGTGCGAAGTACATACTCCTCAATTCTCAAGTCTGCATTCTGACTGAAGTAGAAAAGTCACAGTTCCTCCATAGCCTTCTCTTGTTAAGCTTCCTAATTGTCAAAATAAAGTAAAAGTAGATGTAAAATGACTAATTATGCACTCACTGTAATGTAACCATACAACTGACAATGTCTTCATTGGTGCTACGTTGCTACACTGACAGCATCTGCTTTCAACAAGAAATTGTGCCATATGTCAAGGGAAGATAATGACTTACAGAACAGTTCGGTATAACTCTTCTTTCCTGTCTTCACAAGCTATAATCCACATGAAGGAGTTAGAGAAATAAGACTCATCTGCAAGACTTCGTTATAAATAACTCTTTTATAACATATGCTTTGCTGAAGCACACAAATCCCCTGACTTCCATGAGCAGCTCAGTGAATGGGTGAGCTGTATATGACTTTCAGAAGCAATTTCTATGATTGCTAGCCTGTATCATAATCATACACCAGAACCACTGGGGCCTGAAACAATTTCCCATCTATTACCTCTGCATTGTAGCTATCCTACATCACAGGGTATCATAGTAACATATGGGATGCATGGGGTGAGGATGAGAATATGTTTAATCAACCTATTTTCATTTCCTGCACAAAACATTTAGTTTCAAATAATCAAGACAGATAGACCTAAAAGGCTGGTTTGCTAAAATCATCTAAGAAGGTAAATAATTTCTAAATCCACTCTTGCCTACTCCATGGCCCTTTTCTGTCACACTTCTTCAGGCAAAGCTTTTTTCCTTTTACCATTGGAGGAAACACCACCACTTTATACTTCTACTAGAACATATTTATGCTCTTAATAGGCGTTATTTTCATAGGAATGTTTGCCTTGCAACTCTTTGCATGTAAGAATAGTATTTTATTTTCGTTACATTTGCTTTTTTCCCTTAAAATTGATGTATTCATTAAAAAAAAGCCTTTGGCATAAACCCAAAGAGAGAGAATGTAAAATAATTAGTAAAATAAAATAATAAGTTAAGAAAGCAGAAACAAATGAGCCCCAACAATACCAGTAAGAGCCATGAACGATTTTAAGATCAGCACTTGTCATTGTTGCAAACAGCATTTGTATTCATGCCAAAAACATACAGCTAGCTCAAAATATCTGTGAAAATCTTATGGAAGTCAGAGTCCTTAAACACATTAAGACAGTTAATTTTTAACTTTCACTTTTAAGCATATATTAAATGTGTATGAAGACAAAAATAGTCTAATTTTATACTTTATCATCAAGAAATTAAGAAGATTTTCCCCTGCTGTCGAGCATCTCATATTTATCACATACTTGGCTATACCCACTGACAGAGACAAGATATGTTTCTTCTGATATTCCGCATTTCTCCTGTTGCAAAATAGATACCGGAGTTAATAGACAACAATGTCCATAAGCTATAAACATAAACATATAATGGGAGCAACCTCCAGTGTCATCAAGTTCAGGCTCCTTTTGTGCTGTTCCATACTTCATATTTGAAGCACTGCTGCTGCAACTCAAATAATTTATTTCCTGATGTTACCGAACTCTCTCAATACCAGTTGAGGCTTTTGTGAACTGCTGATGCTATGAGGATGGGATTATCCACTTCTGATGATTAGAAACCTTCTTCTCATTGAGCACTCTAATATATTCATGGCCAGTGAACATTCTTCATGATTAATCACAAGCACTATAAGTTTTAAAGTAGTTTAATATGTAAAAAAATTGAAACACCAGGTAAACAACTTGAAAATATCTTTTTATATTTTACTAATTTTACTATTTACTAATAACAAGAAATACCAGAGGTATTTCTCAATGCCAATGCTTATAGCTTTGCTTTAGAGAGCAGTGTGCTAAATGTTATTCAAAGCAAGTTTTGGGTGGATTTTAAGGAACACCATCTTCCTCAATGGAACTTAACTCCATAATATTTTGTATGTTGTAGATAAGGTTTCCTGGGATATGTATAGTTAGTTACCCTGGCATTTGGATTTTTTCACATTTTTAATTTCACGTTTCTATCTTTCAACAATTATTTTAACCGTTAATATTAATCTTTCCTTCCTTCCATACAGGATTATTTCTAACTGATGCTTCTCACATGTATTTCTGTCACACATCAGATTTTAATGATGATGAACAGCCAAAAGAAAAGAAAATCACTTAACAAAGGTTTCAAAATGTGTACTGCGTTCACTTTCTTTGTGGATGACCTGATGCACAGAGTGCTCCAAAGTAGATAAACATCTGATCCAAAATTACTGAATCAGCATATTTTGCTAGAGTATTTGCTTCCTCTTTACCACCCCTGAGTTCCATCACACTATGGAGTTTTACAGGGGGATCACACAAAACCCCTCTCCATAAGTTTCTCAAGAGTCAAGTGAAGGAAAAGAAATGGAGTTATGAGAGATACCAGGCTCCTCCTTTTGCATGACTTACATTCCTAACTAAGGCACAACAGTTATCAAACTGGACAGCGAGGGTTTGATTTTCTTCATCACCCTAGAAGCAGCTTGCTGAAGAGAAGTTGTCTATAATTTAATGTCCCTGCGTGTTACTTGGTTGGTTGGTTGGTTGGTTTGTAATCTTTAACCACTTTTCACTATTTTATATTTTTTTGTATTTCATGATTTCATAGCCTTGATATTAACTGTTGATGTAAAACCTTATAAATGGCTAAAGGGGAAAAAAAAGCTCATCAATTTTATATATAATTTTAAATGCCTTGGCTAGGGTAATAGTACCTTCAAAGGATTCAGTATATTTAAAGCATGATCTCCATATTTAAAAGTGCACACTGTTGATCAAGCTGAGCCTTTCCAAGGATTCCTCAACTGATGTCTTTAAGTGGCTTCTCTCATTTCTTCTGTGACTGATGGCAAACTGACTGAACCGAACCCATATCTACATGCATTTGCTTTGTATAGTAATTGAACGAACATACTGTAGTTCTGTTGCAAAAATAACTTGCAGCAAGAAAGCCTTCTGCATGTTTTCCATCAGAAGCCTCATCTGTGTGATTAATTATCTTCAGAAACTCTGCTAAAAATTGAGACTGTGAAAGATAATTTTTTTTAAAGTGATCTGAAATACTGTTTAATGATATTTCTTCTTGATTAGAGAAATAGTGATAATGCTTTAGCTATATTAGTTAACTTGATAATATCTGTGAGTTTGGGTTTTATCCTTTAAGTACTGATTTCCATTTGTTTCATTTATGCTTTTTATCTGTATTTGAAAACTTTTAACTTCCACACTACAGTCTCACAGTAAGTGGAAATACATCTAGTCAATCTACTTATAACTAAAGAGTGATTCTCTGAGACGCTCCTTCAGATAATTTCTACCGGAAACCAATCACTCAGAACTAAATATCTTTTAAAGAGTGGAAATGATACTGTGAATACATTTGGGGGGCATATGGGAATTTTCCTGTAAAGTAGAGCTATGGCAGACATTCCTGTGCTTCCCACTACCCAAACTACAGAGCTGCACATCTATCTGATACAGAAAGATATCATAGAAGAGAGATATAATAGAGAGACATGAGAGGCTCTCATACCTGCTAGAAGACACATGCTTTTGAGATTTTAGTCAATGTATGAACATGACCAGAATCTGCATAGATAGTTGAGGTAAAAAAAAAAAAAAAAAAAAAAGTCCTTTTTTGTACATGTTATCCTTTGGACTATATCCAGGGCTTCTCTGGAATGTCTGATAGTTGTATCTCTGTGGTGAGGGACATAAATTTAGTTAAATATATCTTTTTTGTCTACTCTACAGAATAAGGGTATTCAAATGAGAGATAGAGTGGGCTCAGAGACCGTGCCTGTGAAACAAGCTTTGTGATCTGAAAATAAGTATTCTTCTCTTAAATCTCACTGGACCATCTACTCCAAGGTGAATACTCTGGCAGAATCTTATTTGTAAAATTTATGAGCAGATAGGACTATTTAAAACCAAGAACAGCCAGCCAGTCCCACAATGATTAAGTAACCAATGATGATATGTTCCTAAATGTGTAAGGAAATATCGCTGCAATCTATAGAACAGAAGCCATGGCTTGTTTAGAAATGGTAAATATGCTGTGGGATACCACGGACTTTGCTTAGAGAAAATTCCAACTATAAATACCAATATGTATTAAGGCTGCATTTAAAATAAGACTCAGGAACAGAAACAAGAGGGCAAGGATCTCAAAATCAGCCTGGTTTTCGGTACATTTGGCTGATTGATGCTTGGATTGCTGCAATATCAATTAATGCAAAAGGTGCATTGATTAATCAATGGTTTTCTCATCACTGGGCAGTTCCAAGCTTCTTCTGCACTGGTCAAGGAGTAAGAATTCCCACTATGTCTTTCTCCACCGGAATAATAACTAACCTCACCTGTTCTTCTCTCCTCATCCTCTCACAGTCCTGCTAACTTATCTTAATGAAACTCTCAATAATGTTATTTTCATTGAGATTTCTGCCACTAACAAAGGTCTGTGGAGAGAATGTGGTGGGATATACAGGTGAACACCTTGAATACACAAGGATTGGTGCCAGCCGTAAAAGAGTATACTTACATTCTCCTTGTAGGAAGAAGACAACAGCATAAGACGAAAATTATGATAACTCAAATCTGTCTTTCTGAGTGTAAGACAAGCATGAACTGAGCACTGTCATATTAGAGAGAAATGCAAGCTGAGAAATGCAAGCTAAGAAATGGACGTAATCATTCTCTTTACTCTTTTTCTTTCTTTCCTTCTTTTTCTCTCTTTGTGTCTCTTTCTGAATGTGGAATGTGGAATATGTCTATGTTTGATCACTTTTGTTCTCCAGCTCCATAACAGCATGAACACTGTGTATGAGCATTTAAATACTTTAGTAGTTAGGTCCAAATCTGAATAAATATCTATGGCTTGGACCCCTGCTGCTTAAAGCTATTTGCACTCAGATCAAATTGTGACCTCCAGAAATGGAAGTATTTATGTTGAAAAAGAACTGAATAAAATATTTATAAGGCTGTTGTTACAAACTAGAAAAATTATGATATAAATATGATTACACTGTTATAAATCAGATGAAATCTACACAATCTGTGTTTCTTTAAAGAAACCCCAAATTATTTTGTTTCTGAAGTACACATAAAAAGAATTTCAATAACATTGTATTTTCAGACTTTATTGTTAAGGGATACAAGGAAAGCTTTTCCCTGGTTGTAATATTTTCTTTATAAAAGCATTATTTCAGACAAAGTAAGCTTGGCTCATTTAAAGTCCTCACAAGGGACAGATACATTTTGAACGATATTTTGAATGTTTTTGATTACCTAGAGGAATAATATCCCAGTTTTTGAGATCCCAGTGTGGCTTTATTTTCTGGACAACTCAGTTATTCTCTCATCCTCTGACCTTATTATGATATTGTTTTTCCCTTTTCTTCACTACATCATTCTGTGAGAAAGCTCTATATAAGTTTGATACAAATCTCGTTCACGCACAATATCTGCAACTTAGTCAACTTCACAAGGCATAAAAATAACAATTTCTTTTCCCTTATACCTTAGTTCTTATTTTTGTACAATATTATCCATGTGCTATAAATTCGCCTACAGTGAACTTGCAAAAAAAAAAAAAAAAAATTAAAATCCCTTATATCCACATCAACTGCAGAATAAAATTTTTGTTTCCCAGGTCAACTTCTGTTTTTTCGTATAATGTATCAATTTAAATGCAGATGGCCAGGAGAAAGAATATTTCTTCTCTTAGATTGTATACAACCACAGTGATGGTGAGATGATTCAGACACTGTAAAGTGTGCCTCTATTTTGGTCAGGAAGCTTTGAGCGGTTTCAGATAGGTGATCTGTTCCTTTCCGTAACTTTTTCATGTTAAAATGAGTGGAAGCATTTTGTAAGTCTGAAAGAATTCTAGATTATAATATGTCTGCAAGTAGATAGTTGCTAAGTTAAAGACATCCATGGCATGAATTGGTCAGATTTGAATATACTACTATTATTGTATCAGGGAAAAAATTGAGTCTAATGGGCTGCCTTGATTTAGATTACAGGGAAGTCAAATGGTTATGATGTCTCTCCCTTACATGCCTATTAGAATATTTGGACAGCATGTGATGATTTAGGCCAACACTAAATTAACACTGTTTATAAACAAGGAGAAATTAAAATGTAAAACGTGACTGAGGTATGTGCCAGAGCTACCATACATCTGAAGTTCATTTTGAATTCCTCCAATTTCTGTATCTGTTATTGCTGGTAGCTGTGTCTGTAGTCCTCTTCTAGGCCAACATTTTCTCTAGCAAACATTCAATGTATTTTAGGGCTAAGTTATACTTTCTGAAATTGAGGTTACTTATAACTTGGCCTACAGATCATTGCATCTACTATGGAGATAACTCTACATTCATTATGCTTAAGTTCAGATCTTCATAAAACATGTGAAATTACTCAAAATTTGGTGGGTTTTGTTTTTCTGTTTTAACTTTTGCATATAATGGCTTTGTGCCATATATGTGCATGTATAAATATGTATAATACATATTTACATGTATGCAAGGAAACAATTATATGGATTCAATACGACATCAGAATACAAGATGCATCTTTAGCATCTTCACAATTACTGGGCCTTTTTTTCATGTTTAATATGTAGACTTGTCTTCTATTTTTAAAGGCATGCTGATTACAGGTAAACCTCTACATCAATGTTTTAATGGAGAAGCAATCTTCTTTGGATGGGAAAAGAAACCAAAAATGCCTGTGGATCAACTCTCACTTGGCAGTTGAAAAAGTGGGACTGTCTATTCATTGCTTTTGTTTGTTCTCTATTTTCCACGGTGAATCTGGCAGACAAGTATCTCTTGAAGTCCTGAAAGGGCAGAGAGATGTATTAGATCCTATTCAATCTCTTTGTGGTTTTTTTTTTTACCTCCACTTCTTCAGGAAGTCATACGGGAATATTAAAGGCATAAAATCTAGCAGAATGTAACCAACTGTACTTCACCGAGGACAAAATTTGTCCTTTCCATCCCTCTCCATGCCCATGTTCGTAACCAGAGCCTGATAACATGCAGCCATTGTTCAAGAATGAACAGAAATCCTATTCCTCTGTGCAGCTGAATTGAGAAAGTGGATTAGTCAGTCCATAGTTCAGCAACTATGGTGGTATTCTCTTCAATGCTGGTGACCAAAGTTACAGTTGAAGCTTTATTCTGGGGCAAAGCATTAAGGTAGTAACAGCTACCTTCCTGGATTTATGTAGTGTTTTGCGCTGGAAGATGCTGGGTCATTGTGAACCCAGTAAGAAAGGCACCCAGACTCTGTACTGCTATTTATTAGAGCTAGCACTGCAAGAAGAGAATAGCATAGATAATCTCACGCCTCTTTAGATGCTGGGAGCCCCGAGCAGCATAGCATCGAACAGGACTCTGACCGACTTGCAACATGCCACGCAGAGCCCATCCTCAGCAGAGATTCTCCCCTTTCAGTGTTTCAAGCTATTATAGGCTTCTCTGACAAGGAAACAACTCCGGTTGTCATTTCTATAGTCAAACAGAAATGATGTTGTCATGAAAACTTCTTGCCGCGCTGTCAGATAAAGGCAAGGCCACGCAGGTGGTCTAAGGGCCCGTACCGAGCAGGAGCTGCCGGCAGGTTTCTCTGTTACAAAGAGCTGACTCAGTTTCCCCTGCGCCCAAGGCATTCGTGCACCACAACACGTGCCCGAAGGCCACGCGGGATGGGCAGCGTGGCACGGAACGGGCCTGGGCCTGCGTACCTTAGCTGTTACGTGGATCGCCAACTCCTCCCTGTGCAACAGTCTTCTGGCCAGGATCACTGCGAGTATCCACAGTTTTTTAACCAACTTACAATGCAGCTGTCTCTTGCTATATAGATATCTTAAATAGTTTTCCTATGTATAGACTTGCAGAAAAACATGATTTTAGAAAATAGCACCTTGCTTACGATTAGTATCCTATTGCCATACGTTTACTTAGAACGTCATTGTGCTACCATTATTCAGCCTGGACAGTGCATTTCTCTGCAGGCATGTCATACATTCCATTTCTCTTTTTGGCAGTACGCAGTGCAACCTCCCAAGGTTTTTGCCAGAACTTCTGAATCTGCAGCCCCTGCTCCCTCCTGGGGTGGAACTGATCCTGTGTGATGTGGTGAACAGAGTGGGATGAATATGCTAAGAACAGAGGGGAGAGATACACAGAGATTTCTCCAGAAAACCAAAAGCTGGGTATATTTTTTAGTGATCCCAGACACAGCTGTAAGCAAAGCTAATTACAGGACTGTATTATTCCACAGCTAAGAGGTCAACACTTGAACAATTTCAAGACAGTCTCAGTGCGATAGCCTTCTCCATAACCTTGTCTTGGTGGTTTTATCACTAGAAGAGGGAACTTAGCCTTCACAAAGGCCTGACAAGTAAGATGCAGCAGGGCTGAATACAAGTGACAGTATTGGACCTATTGAGAATACATCAGTATTTTCAGCAGGTCCCTCATATGTCAGAAGGAAGATGACAACTACCTCAAGGCACTGACAGTCTAAATTAGACAGACAATGTAGCTGAAAAATTTAATGTCTTAGGTAAACCAAGGGAGGTCAAAACTCAGCACAGTGAGGATAAGTTAAGTTATCTTACCTGGCTGGTAGACTTCACGGAAGAAATAAGTTTATGTATGGGCTGCCTCCTCTAATTCTGAATTCTCAGAGCTTATGAATGATTGTTTATCTGCTAACAGCCTGCAGGGATTTGGTAAAATAGCTACAGCATAAAACTGAAAAATAATTGAAATAAATAAAGTACTACCTGGCACTATCCTTGTTTATTCTATGCATCTGATATTAACATTCTGATGTCTTATGCTCGTAATACATAATAAGAAATGAAAATGTCATAAAATCAATACCTTCTAACAGCAGAGGGAAATGTCACAAATTATCCCATTCTCATTATAGTTTTCAGACAGTAATTTCAGAAGCCTCCAAGGGATTAGGAAAGCTGCGTATATTTTTGCTCTACCCTCAGATGTCAGTTTTATTGTACATGATCTAGGCAGCGAAGGTTCTCTACTCAGGAAGAAGTTAGAAATCAATTGTTTTGCCAATGAGATTCTTTTGCAAGGCTGTTAACTGCCTTTGTAAGTGTGAAACTACCAAATTCCGTGACCCTGCTTAAATTACTTTGAAATACAAAATTACACTCCGACCCCTTATGTGGTACAGAAGTATGCTGTATGCACATACCGAATGCAGAGCTGTGTTGCTAATGAATAAAGTTTGCACGTTCTAAAGAAAATATATGAATCGATTGTATATAGCAGATCTCATAACTCTTCAATATTTTCCTAGGAGCGCTTTTTTTTTTTTAACTAGGGATTAGAGTCTGATTGACCCTGCCTAGATAAGAATAAGCCTGGAAGAACTGGTCTTTCATAATCCCAGTGATGGTATTTGCAAATCTAGTACCACTGCTGTGGTAGTAGATGCTCCAGCTAGATCAAAGTGAAGCTCAGACTTGTGGTATCATCTGTGCATATATTTTATCAAGTTGATTCACTTGCTGGTTTACTACTGGTCCTAATCCTCTGATCAATCACGCTGCATATGTGTTAGCTTGTATTCAAACTGCTTCGGAGACAATCAGGTTCAAAATACAGTGAATTCCAGGGTCTGCTGTCATAGACAATGTGGAAGGCCAAGCCCACCTGCACCACTTGGCTTGACAACAAGAACTTACTTCTTGTAGTACATACTAAAAACAGATGCAGCCATTCATTTCACATGAGCCAGAACCCAGGATATTTTATATCACATTAAGAAATCTTAGGAAAGGCATTCTGTGGGAGTCAAATAGATGCTATGGGACACTATCCACATGAATGATTCTTTCACCCAGAAAGGTGAGTCATACCAATTAAAACAAAAACAAAACAAAAAAACCCGCACAAAACCCCACTCTCAAGAACAAAAAAAACCAGGCTTTGGGGATAGTTCTAATTATGGCTATACATAAAATATAAACTGTCGTTGCAGTGGTTTGGAAAAGGATAATACCTTTTGGCTAAACCCCAAGAAATAAGAACGAGTGAAATGCGAGTCTTTCATTGTGAAATATGTCCAGTTTTGATACAGAGCGCAAAGCAGATATTTTTGCCAAATACAAATATTGTCCCAGACTTCCTCATCAAAACATAAACCATTGTGAAATACCTAGAGCTAAAAGAATATATTTTAGAGCTAAAAGAACTCATACAAATATGAAAAGGTTGTGATTTTTAATGGCATCTCTTTCCCGACAAAATTTTATCCAGAGAATTTAGTACTTATTAGATTGTAGGAGTCTGAAAGTTCAGATGGTTGCATAGTGTTAACATAATTTGGATGGGATCAAAGATTCTCTGTAAGGGAAATGCTCAATGGGTTACTACAGAGATAATTCACACAGTTCATCTGAGACTTCTAAATAGCTCTGAAGCTCAATAAAGCATTTTATTTCTTTGAAAAGCCCAGTTTCCAAATAAAGGATATATTAATAAAATATACATTCGATTATATGAATTTTTTTAAATAATGTTAAAGTCCATTGGAAGCTGGAGCCAAATTCAATACCAAATCCTTACTGTACATTATATGGTGGCTCTCCGTTTGTTACAAAGATGGTGTCTAAACTGTCAGGACAAGAAGCATGTCTCACTCCCCAGGGCTAGCTGTGCATGTCGGGTATACTCTTTTTTAGGATAAAACCCCAAGTGTACTATTCCTCTGCCCTATCAGCTGCCTATGGGAATGAAGAAACACTATGTATCCTTCAGCTAGTAACCCAAAGTGAATAATCAGAGCACACCTGGATAGGTCTGTGCTCAAAAGCTTAACTGTAGAAAGAGCAGCAAAGGACAACTAATAAAATAATGTTCCACTGTATTTAATATGCTTCTTTGTTAGCACAGAATATTGAAGAGCCAAATTCTAAACTCAGTCCACCCGCTTTGAGGCACTTGGATGAAAAAGGTGAACATAGGCAATATCCTGGACCTTGCCTGTAAGAATAAAGACTAAACTCTCTCAGTGGGCTGAAAGAGCTGACACCACCCCCCCCAAGCCACCCCCCAATAAGAAATAGATTTTTTTCATTAACAAATCTGAAAAATGTATTCATCAATCATTTCTGACATTATGCACTTAGAATGCATGAATGAAAAACACATTAACTAAGCATAGATAACTATAGTAGTGAGCAGAATGGCTCACGATAAATATCAGATGAAAGTGACAGCTGTTATCACTACATTCAGTATTTATGTTTTCCTAGTTAAAAATGACATCTTATTTACAAACAAAAGTAACCAGCTGAGGAAAAAAAAAAAACAAACAACCAACTAACTTTGGTTTTATTTGCTTTAGAGGAAACATTGTACAAAAAGCTCCTTTCAAGTTTACATTTTTCTTTTTTTATTGGTTCCAGATCACTCTCTTTTGTTTTTATTTCCACATGAGTTCTTTTCAGGCAAGGATTTATGTGCCACTGTATATAAAAAAAGGTCAGAAAATACACTCTAATAGAGGAGACCTATTTTTTTTTGTTCTCTGGAAGATGATACTGTAAGCTATTTAAATCAGTCCAGGAGAGCTCCCCACTTTCAGTTCTGCCCAAGATTTTGTGGGGATACCTCCTAGTATGTCTTTCATCTATGGAAACTGTTACAAGTAATGAAAGGCCCTTTTGCACAAAGGAGAAAAGGATACAAACAATCACCTTTCTCATTATGGACACCTCCCTTACATGCAGGTGAGTGAAATCTAGGCCATAATACAATTTTGCCATTGGCTTTAATTTCACATGGTGTGCTTGCCCACCATTTATGCTGCTTGAGAAGCCAGTCTTGTTGATGCGATTAGAAGGATATGGCACATAACAGAGCTGGCCTGCATTACAAGGACATTTATACAACATAAATTCCTTCCGAGTGTGGCAGAGCTACCTCAGGGCAACTCTGCTGCATCCTTCAGGAGTGCCGAATTTTAATTTTTTTGTTTTCTTCTTTAATCTCAGGTTTCGGGTTGGTTAGTGATTTTTTTTTTTTTTTTTCTCAGGCACTTGGCAGCACATCAACTCCAGAAATCATACCATTCCCGTGACCTTTAGATTCTAAACTAAGTAAAGTTTGGATTTCCTGGTTTCCTCATTTCTCTGTATTAGTTTCTTCCCCTTCTTCTGATTGTATTAGTGCTATTAGAGTTGTCCTTTCACACTATAACACCAGAATTTATCAAATTAAATGCTGTTTGGAGGGTTTGGGATTTGAGTTCTGAATCTTGTTGTTGATGCGCTGAAAGTATTGCAGCTGAATGCTGAGTTATTAATGCTTAGTGATCATTTAAATCTCAACGGTGTCAAGCAGTTAATGAACAAGAAGGTATAGCACAGCATTTGAATAGATGCACATAGTAACAGTAAGGTAAATGTGATTTCCTCAAAGTAGAAAGACTTGATGGCTCAGTTATATCCCCCAAATGACTGAATATGCTTATGTCTTTCTTTGAGCTTGCTTTTTCGTATGACTTCTGCTACACATTAAAAATACATAGTTAGTGTGTTTATTTTCAACATGACCAACACCTGTAGAACATGGAATGACTGGCTGTGCAATTACATCAATGCTGTGCATTGACCTTGAATTTTGAAAGGGCCAGCTGCCAGAAAAAGAAAGCTTTGATTTCATTGACTCATTAAATTAAACTCATTTTTAACAAAAATTATCATGGGTGAATCACCGTATGTTCTTGAATTTTAGGAGACTGAGAAGATTTTTAAATAATCAGAGTTCAGAGCTGTACTTTTGAACAAGAATGTTTTCAACATTTCCATTTAAGCTACCTCTACAATCCAGTTGAATGAAGTTTTGAAACAGCAGGCAAAACCAAGTAGGGATATGAATGATGCTGGGAGTTGCACACTGTTTGCCAACAGATATTAGTAGCAGTTTTAGTAATTTAATTTTTAAGTAATTTAGAAGCCAGTAAATGAAGAAAATATTAAAATGACTAAGGTAAATCCATAAAAAAACTTATGAGATTGCAGAAATAATTGTGACTTCTTTTTTTTTTTTTTTACTTTTATACTGAAAATGTTTCCATATTGTGTCCTGAATTAACTGTAATGTAAATTTTAGAGTTGTTGAATATGATTCAGTGATTCAAGATGGAAAGGAGATGAGCAACAGAATCTGCTGCAAGAGATAAAGTCTTGGTAGGAAGAAAATCCAGACAAATAGGGGCACCATCTGTTCTCTTACAGTTGTTCTTACATTCATCACTAAACAAATTATGGCTACTAAAGTACAGATGCACCAATCACATCATGCAGAACATGGAGAAATGAGTAACCTTTGACTCAGAACAGAATGTTTCTGTGCCCAATCCTTCCTTTTTCTACTCTACCCATCCTCCTATGAATCTTCTAGAAACACATAAATAGACCCATCATATTTAAGAATGCTCTAACACTATTTATGAATTTTTAACAAAGTGAACTTAGGTAATGGTGGTAAAACTCAGGCTACAATTTAATGAAATTATAAATATTTGCTAAAATTTAGATAACAAGAAATTGAAAAGTTTCCTTCAGAAGTAGACTTTTGAGATAAACAGACATTCAGAAACTTCAAAGTTGTCCTCTGCCTTTACTATCTACCTAAATTATTCTTTCTTTTGCATTAATTCATATCATGAACAACTATATTGTACCAACTCCTAGGATCACATCCACCATAAGGCATTCAAATGTTTTGGGATTGTTAGAGGTCCCTATTATGAGTTTTATTTTTGAATCTTCCTTTTTGCCATCCAAAGATGACTTAGTTGGCAATCTGTGACCAGCAGAGTTTCCTGAAAGCCAGCCACAGTGCTCTTTTAAAGGAATACCAAATAGGTGACATCTTAGATGTTAAATTTTGTATTACTAGTGATGTCTTAAGGAAAACCTACATCCAGCCCTACACGCATCCCTAATCAGAATGATTTCTGATCACAGTCTGCCTCTGAACTTTATTTTCTGGGACTGTTTCTGGTCTTATTCTAAGACATTTCATTGTATACCTCATGAGAAATAACAGCAAGATCTATATGTCACTTCCCAAAGAAAAACTCCTGAAGACCTTTTTGTAAGGCAGTGCCTTACTAGCACAGACATCTGTGCTAATCAGTGCTGAACTTTAGAAGAACTGATTTGTTTTGTTTAATACAAACCCCTGTGGTTTGGGAAGGCTCAGCTTTTACAGACTCAGTTTGCACACTCTGTTTCTTTGAAGTAATCTGTAAGACTGCCCATTGATCTCTTGCTTTTTGTTATGATCACTAAAAGTTTTCCAGAGTGCATTGCAAGTCATATTGCTGACTGATTTCTGCATAAAACAAAACCGCAGTGAGCTTGACTGTGAAAAAGAGAATAGATGATAAAGAGAATATTATGTTGCATTAGATGGTAAGAAGATATGTCAACTTCAAAGATTAAACCAAGATCATTATGTGAGCTTCTTTTGTTAAATAAATGATGTTTAGAAGAACAGAAATGGGAAGCAGAATATAAAAGTAGGTACTCAAAAAATACAGTAATTTGTTACAAAAATATATTATGCAAATTTGCATATTATTTATTTCTTTAAAAACTGAAACTAGGTAAATGTGATATTTTGGAAAAAGAAATTGCACCTTCTAGATTGAAGTGCTATGTGCAGATTAATGGTCTTAGCCACAGCTTCTTTGATCTACCTTTATCCTCGGCCAGCAATATCTCTGCCTTTTTTCTCTGTCAGAAGCTATAAACTTCAGCTAAACTGACTGGCTATACAGCTGTATGGATTTTTAATTTTTTTTTTTTTTTTTTTAAAGTAAAAATTGCTTATGCAGATGTTTGCAAAATAGCATAAAATTTTAAGTTGATTTATTGACAGTTTCCTCTCCTTCATTGTATCGGACAGATTCTGGCAGAGAGAGTAACTAAGGAAAGCAAAATGAAAGTATTTACACGTAGAGCTGGAGGGGGGCAAGTGACAGCCACCATAGCAGAAGACTGATGAGGCACCAGACTTCAAGAGATACAGTATTTGAAGCATACAACGAACAAGTATTTCTGTAAATTAACTTGAAGCATTGTACAAGGTTCATGGAGTTGGAAACAATTTTTATTGTTCTATTTTAAAAGCCTCCTTACATTTTAGAAGACTTTTAAAAGTGTGGCCTTACTATCCAGCCTTCTGCTCCCCATTCTGTCTCTTCATGAGAAGTTACTTTCTCTTATATCAACGGTAAAAGTATTTGTTACACCTCCCTAATTTTATTTTTGCTGTGCCAACATTTACAGAGGGAGAAAGAGAAGAACAGCCCGAATTCTTTTTTTGTGGTTGCATTAACAGCATATAGTAATTTTCACGTATGAAGCAAGCCACAGGTAAGAGTGGTAGGAATGGTAAGCAGGGATGCCAGCAAGCGTGTCAGGTGAAGGCCACGGCATGCTGACCTATGTGATCAGTAGACACTGGCATGACACACCTTTTGGCTGGTACCACAAAAGGTCCAGAGGTAGCAGTCACGGCTTAAAAAAAAAAAAAAGACACACAAAAGAACACCCTACCGCTGTCACACTGTGATCAACTCTTGTTAAAATTAGTATAAGCAAGGCCTGTCTTACTTGTGCAGTGCCAGTAACCTGCAAATTTCAGAATTAATTCTAACTTAGGTTCAGTGAGATGATAACTATAGATGCTTCTGGTTTAAGTGAGAACAACAAAATACCAAGAAACTGTCAGTAAGGACTATGTATGTTATGTTGAAGCTTAATATAGACACGTTTTAAACAGGAGGGAGCATATCCTTTGGTACATATGTTCAGTTAGTAAAATACTGCACTGGTCATCAAGAATTGCCCCACATTATTTTGTCTGTGTATAACCTCACGAGTTGTTCTAATAATTGCACGGTGCAGGTGTGCTGCACTCTACGCTACCCCTTGGAGCGGGCAATGGCACCTGTCTTCAGCTTCATGGCTGCCTGATTTCTGATGCTATCAATCTCTCATGTACTTATACACACACATACACATATATATATATATATATAAAAATAAGTATAAAATTACAATATCCTATATAACTCAGTTTAGAGATGCTGGAGAATTTGCAGGGGTTACTTTGGCTCTTGGTTGGTTGGTTTGGTTTGTCCGCCTGTCTGTTTCAAGGACATTCCTTGCAACTTTGATTCTAACAAAGATGAAATGAAGGCCTGGATACTAAACAGGCTGAATGGTTGAGACAGCCTGTCTCAACAGTATTTAAACTTAGAGTCTTGGGGTATAAACCACATTCAGGAGATGGAAAGAGAATTCCTGGCAATGGAACCAGAAGTCAGAAGAAAATATACCACTCTGTCCATTAAAGAATCATGTTAGATCTACAGTAGGACATACAAGTCATAACAATCCAGTCTTTTTTCTAAAGATAATATATTCAAATGTCTAATATATTAAAAAGTATTTTTTCTTTCAGTTTAATCCAACTCTGCTCCAATGGAAATGGCAACTGGGTCCTTACCACCCTCCAGTTTTTCCATGGGCCAAGCTTTCTCCTTTTTTCTGGGTGAAGCGTCCCACATATCCACGGTAAGTCCAAATTCCTTTTTCTGGCAGTGTCTGGCTAAAGACATGATTGCTGGGAAGCCTCTGAATATGGTATTTTACTATATGTTTTGATATATTTCTTCCATTTGGAATCAAACCAAAATATTGCTTGCAGTCAAGGAAGACTTACTAGGCAATCACTTTACAATTACAAACTATGCTGTTACCACTTATTTGGTCTTCAAGCTAGCTAGAAAGACAGAACGAACAAAAATAAACTGTCCATAAGGCCTATAGTACATGAAGTCACAACTTTCAGTTCATTTTGAACACTGTTGTTTTTCTTATTGATAAATTCTTAAATCAGGACAATCTGATGACAGCAGTGAGCTTGGAACTGATGTGGATGATGAGGAGAAAGAAATGCAGAAGCCCTTTCTTACCCATCAAGACAATCTCTGACTGTGCTGATGGCACTTCTTGTCATGACGCAATACTGCTTCACCCACATTCATTAACTTGGACACAGACTGACGAGGTTTTCCAGTTCTAGAGCTAATGCAGTCAGTGGTAGCTTTGGGATCCTTGTACTTCATATAGAAATAATAACCAACAGATCTGACCTCTGTAGAGACACTGAAATTTTTCTGAACTGGAGCAAAGTAGCTGCCATAAAACCTGAAAGCAATTCAAAATAGAAATAAGGAAAAAAAATCCTGTGATTGTGGACAGAAAATCCTAAATGCTACTCAACGTGTCAGAGAGGGGAAAAAAAAAACAGAAAGAAAAAGACTTATTCATTGTTGGCACAATTTATTAATTAATTATAGTTCCAAGCTGATAGCGCTACCTGTGGGAATTATAATTCCTTAGAACTGAAGACAGGGAGAGGCAAACAAAGGATGTTGGGAATTTGTAAGAGAGTAGCTTGTTTTAAGAAAATATTCCTGGGTTTCATATCTATTTAGGTTGTACCCAGTGAATTCAGACACAAATATATTTATAAACAGTACAAAAATATTCTGCAAAAGTCAAAGTTCAGGTCAAAGACTGAACATAAGGAAGGTCATCATATCTACATGGTTCTTTTAACAAAGCTTATTAACTAATAGCAAGCCTAACTAAACAAGTATGTATATACTATATGCACATTGCTGTACATACAAACATACAGGTAATAAAAATTAAAATATTAAATAATAAATGAAAATACCACCTGGGCACTGAAATGTTTGATCTTCATTTCGGTTAAGAGAAAGCTTGTTGTATGCATTCATTTCTAAAAGGAAATATAAAATTGGTGTTTAAAATTCCAGCAGTAGTCAGGACTCCGGGATACTAAAGACAGAGCTGTGCAAACTACAGTATGGGGAAGGGGAAGGTAGGAATACAATTCACTTAACCATACTGACAACAACAAAATTTTTTTTTCTACTGAGCCTTGTATGAGCTAGAAGGATGACAGTCTCCCCAATTAATGACAGTCTCCCCAATTAATTTTGTCCTTCTATTACATTTTTTTCCCCTAACAGAAGGTCCCAAGCTATCATTCCAGCTGATTGACTGCTTGATGTTCTGCATCAGAACTTGTAGCAGCCATTAGCATTATGGAGGCTCTCAAATAACTTTGGTCAATGTAAAACATGACCAAATATTAATTACTGCATTTAGACTGACTAAAATGTACAAAGCTCTGAAAATAAAGATTGTATTTTACTAGTAGTATTGATGTGCTGGTTTAAAGTTCTCAAAGGCTAATGCAGTGATTTTAAAAACAGATTGAATTCTTGTACACAATACCACATCATTTTAAATGTCCCAGCTTTATCTTTTTGGAAAATGGATTCACCTAAAATATAGACCTAAAAATGTGCCCTCAATTACTTTAAAATTATTTTTAAAAGCATCTGGAAAAGGCAGATTTCATATTAGAACAAAACCAAACTAAACTCCAGAAGTACAACAAAAATCAAAACAGGAATACACAAGTGTGTAGACAGATAAGGTTCAGTACAGCAAAGCTTAATTTAAAGAAGTATATGTTTACCCTGACAGTCTCTTTCTTCCCTTGCTATTTTTCCTTCTTTCTTCTATTTTTCTATTATTTTAGAAACCCTATCTTCCCCAGTGTTGCCAGAAAAATCACTCAAATTTCAAAGCTGTATTTCTATGCCAGTATATTGTTGTCTAGTTATATATGGTACCTATCCATATGACAGCTTGTTTGTGTTTCATCATTATTAAAAATGTAATAAGACTTGTAAATAACTTTTTAATTAGGAGAATGGATTGTTGCTAAAATTAGGTATAACATTTCATTGTATTTGATCATCAAACATCTCTCAAACTTAGCCCCACTGTGCATTGAGGTTGGCAATGGGAAAAAGGGGATCACCTCTTCTCACCTTTGTACTAATTATCTTCTGTTTAATGCCATCTAATCTCTGGGAGGATTTTTAATTGTTTCCTATTTTATTTGGAGACAGGTACAGGTAATTAGTAGTATAATTTTAGCCTGACTTCTTTTCTATATTTGTTAAAAATTCCAGGGAAAACACATACCAAAAAAATGCATTATTTAAAAACAGGCAATTTCTGTTAAGTGGTAATATCCTGAGTAACTGTCCCAAATTATTCAGAACTTGTTATTTGCTGGACAATGCTGAATCTAACTAAAGGTTAAGGGGACAGACTGAATGTAAACCACTGACAAAATGCAACAGACTGTATGGCAGAAGGATTTTTTTCTCTGATTCAAGATCTGCAAGGGCAAGTTTTGTGCATTTTTCTTGAATTGAGGAAAACAGCGGGAGGTGAAGCAACTGAAACAATTCTGTATGCCAGCATACGCCTAAATACCACCCACTGCAGCAAGCCAAATTCACTCTGCCTTGCCACCCTTGAACAATACACATAACAACTTTAATATTGAAAAATCCACAATATATAACAAAGGCAACACACCTACATTTGAAACAATTATCTACATGTGCCAGGGAGTTAACAAAGTTGAAACAGACTGATAATTTGTAAAGAGTATTGCTTTCTCTTTGTGAAATATTCACAGAAATCATGACAATTTTAAAACAATTCATCCTTATACAAAATTTTTCAACAAAAATATGGTAGGCTTATTCTGTTTTGTGGGCTTGACTGAGAAGATAATGTAGGATATAAAAGAACCAAGCTGAATTCCTTGCTCCTCCCCAAACTCCCCATGTGTAAAAAAAAAAAAAAAAAAAAAAAAAAAAAAAAAAAGCCAAAAAGGAACTTAAAGCATTTAAAGTGTGACTTAGTTTGCTTTTAGGTATTTTAATTGTAATCCTTAAAACCATGCTCAGCAGCCCATTACCTCTCTAGACATTTCAAGTTCATAAGTCATTTTCCTAGGAAACTACAGTTCTGCTCCCACAGATACCTAAAAATATCTCAGGCTGATAAGCACTTAGCTTCTCAGTTTATGCCAAATCCTTTCATGATACAGTCAGCTTGGCATCCTTGTCCCTAACCCAGTGAAGGGCCAAATGGCAGCGTCGTGGTTTAACCCCAACCAGCAACTAAGCACCACGCAGCCGCTCACTCACTTACCCCTGCCCCCAGTGGGATGGGGGAGAGAACTGGGGAAAAAAAAGTAAAACTCGTGGGTTGAGATAAGAACAGTTTAATAGGACAGAAAGGAAGAAAATAATAAAATAATAATAATATTAATAATAATAATAAAATGGCAATAATAATAATAAAAGGATTGGAATAGACAAGTGATGCACAATGCAATTGCTCCCCACCTGCCAACTGATGCCCAGTTAGTTCCCGAGCAGTGATCCCCCCAGCCCCACTCCCCCCAGTTTATATACTGGGCATGACATCACATGGTATGGAATACCCCCTTGGCCAGTTTGGGTCAGGTGCCCTGGCTGTGTCCCCTCCCAACTCCTTGTGCCCCCTCCAGCCTTCTTGCTGGCTGGGCATGAGAAGCTGAAAAATCCTCGACTTAGTCTAAACACTACTTAGCAACAACCGAAAACATCAGCGTGTTATCAACATTCTTCTCATACTGAATCTAAACCACAGCACTACTAGGAAGACAATTAACTCTATCCCAGCTGAAACCAGGACAGGCAGCGTGTGCACTACTGCTACATCTTTTGTGTCCAACTTCGCTGAAAACAGTGACTGTCTTCCAGTTAAGTTGGAGTTTGAATTGAATCTCAATTCTCACCTCTGCCTGGGAGAAGTCAAACTTGAATCTTTCAACAAAAAAAATGAAAGCGTGGAAGGTTTGCTCATTACACCTGGTTCCACACACACACTTTTCTCCCGAGTTGAAAAATACTTTTGCATCCAAAGAAAAGCAAGGAAGAATACTGTTGCAATAAATAATGCGTATAGCATTTGCAGAAATGATAAAGGTAGCTGATGAGTGTTCTTATCGCAGACTGAAGAGGGAAGCAGAAAGGGAATAGACTGTGCTAAAACGTAGTCTAAGATGCTCTGTTCCCCACATAACTTTGAAAATATTGAAAAAACTCAAGCACAAATCCATCGTATCCTGCACACATTTCAAGAGAAGGATAAGGGGATAAACTTGGTGTGCAAGCAGAAATTAGAAGCACACCTTTATGAGCAACCAATAAGACTACTGTAATATAGAATGTCATTAACTGTGGTAGACCATGAAGTCTTGCCCTTGAAAATTCAGAGCAGACTTGTATAAGGAGCCATTAGTTTATTAAAAATTAGTCCACAGTCTAGTAGCTAAGAGAAATCATTAGGTAAACTGAGTTCCTATGCTTTTCAAAAAGCCAAAGAAAATTGCTTCTCATAAACAATTCAGCAAAAAAAAAAGAATACTTTCCTATTGCCTCAAGTTACCAATCGACTGAAACCACACTCTATGACTTTTTTAAACACATCTCTCAATTCTGGTGTTTGCCTTAAGAAAACAACAGATAAGGTGCATGTATATTTTTCAGAAGCTGAATCCTGTTATCATTTTTATAAGGTCACATACTGAACACAGGGAATTGAAAACCCTGTGGAGGAAAAGTACTGTTGCAAATGTGTTGATTCCTAGGTAGGTTTTGGCATTTTTTTCATTTCTGAATTGATTTGACTTTCTCCTAATACTTTATTCTAGAAAATATAACCTTTTTCTTTAGAGTTCTTACTGTTTGAATTGCTTGATATTTTACAAACCATACTTAGATTTGTTTCATGTGATGTTCAAATTCAAATAGAGAAAACATAAGGCTCTGAGCCATATAAAGCCTCTGATATAAAACATCTTCATTTCTAAAATTAGATGAGATTTAGGATTATAATCTTCTCCAAAGTTCATTGAAAGCTAAAGAATATTTTAGTCTTTAACTTAGCCTTATTGTTTCACTGCTTTTTTTCCTTTGTTACTGCAAATATTACTCTCTGCTGTGATAGGACTTTAGTTTTCTGCCAAATGAGTTTGCTAGATATATTCTGCAAAACTATTTACATTTATTAAATCTACTCACTGATTATAAATGAGCGAGTTTCACTTAGAATCAAGGAAGAACCATGGATTTTCCCAAAATAGTAATGGCTGTTTGGATATTTTTGTTAGTCACATTTCAGTCATATTTTTTGAACTAACAAAGACAAACTCATGACTAATGTATCTGAGCAAGTATTAGTTACCAAAGACATAAGAACACACAGTTTGTAAAGCAAAACAAATTAGACAAATGTCAATAATATAACCCCTTTAACTTTCAATGGAGTCCTTGCTTTTCCTTTTACTTCTATAAATGTAAAATAATGCCCTTATAGAATGGGATATAATCTTTTCTTCTTGGGAACAGGCCTGGAAAGTGATGATCTGATATCCTTTTCCAACATCTAAAGAGACCGTAGGCAACCGAGCACATCCTATATCCCTTTCAAACGATAATG
The DNA here is from genome assembly GCF_026419915.1 of Harpia harpyja. NCBI lineage: Eukaryota > Metazoa > Chordata > Aves > Accipitriformes > Accipitridae > Harpia > Harpia harpyja. Next base: position 22,192,622 of record NC_068957.1, on the reverse strand, counting down.
AAAAATTACTAAACCTAATTAAATGTCCATTTCTTGCCCCTCTCCATAGTTCTGTACAAGGAGTTTGAACAAACAAAAAGGTTATTTATAATGGATGATATCAAGTTATGATCAATACTCATGTAAAATTTAGCATCTGATTTAAAACAGTTTGATACAATGCAAAAAACATTAATAATACATGAAGTTCTTCCTCCATGAGTGCTGCTTCACACCATTTAAGATGTAAAGGGTGTTCATTTAAAACATAACCCACAACTATCGCAAAATATTTTAGCCTTAAGGACTTCACATGAAGTTAGAAACCAACTACCCCAGAAGCACAGTTAAAAGGAATAATTAGAATCTCACACCATACCACCTTCCGGAAGGAAAACTGTTTATGCTTCTCAGTGATAAACCAGAGTGGTTTTAAATATATAACATGGGGACAGGCAGTACTGAGCACAGTAAGCATGTTATTCTGCAGGTTCTGAAATTATTAATGAGCTACAGGACTCAATCTTTTATTGAATTAATTATAATTAATCAAATTTGCCTGACTCCAGCGAAAGGCAACCAATAGCTGGATGGGCACAGTTGTTTATCACTTCGAGATGCTGATTATTGGATTTGCTAGTCCTTTAGGACATTCATTACCCAATCTTAGTCAACTAACCGTTAGATATCTATTTTTAGGTATTTGTAGGTCTTTTCTGTAGTTACTGAAGAGACACAAACATCTCTAGAACCTACTTTTTCTCTCTGCATTAGATTTTTAATTTAGGATCCTTTGGGATCACTTATTTTCCAGATGTTCTTGCATCTGTCTGCATTAGATATTGAGAGGGATCTTAGGCAACTGTCTCAAACTACAGTTTAGATGGTTTGTATTAGGTGAGGTAATACAAGTCCTGGAGAGTGTTAGAGATATGCTGTGGAACAAACTGGATTCGTGGAGCTATTTTAAACACAAGCTTTTGTAAAACTTGAAGATTTTAAAAATAAACTGCATTCTGTATAAATCCCACCATATTCATGCAATATTAATTGTGTAATCCCAGTCATTTATTTCACTTTTCACATTCCTTTATAAATATCAATCATTTGAAATACGTAGGATGTAAAAATAAAACAACTGAGGCAATTAATAAGGGACCTAGCCTTAAGTTAGACACTGCATTTGAGATAGCTACTCAAGCAGTCACAGAGACTGTGTGTCAGAAAATATATCCTGTAAGTGGTTTTCAGGTTAGACAGAATAAGTCCTTTTTAGCCTTTCAATATAGTGCTGTTTCTTCCAATAATGATAGCTATGGCAATTTTTATCTTCCATTCTGTTATTGAAGGAGTATTAAGATATTTCTAATGTCATAAGAGTACTCTTTGGGAAAGAGTGATGGTTATTAAAAAAGCACTCTAAAATTAGATGATTCAGAGGTGTCGGGATTCATGCCTAACAGACAAGTTTAGCAGATAATGATTGGGGGACACAGAGATACCACTGGTCTAGACATGTCCTCAAATGGAAGCAATTTTCTTTGAGGACAGGAAAAAAAAAAAAAATCATGGAATGAAAATACCAAAGAATATTGACCTTCAGCTCTGTCAGGTTTGGTTGATTGGATGAACATAGTCTAGGCAAGGTTTAACATCATCTTACAGTCCATCTTTTTACCATAGGGAAGACAGTAAGGAGGAGAGTGGTTACTTCACTGTTTTACCAAATTTTGCAGTTGTAATCAAAGACAGCTGTTTACTTTTTTGTACAGAAATAGAGCAGGTTATGTTGGAGGGCTACTATCTAGCACTTACTTATAACACTGCTTTATAAAAAGAAGGCTACCAGATTTCAAACAGTATCATATAGGAAGAAAGTACTGAAGGGCTTTCCTCCACAGGTAGTCTGGGCCACAGATAGAGTAAAAGTAACTTAGATACACGTTAATTGCATTTCTTTCCAGAAAGGTAGTTCTATTCAAGAGCTTTGAAATACAGTATAGGAGGTCCTATTCTTTTCTACATAGAAAAATAAAGATATATACTACCTCAGCAAGATAGAAAATAAGGGGTAGACAAAAGCTAATTTAGCAAACTGAGCTGTTGAACAAATATGAACATGCACCATTATCTCTCCTAGAATAAAAGGCATGTAAAGAGAAAAAAAAAAATAGAAAGAGCAGTTTGTGATATATAAGGACAATTTTCCATAAATTCTTAGCTAGTCTTCACTTTCAGAAAACTGCAACCTTGTCATGCACCCATGGTTTCTACCTGTGCTCTATTTTTGCATTTTTGTCCTGAGTGAGTGCCAGTTAATACCAGAAATCAGAGAATTGCTGTCTCCTGCTCTCCTCTTTTTTTCCCAGTTCATATTTCTTCAGTCCTGTTCTCTATTTTTTAACATTGCTCTTTATGTTCAGGAGAGGTGCCAATCTGCTTGCCATTAAGCCTCAAAAGCTAAAGTACATCCTCAGGCAAGGAGTGACAAATCAGTTGTCTTCCTGTTCTCCAAGATATTTCATCTCATTTCCTTGAGAATTTTGAGGTTGGTTGAATCTCTGCCCCTTTGCTACTCAGACACTGTTTTTTCTTCACTTTTGCTTATATAATTGTTGGAATTACTCCTAATAATAAATTTTAGAATATTAGATTGGTTTACTTGAAGACTGGTATAACAACACTGGAATGTGTGGCTCTAACTCACCACTCTCCTGTTGCCACTTACAAACAAGACCAGAGTCAGTGAGGTATTAATTGTACTGGCACTTCTCGTGTGTGAACTGGGAAGACCATGTTTTTCAGCATGAAGCTAACATTGGTTTTTGGGGTTTTTTTTGGGGGGGGGGGGGGGGTTGGAAGTTAAATATCTACTTTGAGTTCCAGGAGACTGAAATCCTTTCTTGCAGTCATTTTCTTCATTACAATGGGCTCCAGTTCTGGAATTTTGTTTTGGGGTTTTTCTTGTTGTTTGGGGTTTTTTTAAAGTTTTTTTCTTCTAATTCTTATCTACGCTTTTACAATACAGGGTGTGGGGCATTTGCATTTACAATTCTGATTCACTCTCTGCATGCAGGTGTGTGTGTGTGTCTATAAAGTCCTTCCTATTTCCATGTTTGCATTTTGTTCCTTACAGATTTAGTGTGTTAAAATGAAAGCTGTTCAGTCTTCCTGAAATTGGATATCATTACTATGACCTAAAAACTAAGTTGCTTGGTTACTTCAAACACTAAATAAATGGCATTTGTGTGGCCGCAGTGAATGTTGAGGTAAGTCTGACGAGGCCGCCATTCAGTTTTCATTAATGCAAATCATTGCTTGAAAAACTGCTGAGGAATTTAATTGTCTTCTGGAACCTGGGAGGTGCATCTTGTGAGGGTGAGAACGACAAGGTTGTTGTCAACACACATTGAAAACACGTTTTGAAGAAAGTACTTCAGCTAAGTCCAGAATGTAAACCTATTGCCTTCTCCAAGGTTCAAAACCTGAATAAGATGGAAGCGTTCTTGTCATGTCTCCTTCCTAAGCTGAAAGTCAATAGTAGACAGACAGATGTGTGTGAACAGCTTAGTTCGGTGTGCTAAATAAAGAATCCTATGGCCATTATCAGATGCTAGTTTGCTTTTCATAAACTCAATTTGATTGTATGAGCCGATCAAGGGAGTTTCATGGTGTCTCAAGGACAGTGTTACTGATACATGTTTAACTACTTTTGGCTGAGCCTTGAAATTCCTAGTGAGGTATGATTGTCTTTGATCTCGGTGTCTTGAACAAGGACTCAGGACTGGATCCTTCAGTAATATTGCTATTAAGCTATTATATCTGGAGCTTCTCTCTATCCTGCCTCAAAACAGCATCAGTGTGATTAATACAGTACCCCATGATACAGTTTACATTTATAATAATGTAAATAATTTATTATAATGTAAATGTACCAATTGCCTTTTTTTTTGAAAAAAGACAGCTAGTCATACACAAGTTGTTAATCACAGAACACCCCAAAATTCATAGAAATTTTTGTTTCATGAGTACAGAATAACAGAATATCAACAGTCACAGTATAAATAAGTGCATAAAGATATTTTATCTTTTGTATACAGTGAGGCTTCATTCATTATCTCTCCACAAACTTTTTTGATGATACAGTCTCTGACTAATGTGTTTTTCTAGCAATACGGCATCATGTTTGCTTGCAGAAGTGTGTATGTTACGGAAGGAAAATCGCTCAGCCTTTCTCAAATGCAGCTTTCTAATAGGATGTCTAACAACAGAGGGGCTATATTTTGGTGCTATAAACAGATGGGAATTTTTACTCAAGGCTTCTGGGTATGCACAGACCATACAGAGGTTTGGCTCTGCTTCTTACTAAGGATCAGCTGTTTCTTGGTTTTAGCCAATTATCGGCTGCAGGTTCTGACTGAACTATAGTCCAGTTCAGCAAATCTGAAATGATCTAACCTCCTCTGCATCAAATTTTCAGCATAAACTAACACACAGCTTATGGAAGCATTAATCAGACAACTGCACATACGCTTTTGAAGACACAAGCAATGCAGATACATTGACAAACCGCAGAAGGCTGCAAGTGTGTTTTACCTTCTGTCTAGGTTCATAGACCAAAATGCTAACCTCACTCCCCAAAGGAATAGCATGGTCTTCAGCACAGCACAGATTCACTTCAATTCACTAGAAGGAGCTAACTCAGGTTTAATAAACACTTAGATACCAGAGCACCAGGTTCACTGCAAGATCTATAAAGCTGCAGCCTGAAATATTTATAGCTTATATTCAAAATTTTCTCAACATTTATATATCTGCTATTTGAGAAGACATTGGTATTTACAAAGAAAACAGTACTACCTGTGTTGAAGATATATTCAATGCAAAAAAACAATAAGTTTCCCAAGCTGCTGCTAGAAATACGACCGATGGAAGAACAAATACGTTCTGGAAATCTAAAGAGGCAAATTTTAATAGAACTATTCAAGAAGCAAAATGAGTGACTAGAACTATACTTCTACAGAGATAATCTTTACAAACTTTTCTTAGATCCAAATGAAATAGTAGGATACCAAGACAAATAGTGGTAAGTAGGATTCAATTATGTATAAATTGTTTCTTTAAAAACACAGACACGTTTTTCAATAGTAGACATGGCACAGATATACTGAAAACTATGAATTCATGCTAACACTTTCTCACTTGTAAAATTTTAGAAATTATACACTGAAATTTGCAATGCTAATTTGGACTTTCAAAGCAGCAGAGATTCAGTAGGAATTTTTACTCAGAAAAACAAAAGGCCAAGATTTACCCTCTCCCATCCTTCCTTTGCCAAAAATTTGCTCTGTAAACACTAGTGAAGGAATCAACATGAGATTGGAATTATAACCAAAACACAATTATATAAACATACCTTAAGGAAAAAAAAAAAAAAAAGAAATGTTCGAGACCCATTAGCAGTAGCCCATCAATATCTTTTGTTTTACCCAGTGAACTGATCCAAACCAGCTAAACAGATGGATGGGAGAGTCTGAGGGCAATTAAACACAGAATGATTTTGACGGTTTCACAATTTCAGAAACACCTGTGCTGATTATTGCAAGGCAATGTGAATATTCACCAAGTACCAGAGACTGCTCCATAGTCCTCAGGGGCTCTCATTTCCACTTGTGTTGTGGTGTCCTAATGGCTTTTTTGTACAGTGGTTTGTTAATTATGGAAGAAAAAATTGTATGTAATGGTGATGTGGAGGCAAACAAGGAGGAAAGGAAGACTTTCTGTTTTCATTTAGAAAACAGCTTGAGAAAAGAAGGGATTTTGCCTCTGTTTTTCCTTAGGTTAAGCTGCTATGAAAGGTACTCAGGGAGAGAGACCTCACAGGGGAGGGGGAACCCAAAGAAACCCCCCAACCAACCAAAGAACCAAAAAACCCCCAAAACAGTGGTGTGAAGCCTTGTTTGAAAAGGAAGATTATGTGGTTAGAAGAAGCTATCGGATTTGAGGCCAACTTTCTCTTTCTCCCTGCAAACAGAAAATAGCAAACCTATCACAACCTTGCACGCAGATAGAGGAGACATTCAACTCCAGAGAGACTAATTGTGATGGGGCAAATTATTTAGATAAAATGAAATTTACAGAAGCATCCAAGCTTTTCTCTGTTTTACCAAACTCAAAAGTTTTCCCATTTCTAACCAAAGTTCCTCCCCATGCAAAAAATACAAGCAGTCTTGACAAGGGATCTGTATTTTGACAGAAATAGATTTTGACAGGTACAAAGCCCTGCCTTGGCTTTGTCCAGCTCTCTTTTTCTCCACACTAGCTTCTCTCCTCCTTAGTATTCATTTGATTTCCTCATGTATTTTGTTAATCATAGCTCTCCATTACACATTGCTTCCTTTTACCCTTCCAGCCAGACTTTCAGCAGATGTCCTCAACGTTTCTTCCTACCCTGTTGTCCCTGCAGTTTGATCATGCGCAGACTCACAAGGCATTGGTCCCACATGTTTAATGCTAACCAGTAAATTCAGTCTGAGCATTCCTTTTTACTCCTTCTCCACTGAAATCAATCTGCATCACTCCAGAGCTCCTGTTTCTCTCACAAATAGAATTTCCCCATTTCTTTTTCCAGCTAAATTGGCATTTACTACTTGTTTCCTGTTTGTCAAATAACCACATGAAATGTGAAATTGGGTAATAAATAGTATTTGAACTTATGCTAAATAGGAGGAAAATACCCTGTATAAACAGTTGTTTTCTGCAGTTATTTGATGAGTTTGATTTGAACTATTTTGTCACGCTGCAGTAATGAGAATTCCTGAAAATCAAACACTTTGCTTTATAAGACAGTTGTAAAAGTGGGCTTGACGATGGTCACTTCTCCATGTATAATGGATGATGAACTGTACATTTTTTAAAGGAGTTCTAAAGTGTTTACTGAATTGTAGCTTCTTATTCATCACAGAAAATTAATTTGTAAATCCCCTTTCACTAAGCAGTATTTGTTAATCAGTACAAATGAACATGGCAGTGTCATATGTTAAATCTCCATTAAAAAAAAGGAGTGTTTTCAAAACAATATTTGATTCAGTAAGAGGGAGGGGCTTAATGAATCAGTCAGGGCATTTCCTGTGTAATCAGAATTCCAAGCAAAAGGCAGTAGGAACTAAAATTTAAAAGTGGTGAAAGAAAACCGTCATAGAAGAATGTTTTATAAGATGTGAACAGCAACTACTTTAGCCGGACAGACTATGTCTTGTACAGCCATTTACTTGGGGTTAGGTCTATACCCCACAGATTCCTCCAAAAGTGCTTCCACAACTATTCTTGAAAATTAAACTTTTAAGTATACCGTTACCGATGTAAGAGCCTGGCAAATGATGGAAGCTTTCTTGCAGTGTAAGAAATCTAAAGAGTGGTAATAAATAAATATATAGGCAACATACACTCTGAGTGTTACCAGTCCTAGCCAAAGAAACCGCTCCTACACTGGGGTCTTTCAAGTTACTTGCTTGTATAAAATAGGCTGCTGTTATCAATACCTTATCTCCAGTCAGGTGAAGCTAGCTAGTCACAGACAGTAGGTGCAGATCATGCAGTACTCACAGAAACGGCTATTATTACATGAGAGAGGCCTGATTTGGTTGTCTCAGAAACAGTAGCAAATGAAGAATAAGAAAATGCCTGTCAACTCCGCAGGAAGCTCGGTGCAACTCTCTGTAGAAGGTAAAATAGCATTCAGCGCCTGAGCAATGAAATTTCCTTCGCAGCAGGCCAGAGCAAACTTCCATGGACAAATCAGCACATCAGCAAAAGGCCTTTCAAGGACTGCTTGTGCTGTGGGACCATTTATAATCTTTTCTTTCTCTGCTCTCCTCTTGCAGGGAAGAGTTCTGGCTGGAGGACAAGTCGAATGAAAGCAAGAGGCTTCAGACAGCTCTCTGTTCCCTCCAAAATCTGTTCTGCTGTGCATTTTCTTTTTTCTTTCATTCATCCTGCTCCCTTTCTCCCCTCAAGGGAGGAGCAACAAGCTGCAAGAACAGATGTTTCTAATTTCATTAGACACTTCATACTGATACACAGAGCTTTACTTCCTAGTTAAGCAATGACAAGACTCACTGTATCTCATAGGAGTAGCATGATTCTCAAGAGGTGCTTATATATATATGTGTATATTTAACGTTCCAAAGTTGAACTCCTTATGTCTATAGTAAAACATAAATAGCATTTTTAAGCACTTAGCAAAAATCAGTGCGAAAGATCACTTAGTAAGAATACGTAGCTAAGTAACATATTTAAGCATTTTTTAAAAAAAAGGTAAAATCTAAACCTATTGTACAAAACGTATACACAAAACCCTCATACAGTTTCAAAAGATCTTTCTCCAAACAAACACTTAGAATTGCTTTTTTTGAAAAAGATGGATTTTCTAAAATGTTCAGTGTAAAATAAGTCCAATCCATAGATCCCATTTTTCCCATTATTTACCTTTTTTCACCTGCTTCTTTATCCCTCTTGATCTGAATTAGTGAAATTTTCTAAAACTTGTTAATCCAGAAAAAGACACAAAACAAAACATACATCCTAGCTTACTAAGGGCACAGAGTTGGAATTTGGGTGGTTTAAAAGACAAAAACAAATCCAAAAATTAACTTTCTGTTTTCCTCTAGGACTTAGCCTATCCTGTGCTCTGACAGGATTGCATAAACACAGCAGGATTCTGATCCTGGTTATACAGCCCTGACAGAGAATAGTCACCCAGACTTCAAAAGTCCTCTTAAACAAATATGGCTTGATGAAATCACAGTCTTAAAAGCTGGGGAAATGCTCATTTTCTTATAAATCAGGCTTTCTGCAGCAGGATATGCTTTTGTTAATTTTAAATGGGAAAAAGAGCTCATTGCCCACATCAGAATAAGTACTGAAAAAGGAACAGTGAACTCTTACCTGCCTGTATCGTAGCTGCAGGATGTATTATTTCCCTTGCATTCTCCCTCCGTAAGGGTTATATGGATTTGAGCAGGTGTTTGTAGTTGGGTTGAAGAAACTCAGCTGACATGAGTATTATTGTAGTGTTGTAAAACTAGTGTAATTGCAATCACTATGAGATTGTATGAGTCTGGAGTTCCCAGAAATTGCAGTCTAATAATTTTTGCAATTAACATAACCATTTCAAATTAAGAAGCATAAAAGTAATATTACACTGGCATATTTGTGACACAGCAAAACTTTAAAAAAATCCTGCAAGGAGCTACTTTGCATGGAGCTACTTTGAACATAGTCTTTTTTTTTACGAAGGCCATTAGTACCTCCTGAATGAGACAGAGCTCCTACAACGTCTAAAAGCATAGCAGTGGGTTTAATAAGATGTACGTATACAGAGTAAAATGTGATGTATACAAACTCTAAGGAGTCCTTTAGGAATAACTCTAGAGATCATTTTAGCTATAAAGAATATGATCATTAAAAAAAAAACAGAACAGAAATGTATAATTTGAAAATGCCGGAGGGATAGGAGAGGAGAGGAGAACTCACCATTTCTGCAAAAATAATAGCTTGACCAAAGTCAGGAACAAAAGATGGTGAGATAGAATAACCAAACCACCTTCAATAATAAAACAGATTTCTCCAAAACATTTGCTAAGCCATCTAGCCTCCCTAGCTAACTTAATTGCTGGAGCAGCTATGGAAGAAGGTTATTAGAAGACTAATCTAAAGTTTTGTTGTAATCTCTTGCCTTTTTTTTAAATCTAAACTTGTCTAGCTCTAGGAATGAATTCAGATGGTAAAATGTATTTTTTACTTCTTTGACAATATATCCAAATGAAACAGATGAATATCCTAAAAATAAAATTAAAAAAATTAAAAAGCCTTGCCAACCATCTACAAATTGCTATAAGTAGGTATCTCAGAAGCTGCAGTGAGCTTTCTACTCTAAACTGAAAGATTTACTTTTTAGGGTTGGTATTGTCAAGCATCAGATCTCAGGGTAAAGTCTCTTATGAGAGAAATAATCTGGATCCCATCTGACAAGGAACAAACAGCACAGAGACAGAACATGGTATCAACTGTCCCAAATGGATGACAATCATCTTATTCACTCTATATTTCCTTATTTAATTTAATTCTATCAAAAATTGTAGTTTTCAGATCATTTATCTGAACAGACAAGTTAATGAAAAGCACTATAAAGAAAAAAAATATAATAAAGCCTTTCTAAAAATCACAAAATCCCCCATAATTTTATCTTGTATTTACTACTTTTTTATATGTCAGAGCAAAGCAAAGGAGTACGTTCTGTGGAAAAAACAACAGTGTGAATAAAATATCTTGAATATGAGAAAAGGCCATTCAGCCTAAAGAGGGTTGGCCTTCATAATACATATTTTCCCTTAGGATGGTATCTAATTGCTTCCTGAATGACTGCAACGTTTGTTCCAGCATCTTTACCCACTACGCCATTCAAACTATGCATTATAGTTGGAGTGAACGAGGCATGTTTTATATGTTCTGAAATTGTCTTTCCTTAATTTCAATTTATATCCTCATCCCTGTAGTTTTCATTGTGGTTACAATGGTAAAGGGTGTTGGTTTTGCAGACACTACTTCGGATTTAATAAACTTCAATTGCCTTTTTAGCATCTTTTTATTTTCTATCCAGCTCTACTGAAAGTTCATATCATCATTATTTTTCCCTCTAAATTTTACCCATCTACTTGAATAATTAAACAAACTGCTGTATTCCTCAGTCATACTGTGCCTTGACTCACCTTCAGCTCTCCATAGGTGCTGCTGGAGCAATAAAGCAGAATCATCCCACTGTCTGAGATCGTAATAAGAAAGTAGGGATTATATTTAGTGTACTCTTGACTGAGTGTAGTTAAATCACAAGCAGATATATTACTACAAGAAAAAAAAGCTGGTACATTTTCCCATCTTCGTAGCATAAATTACTTTCTTCTGTATGAGCACATGCTTGTTCAGCTTCTTACTTACATTATAATAACAACTAATTTGTAAAACTAAGTCTAAAATGGTCCTAACATTACACATACACATAAGGGAGATACATAAAATTACTTTCCCCTATCTGCTTCAGTCGGGAATTTCATGCCAATCTACTGCTAGCCAACCTCCTTCCACAGATTGCATTTGTAGTAAAGTGGGTCTTATATTTCCACAGCTGCAATAAATTGGTTTTGTCCAAACCATTTTCTATATCCTCAAACTCTCCCCAAATATCCCAAACAACTAACTACATCCTTAGTTTTCCTTTAAAATTAAAAAAAAAAAAGATCTGAGTAACATTTTGAACTAAAAAAAGTACTGAATTTTAATCTAGACAGGTGTTTTTTGAATTATAAAAGTGTGAAAGAAAATTTAGCAATGTAATTAAATCCAAATTATCCAATTTCATGCCTATTAATACTATGAAGTCGAATTGTTTCTTAATCTACTTTGAAGGGTTGTTTTGATATTCAAATTGCCACTACAGAAAAAATGTGGGTGTTTAGTAAGATATCAAGTGGACTTCTGCTGAGCTACCAGAATTCACAGTCATCTAGTTATTGTGAATGTAGAGCTTTACAATACCCAGCATTTTGTAAAGAGCTTAGATTTCTGAAAAAATTTCTCAGCTGATGATATGAGATTTTTATGAAAATAATAAACAAATATTTGGAACATATGTATAGAAAGAATTTTAAAAAATATAGTACAATGATTAAAGACAAGATGTATATACTTATTTGACAATGGAAAACTTCATACTATCTGTATAGCTTTTGAAAGTCAGACACATTTATAATAGCAATACTCATTGGAATAACTTATAAATAGCAGGGGGTAAATAGTCAGACTGCAGAAGGCCTGAATGCAAGTTTGGTCACATTTTAAAATGTAAATTTTAGTTTAAAAAAATGGCTTGAAAGAGAAGTATCTAGATAAAATTTGCTACTAGTGCTCTAGTGAAGGTGAGAAAGAAGACTTTATGACCTTTGACCATAATACATTAAACTGTCTAATATTAAATGTAGTGCAATCACACACTCCATCTGCGCAATCACAAGCATCCAAGGTACTAAAGGATGGTCTGAAGTAAGTGGGAACTCTGACCCCCTTTTAAGCTCAGTTATCCCTTAAATTACTACATTATTAAATTGTTCAATTTCAAACATCTTGAAAATTCTGTGTAATAAGCAGATTGCTTTATACCTACAAGGTAGAATACTGATACTGATTTGGTGATAGCTTTACATAAGCATCTCAATATAAGTAGATATTTTCTCTGTGCAGGAAATTCTAGATGTATAACAAAACCCTGGCATAATCAATTTTAATTGTTAAAAGCTGATTTTTTTTTTCTAAAGGGAAACCCATTTTTCAGTGGTAAAATTGTCAGCTACAAATGAAGATTCTGCAAGAGTGAAATCCATCATCTTGGTAAACAAAAAGTTACATGTGACCAAGATTAACTTCTGAGTTAATTTAAGAAGATTTGCAGCTTGAGATAAGCACAATATCTCTTATCTGAAGGTGATATCTAATACTTTTATTAAAGAATCTAGTCAACTCAGCAGATCCTAAAAGGTAAACCAAAATCTACATTCTCAACTGGGGTATGTATTAGCAAAGCAAACATCTTTGCCTGAATAATTTGACTTTGTGCTCTTCATTCTTCAAGTCCAGAAGGTTATTCAAATTCTATTTATCCTAAGAAAATCCATCTAGGTAAGTAAAATATAAATGTTTAATTTCTTGTGGTGTTGTCACTTCATAATTGTACCAAAGTTGTTGGTACTGGAGAACCACAAGTTTGGAGCAAATGAGCAGGTAGGCACAATAAAGATTAATTGCTCTCTAACCAAAGTTAGACTTACGGGGTTAAAAAGAGAATAATGAAGCACGAAAAGAGCCACACAGTGAGAAAAAACAATTGCACAGTAAGTTTACAAAATACTCTGCAAGTGATACTACCATGTCTTTTCCTATTTCATCCTTAAATTTATAGGTTGTTCTTTTATACTTAACCTGGAGTAATCATATGCAATTTACTAGGGATCCACTTCTGCCATTCATACTCACTCAAAGGGCACCTTTTGACCACCACGAGGTGGTGACTGAGTGTAGAAGGCAGACTCACGATGTCAGGCCATACCTTTTCTCCTTCCCAGCTCTGTGAATAACATCTACAGCAACAATTTTATGTGTAGAGGGAAATAAGAGCACATGATCCTGATGCTGCTTCTTACAACAGTTTTTCTGACGTGTAAAATCTCACAGGACAACCTACTTACTTCTGATTTATAACTTTATATGAATTTGCTTCTGATTTACACCTGTATTGAAATCAATCATAACGCATATTCTTAGAAACGACTTTCTTGATAGCCAGAAAAAAGCCATCCTGATAACAGCCACTCAGCAGCGCGAGTGCTGCCACAAGAGAAACCCACCGTGGATAGGAAATTAAATAAATAGAGTGACAGAGGGACGTACCACTGTTGTCAGGGTAGACTTAATATCCCCATAATTGTTACTCCATTCCACTGGCAAAGCAAGCCACCGTCATTGATATAATTTATAGCATTTGGACTGTTTAACTCCTCCTATGAGTTACAGAGGCAGCCCAGCACCATTGTACATAAAACTAAATTAAGGCTTAGCTCTGTATTATCATTCTGATTTTTGACTACAACAGAATATAAAATACTGTCTCTGTGATGCTAAGATGCTTAGTAGGTTTTGGAAATCGCCCAGGTGCTGTTGAATTAAATGGGAGCTATGCACTTGCACACATTTCCACAGAGGCACTTAGGAACCTCTATAAAATATGTTTCGAATGGAAACAAGATGCCCAAATGCGTTGTATAGCTCCCTTGTAGGCATCTTTCATATTTGTAGGCTCCCAACTACATCAAAACAATCTGTTAAAATTTACTGGTTCATGAACAATATTCACACCTTAGATGACATGTATTATTTCAAATTTCATCTCTCTGTAAAGCATATTGGGCGGGGGAGGACCTTCACGTAACCTTGACTGAATACAGCGTTTGTACATTATATGCAAACCCCAACCGGAGAAGCGAGGGTGAAGGCTATTGAACACTGAATCTTTGTAGTGAATCATAATGCCAGAAGCACCTCTCCTGATTCATTCTGAGAGCGGTGTGCAGCATTCTCCACATTTCATCTTTCTTACCTGTATGGGAAGGTTTAATGGTTTTACATGACCTATGTTTCAACAAAAAAGAAGCTTCTGAGAAATAAACAAGTGAAGATCTACAGCATATTGTCTTGTATGAGATAAATTTCATTGAGCTTAGCAGACTTACAGCACTGCAGAGACCAAGGGAATATATTCAAATGTACTGCAGGTTATGTTATAAAAGCTAGATTTAAAATTCTTCGGTGATGAAATTGTTCCTACTTAGCGAATAGCAGCTGCTCTAAATTAATCTATATTGATTTAATTTCCTCTCGCTTCACAAAAAAATAGCTTTTAATTTAGAACATCACTATAACATCTCAATTGAAACAATTGCAAGATGAAAGCAACCGTATGATGTCAGCAAATATTATCACCTCCCTAAATCACACTGAAATTAGTCTTCCAGAAACCAAAAGGTTATCTCCCCATCACTTCCTCTGGTGGCTCTTGATATTCTCTGATCTATGTTTCCAAAGCAAAGTCTATTTTCAGTTTTGTCATCCTAGCGATACACAACCCGCCTAGTCCACTTTTTACCTTTTCCATTTTCAACACCCTGTTCTTCTTCGGTTTGCTTTTTTAAGGTTCAAAAGAACGCACAAGATGAGTTGTGCCCATCATAAATAATGAAAAGAATTATTCAGGATACAATCATAGAGGACACTGCAGGTAGATGATGGATGTTTCTGCACACCCTCTGAGCTGGGAATAAGTCTAACACGCTACGGAGCCTGAGCAAGGGCTTCTGCGTTTGAGCTAATACAGTCAGACACTCAGCATGCAGGGACTGCTTGGATCTCCCATCTAAACTGTTGGATAAAACACCTGGTAAACCGATCTTAAGAGTAGATGTGTTTTGTTTTTAGAAGTGGTTTTAGCAACAACTTGAACAAAGAGTGCATGAGAAGCAGAAATTATTTTGACTGTACAAGAATTAAAAGCTAACAGTTCGTTGCTTATATATTCAAATATAGCTCATACTTTTGAAGGCGTTAAAAAGATATTTTGGACTTCTTATATCTGTCTTGTTTAAATAGGACTGCTCACCTGAGTAAAACAAACAGGATTTGGCTACTTGTTTCTTAGGCCTTCAGTACGGTTTTGCAGCAAGATGAGTCTCCACTGTACAAAGCTGAGATATTTTCATGAAGAACTGCATTATCCTGGTTTTATAGTCGCATTCATATGCTTTTGTTTACACATAATATAGCACTTTGAAATTAAGAATGTTGATTATTCCTTTTTTGCATTCAGATGTTCCTAATGTTTTATTTTGCAGTATCTTGGGTGAGTTGATGCATATATTCTAAGTGTGCTTTCTATCTTATATAAAATGAAATAGATAAACAATTAGAATTGCAGAATTTTCTTTTTATTGCTTTGTGCTTTTATTTGTTGGTATTTTGTTGTGTATAATTCTGCATATCTGACACCAAACTGTACCTGATGGCTCTTTGAAGCTTTAATTGTCAGCTTTTTCCCCTCCAGTTTTTCTATACTTTTTAAGAGTTCATTTTTTCTAAAACAATTACTCCCACTTGCTGAATTTAATATTGTTTTCTAGAAACATAAAATCATGTCCCAGTTACCCTTTTTCAACAATATACAGTGTTATTTTCCTATCATCTGCAATAAAACAGTGAGAGATAACACATAAATAACTATATTAACACTAAACATGTTCATTAAGTGCCTCATTTTGAAAATGTGTTACAGCTGGCCACTTACACTTGGCTGGAAATCAAATAATACAGGACAAGCAGAAAATAAATAGCTGACTCTGATATGATACTCAGATAAATAATTCCAGGCTAATCTATGGACTACTTACGTGACTGAGATGAGTAAGACAAAGTCCTTGCTCACTGAACTCAACCCCAGTGGAACCAAAGCCTCATTCCTGGAGAGCAAGTCAGGTACATAGTACAGAGTATTAAAAATGTTATGGAAAATGGTACAATCGGCACAGAGTTGGATGGTCAAAACATGGGAATAGCAGCATTTTTAATATGTACTGTGATAGATGGCAGATCTCTATTAGGTAATGCCAGGTATCACTTTTCTTCTAGCTGAATTTTCTACCTAAAGTCAAGTGCTGACAAAAACTCATTCATTTTAGTCCTCCACTGTCACTTGAGCTGTTGGAGCAGCAGTGAAAATAACTAGACGCTCCATCCTGTGGCAATTTGTAACATATTTACCTAAGACTTCACAACTCAGTGTATTATTTTTGTTTTAAAACTAAGACATCTTTGTAATGATTTTCCAGTTTGAGAGACTTATGGTAGAATAAGAATGTTTAAAGAAAAGGATAAATTCCGGAGAGATAGATGGAGGAAAAGATATCTAAGGCTACCAAGCCTCTGCTTGTAATATTTAGTTTGCTAATTTCTGACTTTCTTTGCAGGTACAATGCACTCAATAGTCAATACTATCAATACAGTGCTTAAGATCACTTATTTCAGCCAGTTCTTTTCCTAAACCCCATTTTTTCTAATCATGCAGTGAAATCAGTTCTATGTTGTTACTCCTGTTTTTCAGATCAGAGTGCTGTAGTTCCTTCTTGGCCTAGTTATTAGTCAATTTGAATAATTTATTAATTACATCTTTGTTTTTTCAGAAACCAGCATAGTTCCAGTATAGGAATGGAGCTTAAACTCTGAACGTAAAGCATTAGATCCAGGATAATTCTTACAGATTGGCCTTTATGCACTATATGCTTTCATCTAATTGATGTTTCCATGGGTTAGATTTATTTATAGCTTTCATGTGTTGCATAATTAGTAAATTGGGGCCTCATTTTTATTCATCTTACTCTAATTTTAGTATGATTGACTTTACTGGCATCAATGGTGTTACTTCCTCACATATCAATATTAGACCCTGTATTATTAATACATATATAAATATTGCAAGCGTTATTTAATGCATCCAGGATTTATTTCAGATATGAGCTCTTCATTTGCATGAGAGAAAAATCACTCCCAAAGTGTTTTCAGCATCTCTATTTGATTTTATTGCTTTAAGGTGAAATGTCTTTGTTGTGTTTGTGAGTTTATTTCTCTCCTTAACATGATCAGTTGGTATTAAAAAAAACCCTCAAAACTGTTTTTCTTAATGGGATAAACTCATATAAACATAAACAATTTGTTTCATTGGGAGTACCTGTTACTAGATCACTGATGATATCAAAGCATCTAAATCAATTTCTTAAGCAATTCCACATCCCATCCTCTTTCAAATGTTAGTGCTCTACTAAATTAACAATCTGAAAGCACAAAGCTGAGGGGTAGATTCAAATAACATACAAATGCTTCTGTAGCATGTTGCACTATCAATTTGTGTCTCCAGGGCTATGGCAGTTTGTTTTCTGATTGGATTTATTTACTGTATTTTTTTAGATATATAATCAGATAACTGCAGGTCAGATCTGCCAGTTACAATAGATAGCTTTATCAATGTTTTGTAGAAAAATTCTACCCTAAAAATAACTGCATATAAATAGACTTTTAATCTCTGCTGTAATGTTTGTACATACTTATCTTTCTTTTCTTTCATACTCCTAATTACTTGCAGTTATCTTATATTCAGTAAGTAGACAAGTGATAATTATAAGAATTCATCGCCTGATTCTAATCTAACATTTGTCAGCTCTACACCAGGTTACATCACTGATTTTCCCAGCATTAATTCAGAAGACCAAAATCAGGATCTTATTGCTCAATCTACATCACTAGCTGTAATCCCACTTCCAAAATTTACAGATATTTCTTTGAACTAGACAGATGTGAAATCATCTTCTCTGTTTTAGAGTATCTTCATTGTTCACTTTGTTGTTCAACATCAGTTATGCTGAACATAATTAATGAGCTTTCAGTGTATTCAGGAGAAGATTCCCTCTGTAATGTCTGTTCCAGTAAATTATCCAGTGCCAGGAAATGCTGTCCAGCCTTGAAGTCAAATGGCATGGCCTGTTCATAAGTCTTTCCCCCTACCACTCCTGTATGCGTGATCATATTCGAACTGGTTTTGGAAACAACCTCTGGCTTGTGCTAATCCCCCAAATTGTACATGGGAATTTTTTTGAGAGTGCCAGTTGGTACAGGTCACTGTAGAACATGTTATTAGTTCAATGGTAAGCTGAACCTGTCATGGCACAGGTTACTGTTGTGGTTTAACCCCAGCCAGCAACTAAGCACCACGCAGCCCCCCCTCAGCTGGGCAGGGGAGAGCAAATATAACAAAAGGCTCGTGGGTTGACATAAGGACAGGGAGAGATCACTCAACCAACTACTGTGACGGGCAAAACAGACTCAGCTTGGCGAAAATTAACTTAATTTATTGCCAATCAACCAGAGTAGGATAATGAGAAATAAAATCAAATCTTAAACCGCCTTCCCCCAACCCCTCCCTTCTTCCCAGGCACAGCTTCACTCCTGAATTCTCTACCTACCCCACCCCAACGGCACAGGGGGACGGGGAATGGGGGTTGGGGTCAGTTCATCACACCTTGTCTCTGCCGCTCCTTCCTCCTCAGGGGGAGGACTCCTCACTCTTCCCCTGCTCCAGTGTGGGGTCCCTCCCATGGGAGACAGTCCTCCACGAACTTCTCCAGCGTGGGTCCCTTCCACGGGCTGCAGTTCTTCACGAACTGCTCCAGCATGGGTCCCTTCCCTGGGCTGCAGTCCTTCAGGCACAGACTGCTCCAGCGTGGGTCTCCAGCGTGGGTCACAAGTCCTGCCAGCAAACCTGCTCCAGCGTGGGCTCTTCTCTCCACGGGGCCACAGGTCCTGCCAGGAGCCTGCTCCAGCGTGGGCTTCCCACGGGGTCACAGCCTCCTTCGGGCATCCCCCTGCTCTGGCGTGGGGTCCTCCCCAGGTTGCAGGTGGAGATCTGCTCCCCCGTGGACCTCCCTGGGCTGCAGGGGGACAGCCTGCCTCACCGTGGTCTTCCCCACGGGCTGCAGGGGAATCTCTGCTCCGGCGCCTGGAGCATCTCCTCCCCTCCTTCTTCACTGACCTGGGGGTCTGCAGGGTTGTTTCTCTCACATATTCTTACTCCTCTCTCTGGCTGCAGGGTTTTTTTTTCCCTTCTTAAATCTGTTCTCCCAGATGGATTCTGGGAGCCGGCTGGCATGGGCTCTGTCAGACATGGGAGAAGCTTCTAGCAGCTTCTCACAGCAGGCCTCCCCCAGCCCCCCTGCTACCAAAACCTTGCCATGCAGACCCAATACAGTTAGTTTATCAACACAGATATAAGTCTCAAACCAAACATTTAGGTGCAAAAACTCAATGGCACTGGAGTCATAGAAGGATGTCAGAAACACTCCCTAGTCCACATAAATGAAATAACACTGAATTAATTCTTATCCAGCCCTAAGGATGATACAATTACTTGTATTTTCCAGAAAATTGAGGACTTCTTTTTAATTTCTTCCTTCTCACCCCCACACTTGTCCCTGAACTGATGACTGTACAGCTTATCTGTCTTTGGCCCCTTCTGAATAACCTTGTATAAAGTAAAAGTCAAAAATAGATGCAAAGTCACTTTCTTCTCCACAGAGAACCTTGTGCATTAAGACCCATAGAGGATATCAAACAGTTCCTTGGTTTGCAAAGGTCCCATCTCTTTTTCCGATCAATTTTGGGCTATGCAGATATTCTTCAAGGCCTACGTCACATCGTTTTTGGTGAGAGAGAGGCAAAGGAAGATGATGAGCAGGTCACACAGCTCTGTTTCAGAGATCTGCGTTTATACTTGTCAAATTTCTTCCTGGGATTGAGCCTTCCAACTCTGCATTTTTGGTCAGTACTCTTTTTGACTCCACTTTGTCTTCTGTCTGCAAGATTCAAACCTCCTCTTTAGTTTAAAAAAAAAAAAAGAGAGAAAAAAGAAAGAAGAAAGAAAGAATGTTCCCATTTTCCTCTCACCAGCACTGATTTAGCATGTCATGAGGGTTATTTTTTCTCACCTTTGGAGGAAGGCTGAATGACCAGAGATGAAAAAAACTCATTAATTCTTAAAGGCCAATCACCCTCTGGCAATTCCATCATTTATTGCTCTTTCTTATTTCTCTCTGCCCTCCCTTTTGTGCTGCTTCCTCTCTTGCTTTTCCACCTCCCGTCCTGTTCATTGGTGTGGGTTTCTTAAAAAAAAAAAAACACGCATACAAAAGCTCTCTGGCTTCTGTAAAACACAAAGCTGTGTTTTATGCAGAATAAAACAATAGAAATTATATTATGTAACAGAGCCCTTTAAGTACCTACAGGAAATTGAATTTTGTAGCAGTGCTGTCAGTGGAAATGGTGCTGCTCTTTTGTCTTGTTTGAACTACAGCAAGGAAGTTAGCAGCCTAGAGCTTGACACCTACTTAAACAGAAGTCATCAGCCTTTCTTTTAGGAGCTGCATCATCTGATTTCGTGTCCTTAACAAGACCACAGGTTAGTCCCATTTCCCACAGCGAGTCCATCATTGCTCGCTGAATCTGCTACGTGAAGGTATACACAGAGGGTTGCTTGCCCCTGACAGTGACTGGCCCTTTCTGAGATGGGACAAATGTTGGTAATGCAGTAGCCAGTGCCAGCCCTCTAGGTTCTGTACTGTGCCACCCCAACAATCATCAGCCATTGATTAGCTTAAAACTCCCATTTACACCAAGCCAGGAGGACAGACTTGTGTTTTTTCTGCTTTCCTGGACCTGTCACTGTTGGCATTAACCCAGGCTTGCCATCCTCTGGATTTAGATAAATCAGGGAAGCCTCTTCCACTAACTTTCTTCTTCCTTCACTCCACACTGAAGATTACAGGATCAAAAACTTGTATTTTTCTGAAATCTTATCCCAGGAGGAGCTGAAGTGTCACAGGGCAACAGGCAGAATAGAGCTTGTGGTTTCAGATGGGTGTTCATGTTGTCAGTTTTATCAACAGTTTGCAAGGCTCCACAGAGTCATTCATACAGGGATTAAGTGGTTACAACACATTTAATCTTTTTGAAAGATCATTTTCAACTTTGTTTAGCCCCTTCACAGTCAGCACAAACTCATGTACACCTGGGCTTGTGGGGTTTTTTCCATAGATGGATGTTCATTGGCTTCCAAGGGGTTTGGGACCCACATTTGTGTTAAGATCCAACAGTACCACCTACTGCAGGAACTGGTTATGTTCTTCACTGAGATGGCAGAGGAATATTTATGGTCTGAGCAAATATTGCCTACTGATCAGGCAAAAATCCTGTTCTATTTGCCCTATGGAACACTATGACAACTCACATACCTGGGAGCAAGTCAAAGCCATTTCTAGGTCACTTATATACTTTATGCTCCAAATCTTGTCCTGCTCTAAAGAAGTACACACAACCAGGCAATTACAACACTTGGTTAAATGATCCACAAAAGGCAGTTTTTATTCTTAAGCAAGTCTTAATACTGAAAGCGTATATTAAAGGAAATTAGATATTTTCTTAAATGGAATGCCATTTAACAATTTCCTCTCGTCATTTAATATCAGACAGTCCAAGTGTGCTAACTAAATTGATATATGTGTTTATTTTAAGATATCGTAATGATTAATGCTCAGTGATGTACGCTTTATTGTCAGTTTAAAAACTTTTTATTGATATTAACATTCTATCAATAAAGTTTTAATCAATCACTCCTAACTCATATTTACCGTTGTAAAGACTTCCTAAGAACTTTTTAGATGTTACATAAGTTTCTGCAATATAAAAAATATTTAGTAGCAAAATATTTAGTGGTTTTAACTCCCCCTGTTACCAACTAACCATTACAAGTTTAAGAATTCAGACTTTCTAATAGCGACAATACTCAACTCATCGTACATTTTCATAAGGCATTCGTTCTGTATCAGCTATCTGATAGACAATGTACATGTAAATTTATCATAACTGAAAAATACTTCATTTGTTCTACTTGCCAAGTGAACAAGAAGAGTTATAAAACCATTATCTAATTGTTATTGTTTAATCTATTAAAACTGCTGTATCAGGGTACTTCTTTTTTCCCCCCAACAATAAGATACATTGAAATATTGATACCTAGGTTACTTATCAGCATATTGGCTTTCAGTAAAACATTTGGCATTTCTTCTGTTATTAAAGAGTAAATTCTGAAACAGGAGGGACTATTAATTATGCATTCATTTTATATCAGAATATGCATTTAACACTATTTTTTTGTGGAAAAGCAAAAAACTGGCAGACAAATAACTCATAAATGACACTAATGAGCACTGGGAGATGGAGTGGAAAGGCTTTAAATGTGTCCCATTATTTAGCAGGATAATTAAGAGCACAGCTCTACCATGGCATTTTATTACAGAAATAGATAAGATCCCATCTTATTGCAAGCAGGTGTTGTAATGAAGCAAAGCGAAATCATTTTTATGAGGTTCTTCTGGTCCAAAAAAGATTGCAAATTTATTTTCTGCTACCTTAATTTAAAAAGTAAGCACGCAGATCTTGGGAAACAAAGGGGACAGCAAAATCTGACGTGTAAAACCACTTCTAATGCTGTTGATTCTGGTTATCTCCAGAGGAAAAAAAAAAAAAAATTTGTTCTCTCACACCTTCTAATACAGTTTTCACATATATATTGTATGAATACAATATTCTCATAAATAACGTTTGGTTTAAGCAACTCATCAAATGGAACTCAACGTACACAAATGGCATCACAGTTTAATATAAACCAAACTTCATACAGATTATTTACAGTAAAAATAGGGTTTCTGTTATTTCAATTCATTATGAAGCTTTAATCCTCCATACATATTGCCACTAAACTTTTGTAACATATCTGTAATGATTTTATGCTTTTTTCATTAGCATTTATTATCAAGTGCTGCAAAACACAGATAACCCCACATGGTAATCTACAAAAGATCCGGCATTAAATTGAGTGATGCAGCATTTACAATGGTGTTTTTGCAAGAAAATTCTGGGCTAATGTTCGTTCATTACAAACTTCAAGAGTATATACAGGACTTACAGGGAAGAAAACTATAATACTTGATTACCTAGGCCACAAGCTGTGATTCTTTTATATATCAATCATTGCAGAAAAACATTATAGTGAAATGGAGAAGCTGGATTTTTGGAAGGCAGGTCTTTTTATTTTAAGATTAAGATAAAAAGACACCTAAGGTTAAAATACATGAATATAGTTATGAAAAACTGTAACTTCTGTCTTCCAAATACAATATCCAGGCAAAAGTTATTTATGAAAATGAAAGCAAGTCTGTAAAATTTGGACAGATACTATATCCTGTGGAAGTCTAACAGCTAGAAGCAGATGGTAAGATTTTGACTATATTACTAACTTTTTTTTAGATGGAAAAAAAACCCGATAAGATGGCCACTTCAAAGACAAGAATAAATCTCATCAAAAATGGAAGAGCTATGCAGATGAAAAAACATGGATGGAAGGTAGCATATGGGACATACACTCTAAGAAATAGATTACAAAAAACATTCACAGTCCAAGCAACTTCAATCTTCATGGCTTCTCAAATTGTATCTACATGTGAAAATGAGAACAGTTATATTCAATCATACTATGTTTTCACTGCAATCAGAGGGCAAGTCTGCCTATGTGTCCAGAAAATTCTCCACATTTTTTTAAAAATACGGGGTATTTTTATGTGCCATACAGATGCCAGATCTCCTCTTTCCCAGGTAGCCACCATCATCCCTTAGACTACACTAAAGTTTCAAGGTCAGTCTTAGTAGTGTCACAAAAATAAGCCTGTCTCAGCCGACAGACACTAAACAATGCTCATAAGATTTATGCCAACAGTTTTGGCTAGAATTACAGAAACACAAATGGTATAATCTGATTCAAGTTCTGTGGAGGGAAAGCACTTTGTACCCTGATGGTGGCAACAGTTTTAGAGATCCTTTTGAGAAAGCAGAATCTGTACTCATTATCAGTTTATAGTTTTTGTAGTTTTCACTTCCACCACTGTATTCTCTAGGGTCAGTAACTATTGATGGATAGTGAGAAAGATTGTGCAGACTACCAGTATCGGCTAATAACTATAAAAATGGCTGGATTTCATCAAGCCCCAGAAAACTTTCTGAACCTGGGAAGCACAAATTCATAGGCTCGTGATAGTTTCCTCTTTTTCTATTTTCCTTTATTCACTGGAGTTTCAGATTCGTTACACTTAAAATCTGAGGAAGTTAGGTGGTGAGATGAAAAAAGGAGTGAGATACAGAACGAAAGAAGTGTGGAAATTGAAATTTAAAGCATAGCTAATGTCATTTGGCTGATTTTGCTGCAAACCTACCGGGAAAAGAAAAAAAAGAGTAAAGTTCTGCAGTATGTAAGAAACAGCTTCTTGAGATGGTCTTGATTTTCTACCACCCTGCACGGTGAATGCTATATATTTGAAAGAGCTTGAAATTAATCATCTTTACATGGAGATTAAAGAAAAAGTGATGAAGCGTGATAACCTACAACTTCTTTTACTTCTTATAGTTAGGGGAATCTGTACCTCTACTACAAAGGATACAGAGATGGGAGGAAAGCTCTAGCGGATCTACTACCATCGAACGCTTACCCTTTCATCTTGCATTTCAAACAAATATTACGGTGTTATATTGGGTCGCTTCTTTCTCTTTCGCTTACTGTGAATTTTTGTTTCTGATGGTCAGCTTAGTTTTTACTAATGCTTTACAGGAAAAATTGCCAGTGGCTTGAGTATTTCAGATTTTGAATGCACATTGCCCTGAATTGGGATGGAAAAGTCTCAGTGATTTTGTTAAGTAAGAAAAAAAGTTTCAGTAATTTTGAAACTATTTTACATTTTATGCCTCTTTATAGACTTAACTTCTTGAAGTAATTTTAGCATAACAGATGTTGGTCTCAGAGATGCTGTAATAGAAGACTTTTAAACTTACTTCGTTTTTGCCACAAACCTTTTGCACCGGGTGTAGGTCTCCAGCCGTTGGCGGGGGGGTGCAGGGGCAGCTGGTGTCAGCAGCAGCCAGGGGCTGCCCCGTGCCACTCACAGCCAGTTCCAACCAGTCTCACCACAGGCCACAGCTGAGCCAACCAGTGGAGTCAGTGATGCCACTGGGAAAGCATCTCTGAGGAAGGGCAACACACTGCCTGGCAGTGAGGAGTGAGGGGAAAAGTGTGGGGAAAGGCCCTGGGAACAGCAAGGCCGGGGAAGAAGGAAGGGGAGGAGATGCTCTAGGCCCAGAGCAGATATTTCCCTGCAGCCCCCAAAGTCTATTTCGCCTGTGATGGTAACTGGTAAGTAATCTTCCTGTCTTTATCTCAACCCATGAGCTTTTGATTTTTCATTTTCTCCCACCGTCCTGTTGAGAAGGGAGACAGAGAGCACCTGGGTGGGCGTCTGTCAGCGGCCCAAGGTCAACCCACCACACTTTTCTCTTCCTCTTCCTGAGTGCCCTGGCAAACTGTTTCATCTTTATAAATTCTTTTTTTTTTTTTTTTTTTTTTTTTAAACCATAACCTTATTTTTCAATGAATAGCTCCCAGTAAGCTCTTGTTTTCAGCTGTTTAGCACTTGCAAATCCTCACACCATAAGGAGAAGCTTTCACCCATTGAAGCTGAGAGAAAACCCAGGACCAAAGCTCTTAATTCTGCTTTGTCACTCACTACATAAAAAGAAATAACTCCTATCTAAATTTTATGAATTTTTCTTTTTTAACATATTGCTTCTGCTGCACAAACAGTTGCTATGAGAATACATGTTTCTAACACCACTTAGTCTTTGGGTGAGCTTTGGAGAACCTTGCACGCTTAACTGTTATGGTAATATAAATTTAGGATGCCATGCCATGCCATTTAAAAGCTTGAAACTATAATAACTGAGGATAAATTCTTCTATTTATTTGCATTTAATGTTTTGCTTCACACTTTATTGCACACTGTCTTCTCTCTGCATCCATTAAACCTGTTGTGAACCACAGAGAAAAGACCAATTTTTGTCTGTGGGGAATAGTCTAAAATTTTACATTTATTAAATTACTTTGTCTCCTGTGTGGTCATTCATTCTCAAAGTAATAGTTAGCAATAATGACTTTATACTAATAAACATCTAATGATAGCCTGAACTAGAAAAGTATCCAAATTATCCAGCTTTGGTAGTACAGTAAGTCTGCTGGAATGCATAAACTATTTAAAGTATCAAAACACGATATAGAACTGACTGGTGGTTTCTGCAATCCCTCCTTTTTTATGCACGCTCCCCTTGCAGTAACACAGGTGTACTGAATTTTCTAACCTTTCTATAGGAAGAGTATTAGAGTTCTGAAATAGCCAGATTTGTGTAAATTACGAGAATAATTTGCTATATAAATTGCACATAATTTGTTTAACTGCCAAAGTGTTTAACTGTTATTTTCCTATTGATAGTTTCCATTCTTCCGGTTCTTCTATGATAATGTCAAAATACACCTAAGTGGCAACTGGAGTCAGGATGGGTGTGATTCAAAATACTGAAGTGTTAAAAAGGTATTGCAAATATAAACATTCATATTACACACAAGGAACTCGTGGATGAAAACAGTCATGGTTCACTTATACTGCAGTATATATTACTTAACTATTTTTTTAAATAAAAAATACATACCACAGAACCTTGAGGAAATCAAACAGCCCAAATTGACTCCCACTGACTGCTCACAGTTACTTAATATTAAGACCTAACCATTAGCAGGTTTCTCTCAGCTGTGGCTCATTTCAAACTTCTTTTTCTCCACATCCTCCTTCCATATCAGTGACATTATTCCAGCTGATTTATGCACTGAGGAGACACACTTCATCAGGTTAGATTAATTCACTAACTCCTGGGTGCTATTATAGGCAGATTCTGGCTCTGTGCATATCAGCTAGCCAGCTAAGGTTAGCATCTGACATGACAGAGATTAAATTTCTGTACTTCAGCACACACTTTATTCCATGGTCAGAAGTAGAGAAAGAGTATATAGACCGAGTCATAAAACCCCAGGTGCTAAACACACATAATCAAATCAGATTTTTTTTTGTTTTAAGTTTAATGAGAATTTAAAGTTCTAGCCTTTATGAATGGGGAGGAAGTGAATAAAGGGAGTAAAAATAATTTCTCATGTTACCTCTGAAATCTACAATTACAATGCAGTAATAGAGCTCTCAGGAGCCTGTGGGTTCATAAGGATGTACTATTGCATTAACCAGATGCAGCAAACCAATAACCTGATATGATATTACCATAGTGTAAACCTTTTGTTCACAACTATCAATAGTACTTTTCCAGATTGCACAGCTCTGTAAAAATAGAATTATCTTTTTTTTAAAAGAAACCTGATTTCAATATTGAGTCCTCAATAAGGTAATGAAAAGTTACAATAAAGACTCGTAAAGACATTAGCATTACTGTGTAATCTCCATACCTCATGGAAGTTCTACTTTTAAATTACTTCTTTCTCTCTTTCAAGCTTCTTAATGACAACAATACAACAGAAACAATCTACCACTAATACGAATACCTGATTCAGTAACTCTACAGATTGCATTAGTAGAGGCATAATGTATTTTGATCAATCTCTCAAGGCATTTCAGAAATCTTCCCCAACTATTGCAGGGGAAATATCCTTTCAGCAGACAAGAGACAGGGCACTTCTTATGATCAATATTAGCATATGTTTATCCAGTGTTTATCCAATATTAGAAGACAACACGTGATCAGTTTCTGCTTCTAAATGGAATTATTAAATCTTGCTCATTTATATGCATAAGTTAATTTTTTTATCCTGATTTTGCACTAATTTTCTCTATAGTTGGCTTAATTCTTGATGTACAAAAATGACAGATATGTTCTGTAATACTCTATTTCTGCTGCTCCTAGTTATGTTTGTAGGATATGTATGAGTGCTACCAATGGGTTAAAAAAACAAAAAAAAAAGGTTAACGATGGAACCAGCAGAAATATGCTTTAAATCATTGAATTTCATTCATTGGCTTCCTTGTCACAAGGGTGACCGTCTGGAAATGTTTTAGGCAAATTCATATTTTATTACAACACTAACAGAACCTGCTGACATAGTTCAGTATTTCTAACAGCTTTGAACTCTGTTCTTATCTTTAGATTCCAGTACATTAACATCTTTGAGGTTAATGGATTTCCAAAATAAAATGCTAAAATTGAAATTTGGTCTAATTCAGTCTGAGGTTATTAATTCTCCATTGAATTCCTCCATCTTTACTGATGTTCAAGAGCACCACTGCTCTGTACAAATACGGCCCACATCACACCAGTCCAAGGCTGCCATCCCAGGTGATTTGCATTTCAAGCACATAACATTATGAAAGGCAGCTGGGAAGAAATAATGGGCAATGTGAAAGTGGTCTTTTCCCTTAAAGAGACCTGCCAAAAACGTGGAGAAGCCACCTAACCTGCTGAAAAGCCCAGTAGTGTTTCACTTGTACTTCCTCTTGGCAAATCAAAGTTTGTTTTTGGTTTTTAAATAATGTCTTGGGGTTCTTACACAGCTGTAGAGGTCTACTTTTTCTCTCAAAATACCAGGGCATTATTCAAATCTATCTATTCTTCTCTTTCTATATGAGGCTAGCTGCTGTCACGTTTTGCAGCTCTTAGAGACTCCTTCCCATTTGTGGATTTTTTTTAATGTACCAGACACTGTGGGTTTTGCATCTTAAAAGAATCAGGTACTGGAAGGCTCCCAATTCTTATAAACACATTTTTTATGAAGATAACAGCAACACACCTGTATCCATGCTGACTTTATATCTGCAGAGTATGTTACCTGCCTGCCTGTACCCCCTCAAACCTGTTTTGGTTTTGTCTTTTTGTATGTAAGATCAATGTGCACATTCTCAATGCTTAACAGTGACAATAAACTAAGGTTTCTTTCCTTAAAGTCTTTCAGAGACAAAAGCAAACCATTCATTCACAGACTTTCAGTTTATCTATTGCACATTCTGATATCGACTGTCCCAATATCATGTGCTATTTGAACGTTACTTCATCTGGGTTAGTTGCCCTCATCACTGTGTGCTTATAAAAAATACTTTGGATTTGCTCTGGAAATATCTTCTGACACAAAAAACCCTCCACATTTTCTTGCATTCTTTGGAGTTTTAGCATAATGACTATGTTTACAACTAATTTAATAAACTGCCTGATTTTCTTTCTTCAGTTTCCATAGGTCTTTGACATTACCTTTTATCTGAAGAATTCCCTCTGGAATACTCACAAGTCAACAGTTAAAAGTCTACACCAAATCTCCCTGCTTCTGTGTCATTCTGTGTTATTCTCATGTGCATATATTTCATAATTCCTTTTCCCACTTTGTCTTAATGATTCTCATTTTCACTATTTCGCAGGGGGTTCCTTTCCCCTACTACCTTTAGGAAATCTATTAAGTATCATACAACTAGATTCTTTGTGATTGCCATGATTATGTGCAAAGGTCATTTTCCAGTTTGTCCGTGTTTCTTTAATATACAGTACTGCTTGAATCTTTTCCAGCATATGCAGTATTTCTCCATATTGCCAGGAGTGGTAGGGGATTTGCTTGCAACTGCTATTTTTTTTCTCTGTATACCTTATAGCACTCCGTGGCTTCTAACTCTTGATTAACAAGGACTGTTTCACTATCACCCCTTTCAATTAACCATTAAAAACTGAATATGAGCAAGAAAACAGAAATCTTTGCAATATTTACTAGTCAGACCATAATCTTTTACTCTGTGCTCTTTTTTTTTTTTCCTCTTTCCCTGACCATCACACAGCACCTTAGGAAAAGGGTAAGTATTTCTTTACAGATTTTAATATATTTTGTAGAAACCAGGGCTTGAAAGAAAACTAACAAGCATAATAGCACCACTCTAGATGATGAGGAACAGAGAAAGAACCACCATAACTTAGGTGAATTTAGGAACAACTAAAAGCAACTGAAGGATGCTTAAGAAGAAAACACGGCTAAAATTATTTTTAAACACTGCATTTTTTTGTGATTTGAGTAAGAGTGTTCGGAAGATGGAGTTTTCTATGATCTCCTACTGGGAATAGTCTCATGCAAAGCTGCCTAGTGCTTTATGAAGTATATAAATAGGGTGACAAGTTACAGCTAAATTTAAGAGAGAAAATGTCAACTTTAGCTTAATGCTTTAAATCTCATTATTTACAAGATTCTTATATGATACATCTACAGCTGAGATCAATGGAAATTGAAAGTTCCCTCATTATAGAAGAGAAATTGCCTTTAGTATATCATTTTTCATTAAAATCTCCCTAAACTGGAGCGTGTATCCTTCCCAACTGTTTTGCCAGAAAATTTATGACACTCTTGTTGAACTATGGTTATTGTTATTTTTGGCACACAAGGACTTGTGTTGAGAATAACAAAGAGAAGTTAACACTCTCCTGTGACTGTTTTTCCATAACTCTATCCAGTATTTAATGGTTACATTTATACAAAGAAATAAGACAATTTGAGGATATTCTTAAAATTGCAGATGATTCAACCTGAAGTTTTACATGAAGAGTGTCTACATATCAGGGAAGCACAATGTACAAGAAAGTTACATTATACATGGATTTTTAACAGCCAACCCACGAAAACAGAAAAGCTGATCACTTCTCCCATTGCTAACAGACTGGTAGATGTTGACACTGGGTCAACTTACATTTTTATATGTGCTAAAAGAGAGGATTATAAATGTGCCTGGAGCACTGCATACAAATATTTTTATAAATTAAAAAGTCTGTAAGTATAAAGTGTTTATCAGTTTTTACTGCTTGACAGCACAAGATTCTTTTCGGGATTTTCTAAATGAATTTTCTCACCTTCTCTGTTCCTAAAATAAATTGCTCTTTACACCTACTACACACTTTTCACTTTTAAATAGTTTCACACACTGCCTATGCTTGCTGTCTTTGTCTACTAGCCGGTAAGTCAAGCCCTTTTCTCACTGTATTCAGTCACCGAGATGACTGGATCATCGGATAAAACCCTCCTCTTCATTACTGGTATTTCACCGAGTAGAACCCATCACCAGCCTTTGGAGTTTGTAATCCCCCGTTAATTGGCCTTGTTCCCAACATTTCTTGCCATTAGGACTCGGAACCTACCTAATTTCCCTGTTTATATTACCATAAATGCAGAACAGCTCTAGCCCGCTTGCCTTGTAGTCTGTCAACATTAACTGCAATCGCACAGTCTGCCTACGCTTAACTCATACCCCTGGTATCTCATTAACAGCTTGGACCACAGGAACTCAGCCATAGAGAGATCATTCACTGAAAACAGCAATAATGGCACTTTGTGCTTGATTAACACAGACCAAGATTTGAAAGTCATATTTACCCATAAAATTCTGATCCCTCAAGCTGCTTCGTGATGACTGAACTCAGATACTTGACTTCTAGTGCCAGTTTGTCTAGATTCCTCTGTATTATATGGGCTTGACGACTGAAGACGCAAGGTTTGACGTCTGAAGAAACAGAAGCGATGAGACTTTACTGCACTGCAAGCTTCAAAGGGGGAAAGTACTATTAAACAAACAAAAAAACCCTATTTCTCAATTTATCAACATTAGGACAAAAAATGAAATGAAACCCAGCTGGTATTTTTGTTTCCTTTGTTACAAAAGTAAGAACTTCACAATTGGTTTATAGATAGCTACCAGCTGTATTGGATCATTCTTATCTCCTACCTTTCTCTCGCAGTACTCAGCTATTTTTATGCGGTACAGAGTGTGACTTTTAACCAAGCCTCTAGCAAATAAGTATTAGATAGATACGTGTAATATCCTTCACTTGTGTGAAGTTTTAGTTAAAAAGAAAAAAAAGGAGGGCCTTAACAAAATGATGATAGGTCAGGAAGCAGACACTGAAGTAGGAAACGAAGACTTAAGGAAGTGAAAACTTCTTAAACTAAATTTTGCTGCCAAACACAATGTAAAATGTAACTAGACTCTGAGACAATTTCACCTATGGCTCGGCCCAGATTCTAGATCAGTGCTGTGAAGAGAAACATTTAAACCAGCCTATTTAAAAATCTGTTTCTTGAATTTTTCCACACAATTTTATCAAACACCATCTATAGCTTCCTTTAGAAAACAGAAGTTTCACAGTTGTTCATCATATTCTTTGCTCTATTCCTTTTTGTAATGAATAGGGCAAGGCTCAGAAAAGTGAATTCTCAGAAATGTGAATTGTTATATTAAAAAAGTTTTATGCAATTCTTGAAATGTTCTCCAAAACATTTCTCTCAAATTTTTTCTGCAGATCTGTGAGATGTCATGGTCAACTCCATCCACTATGAATATACACTATCTACTCTTACCCTTTCTACCCCATCATGTAAGATTCTCCTTAAACCATGAGAGCTGCAGAACATGGGGCCACTCTTTGTACAGGGGAAAGAAAAAAAAAAAAAAAAAGGCATATTTGTGCTTGTCCTTAAGTACCAGTTCTCCTAGGTTTCTCTGAAATTTTGGAGAAGAAGGGTAAGAGCCCAAGAAACAAAACTGGACACAATATTTGTGGCCTGGCATCATCATCGTCATAATATTCCCTATCTTGTCCTCCCTGTTTCCTAGGATTTGATTTTTGTTTGTTTGGCCTGGGCATTTAGTGAGTATTTTCACAGAAGGGTTATTATTAATTGGTGAATGGTAAGTATAAAAATATTCTTTATTGTATATGTAAAGTTAGAATAGCTTTTTCTCACTAGGCATTTATAAATATTAAATTTTATCTCTCATTTTCTTGATCAGTTGGTTTGTTTACATTTCTTGATTAAAAATTCCCATTTAGCCAATTGAAGATGTTAAACACTATGTGTCAATGACAGATTTAAAAAGGCAATCTTCTAAATTACTTTTAGATGCAACAAAAAAATAAAAATTTCATATTAAAGATAGCAAAAGAAGGTTGTTCTTCAGCCAGTTATGTGCTTCATATTCACTGAATCTGAATTTTATATTCCGTAGCACAAAGTTATACAGCATTTCACAATAGGCCGTTGCCTTTACATTCATAGTATCATCAAAAAAAAACTTATGTCTTCTCACTATTTGCACCTTTATTCTAAATGATTTTTAGGATATGGATCCAACATAGGCACTCTGCACGGAAACTTGTAGTCACTTCCTCCACAACGAATACTGATAATTTACTTACTATTTAACTTCCAAATATTTTTTTTCCTCCGTGTGAAAAAATTCCAGTGTGTCCCAGCAACTTAACATCTTTAAGAACTTTTGCTCATCAAAAGCAAGCATTCCAAGCAATATGGAAGTCCAAGGAAGTGAAGTAATGGCATCTCCCTTTTCTGTATGCATCTTGACACCTGCAACAGCATAAAAACACTTTTCCCACTCTTTTTTATTTACCTTGGCCAAAACTTGTTGTCGCTGAATCTAGTGACAAACTTCATCATTGCATGTGGCCTAATGAGTGAATTGGGAAAAAAAAAAAAAAAAAAAAAAAATCAAAGCAGCATTTTTCATTTCAGCTTTTTTTTGGCCTCTCTTTGACAGAAATATCCATAAGCTCCTAAAGCGCTTCCTATACTGAGCCGTCTGTAGATACCGTACACCCATGTTTTATTTGTCCTCAGGCTTTTGACACTCTGTTCAATACATTATAAAAACTACATGAGCAAAAAGGAAGGAGGTGATTTTTCTTTAATTTTTTTTGTTACAGCTTTCTGATCTTTTTCTCCTATAAACATCTGTTTTGAAATTTCTGATCACTTTGACTTGTCTGTGTTAGCAAAGTGTCTATTAACACATTTCCTTCAAAAGAAAACATACAGAACTTGTTTCTTTTCTTCTAGTAGCTAACAAATCAATTGACATAAGGCAATAAAGAAACCCAATGTTTTTCCAAGATCATATAATAACCTTTCCAACTGAGCACTCAAGCACCTTGCAGAATACTATTCTATTACTCTTTGCGATGACAATTACCAAATCTGTTAGCAATAGTTACATGGTTACAGTGACATTATGGCCTTTAAAAGCTGAGTACTGAAGTCATAAACAATAATAATCAAGTTGTAAATTACCTTCTTATTGCATCTGAATAACATGGGTTTGGCAGTAGAATTTAAAAAGTACATTAAAACTAAGCAGCTTTATCCAGAAAAAAACCCCTGAAATTAAAAAATTAATTCTTAATTCAAAACCAAAGCCTACAAAAAAAATGTTAAAGTAATTCATCCAAATGGAATAATGAGTTGGAAATAGGAAATAAAGTATGTATACAGACATGTAGGTGGGTACAAGCATTCACCCCCACTTTCCATACACAAGCCCTCAAAACCCTGACAACCTGATGCAACCCACAGTGAATCACTGGTATTCTGCATCTCCAATTCTGACACCTGAAGAATATCCCCGTTGTAGAAGTTTCCTGGGTTTGATTATGCGTTTTCTTTGTTGTTTTTTTAAAAAATCTGTATTACTAGTGAAAATTTTAATTTAATATATTAAATCTTAAACCTGAAACCTTAATATAAAATTGTACTGAGTTTAATACTGTGTTTCTTTCTTGGCACTGGCTAGCTAATTCCAAAAGTGAGCTTTACATCCTGGATGAGCCTAGAACCACCTTTTAGATATTCTGTGTAAATGTATCACCTGTGTGTTTCATTTATCTGCAGACACAACTTTGAAATTTCCTTTCTTAAAAAGACAGCAGGAACTGAAAAGCCATTGCACAAATATCATTGGGGAGACAAGAGCACCACAAAGTGCTTTCAAAAGTAGACAAAGTTATTTTGCTCTAATTTTAAACAAAATGTAGATAGGTGAAAACTGCTTGGATAAACAGGGCTTTAATCATACATAAGATCAGTATGGATTAGTACTTCAAACATTCTATTTCTTAATTCTGCCTTTTTCAGGCCCTATCATTTGTGTAGTGGTTCAAGAAAGAATTTATCATCTTTACATTTCAAATGTTTTTCTAAAACCAAATTTTAGACAGGAAGTATTTCAAAAAATTTCAGAATGCAAAACAAATTAATGTAAATACATTTCTCAAATTATCTTTGAAATTACATTTCAGTCTTGGTCATTTAAAGATATAAACTATTGTTGGTTAAAATATTAGTTTGAATTTCAAAGGGAGGAGTCTATTCAAATCAGAACAACATAAAATCTTTAAAGCAAACTATTTTTCAAACTATTTCTGAGTTTCAATACTCACCTTATTAAATCTCACGTTAAGGGTTCAGTTTCAGTAATTCTATTTTTTTTATAATTAAAAGCAATAGCTTAATGGAAACTAATTTGAATTTCTAAAAATAACTGTTTCCATGAAATGACTATCAATCAATCAATCCCTTTGAGATAAGAGCCCTACTTTGTCCTGATAGCATTACTGGTTTTATGGTATCCTCAGCTGACTGACTTTGTTTCCTGCAAAAATGGACTTCCTTAAAGAGCTGCTGACCGATTATGGAAAAAATCTTTTAAAAACAGTATGTTCAGTATATTGGCATGTTCAAAACATACCATGTTCAAATAGCGGTTTTCACTTGCACTGGATTTTATTCATAAGCATATTTACATGAAGGCACAAAAAACCTGACAGAATGCTCTGTCCCAAATTATTAACATTACATTTGCATCTTCTGTTTTGAAAGATCACAAATAAATTAATTTCTAGAAAAGTCTTACAATGGAACCTTTATAGATAAAGTTTTAACACAATATTCAAACAAAAACTGGAGTCTGTACCTACCGTATCAGGTTACTTAATTTGCCTCTCCTGTTACATATTCTTGTGGAACAGAAGAAAATTGTCCTCATTTTACTTAGATAGCAATTATTAATTTCCACAAAAGTACCTACAGGTCACAGCTAGCCAATCTGATGATGAGAGCATTGGAAGAGTTAGCTAAGTGATCCTCAAAGAACTGAACCTGGCATAAAAAGCTTGCAGGATGTACCGTGTATCTCAGATAACCACCGTCTTTTCTTCAGAGAAGCAAAAAGGGCATTTGCCAGGGTTTCAGCTGTCCAGTTATAACTGCGGGCCTGCTGTCTGTGATATCTACTGCTGTAAATGGAGTATATCTTCTTAATATTCATATCTGAACATTTAATGGCGGCGGGGGAAAGGAGGGGATCTCCTTTCAGTTGTTTTTTGGATGTGGATATTAATGACCTGCTAGAAGTAAGTGGCATTCACATTACTGTCTTCATTTTACTGTGTAAGTTTCAGTAGAGGGAACAGTTTGACTGTCTGGGGCAAAAGGGATTGACATTGACCTCGGTGAGTAATTTGATATGTTAGAGCATGATTTACACAGAGCGCTGTCCAAGGCAAATCAAAATAATTATTTCATACCCAAATGGACTGAGAAAAGCTTAGGAAAGGGTCACAGACAAAGCTATAAAACTCAGGATTTCACTTCACAGATGGGTACTGATTTAGGTGAATGTCCAACTTCAAGGATCCAGCCCAGGTGTCCATGTGTGTGCAGCGGACAGCCAGGAGAGGGACAGCAGGGTCACCACTGAAGGAGAAGCCATACCTCAACTCGATTTCAGAACGGAGTTGCACAGCGATAACAATGATTTCCTGCAACTTTCTAAAGCCTTTTGTTGTTAAAGGCTTCGCAAAATTACATTAAGGATCCTCATAACGTAAGATTCTCCCACGAGAAGACATTAGATGTGCTTAATTGTATGTCAAATACATGCCTGTATCAGAGGCAACTCTGCAAAGTGATGGTGAAAATCAAAGACATCTGACCTGCCATCTATACAGAGTGGATGAGAGGGGGTGGTTTTGCTCCAAAACTTTTACCTTCTTAAATTCAACTTCTGGACACAGATTTTGATGGATCTAAATAAATTTTGATTGAATTTCTCAGAAGTAAAAAAAAGTTCCCATAATCACAAAGGAGAATAATCAGACACAGATAGAAAATGAATGCTTTACACTAATATGTGAATCCCAACAGTTATTAAAGTTTCTCAGTACTGGAGTCAGTCCACTCCATCCTTTTATAAGTGTATAGTAACTACATGTTGGTACAGACAAGACTATTATGTTTCAAATGCACAATATTTATTCTAATCAACATCAGCAGCCACATACTATTAAAGTGTTCCAGAGTTAAACTGAATTAATTTGCTTAAAGCATCTTTTCCAAACAAAATATGCTTAAAATGAATATTTGGCTTTGGGCTTTGTGTTTGGAAGACTGCCAGAGACGGTAAAAAGGATTGCAGAATTTTCCATTCCATTTCCTTACCTCTAAATAGTATTTAAGGCCAGTTTCAAAATAGGGCATGAGAGTTTGAGGGAAAGTAATTTACTTTTATTTTTTAATTATGTTAAATCAAGGGCTTACCTATTATTTAGGGTTTTCAAATAGTCTTTAGGGTCATTAAATAGCTTAATTACAAGACAGGATTGCTGAGGACATACTTGACTAAGAACAGACATGTTTGGCATGAGAAAAAGGTTGTGACTTCATGACATGCAATAGCTCAAATTGACTAAAAACCAGAACAACGCAATCCAAGCGAAAGCAGCTCTTGGAGCCTGACTACTAGCTAGATGCCACAAAAGTACAAAACCACAGGGGCCATCTTCAAGATCCCACCATAAATGTCCTGAAATCTCTGGAAAGACTGGCTGCATCAGGCCTCTAACGCACAGTGCTTAATTTTTGTACAGAAAGACTACCTCTTTTTGCTAGGAAATTTTCATCCGATTTGTACCGAATTGTCTCTTGTTACTCAGAGGTCAAGTGCTTCATTATATTCCTAATTTCTCCCTTGATCCTGAAAAACTTACAAACGTTCCTCTCCCCACACACTGCTGATCTGCAGGTCTTCTGTTTTCTGCATATAGAGCAAACTAGATGCTCCAGAGATACCAGTCCAGAACAATTCACAGAATCTACACAGATTAAAAGCCAAATGAAGGCCATAAATAATGCATGTAACACTAAGTGCTATCCACCCTTTTCTTGGATGTGTGTATCTTGTAAGATCTGCTTCTGCATTTCGCATACAAATGTATATTAGCCAGTTTTACAGGACAAATTGGGATGTGTTCCTGATGACATCTCTAAAAGCATTATCAAACTCATACTTGCTATAATGAGATTCAGTTTGAGAAAAAGGAAAAGAATAAAAGAAAAATCTGGTTCCTTGCAGTTACATTTACTAGAATAATTTCTGTTCCTAAGTCTGATGACTAAACACCTCATGCAGTTATTTTACATAATACTAGCAAGATTTTAATAGTAATAGTACTAATTTACTCACATTAGGTAACACATACTTTCAGTTCTATGATAAACAGGTAGTATCAGATATTAGGTATTAAATCTGGGTAAATTTTCATTTAACAGTAATATTAGCTATTACTGTCATATATAGAACAAACTTTGTTTCATTCCGACTCTCTGCTGCCAGTTAAAAGATGTCAGCTTTTTGTTTTAAAGAAAAAAATCTTCAGAAATCATTTGATATCTGATGCTACAGTCAACATTTGTGACAGGACAGAGAATGCAAAAGTTTTCTTTCTGAAGTGAGCAAGTTTACTCAAAGAGTAGAACAGAAAACGACTTCTTAGTGGTGCTCACCTCAATTCTTATCTGTCAGGAGAACTGTCTTCTCACTTTCTCTCACTGTCTTTTCCTAAAGACACAATGAATGAAAAATGGCAGAGAAAGTGAAGGGAAATTTGTCTTCATTTTATGTGCACTGTATACTGGTGACTTGGTGGTATCCTAAAAGATATCACCAGCAGCCAACTTTCAACAGCCTCCAGAGGGCTTCACTTACTACCTTCTACTTGTTCAATTCTCATGCATGTGTAAAATACCTAGTGTACAGCATACCTCTGTTGGGTATTTTTGTCCAAATGGAGACAATAAAGGAAATATA
This sequence comes from Harpia harpyja, assembly GCF_026419915.1. Classification (NCBI taxonomy): domain Eukaryota; kingdom Metazoa; phylum Chordata; class Aves; order Accipitriformes; family Accipitridae; genus Harpia; species Harpia harpyja. The sequence goes on along the minus strand of NC_068957.1, from coordinate 22,153,509 downwards.
CTGATGCCGAAGACAAAAGATTAGGCAGGAGGCACAAAAGTCTGGAAAGTAAAGAACTCATCCTTGATAAAGGTAGTTTACGTGCTACTTGATGGGCTTCTGTTGGCTGAGGCCAAGGAAGGGTCAACGTTAATTTAGCTTCTATGGGATTCATTTAGTTGACAGGATCTGTGTGTGATTTCAGAATGGAGCAGAGAAATGGCAGGTTGCCTGCTTTAAACACACAAAGTTAGAGAAGGTAAAGACCTAGAGGAAGGTAAGAACCTTCAGTAAATGAGTTTCATAAGTCTCTTTCCCTTTTCTGGATTTCCAACCCCATTTTTGGTTTTGTTTTGGGTTTTTTCTTCAAGTATTCAGGACCCAGTAGTCATATACAGAGCCAAATAGTCATACTAAAAATCAGACAAAAGATCTCTCCCCTGATTCACAGGATACTACAAAGGGTCGTTTCTTCCTCTGTAATAATGAATCATTGACCTGCAGGGAAAATTTCCTCATATAATCAAAGCAGTTGACTGAAGAGCACTAGTAAATATGCATTTCTCATGGGCAAGATCTCGGATGTCTTTTTCCCTGTCCTCTTACTGTTAATAAGAACTCCATGTACTTCAACAAAGCTGAACTGAGACTATTTCAAGGAGATAATTAGCTGCCCTGTATTACTTTTGAGAGATCATTAGAGACCTTTAATATCCTCAAGAACAAAAATTCAATAGATTCTCTCTAAGGAAAAACCACATTGTTCCCAAACACAGCTTGTAGTGGTAGAATATCTAATCCACTTTTTTGCAGCAATTAGAAGGTGGATGCATACAATATGGAGCCTTGCAACTGCAAACTCGGGGAGTTTTCATGATCCAGCAGACTTGTGTGCCATTGACCATTTTTAGATAAGTACAGCTTCCAGACCATTTACCCACTACAGATTTAAATAAAATGTGAGCTATAGCCAAACACCAGAGCATCAATTGAACTTATTCTATAAAACATGAAAATTAAGAAGGTCCCTTGGAGATGTAGCTCTTCTCATTGAAGAACTGGAAATATATATTTACAGAATATTATTATTTACTGGGTTCAGAGAATCTTTTGCTATAAGGTAAAAGGCTATATAGGAAATACAGATAGCTAGAAGATTTAGTAACTCACTGGATTCTCATCTTTCAGAGTCCAAAATTTCTTGGTAAAAACACCATTGTTCTTGCTTGCGGTGCGGGGGGGGGGGGGTGGGCACGGATCTTTCTTTCCCTCTTCTTAAATAAGGTAGACAGAGAAACAGATTGGGGAAGAAAAAAAAAAAAGCTATTAAATGGAGAAATTCTGCCCTCTATAAAAGTTGGAAGGAATCAATGGAATAACCCAAGAAACTATCAAGGAAGAGGAAAGCCAAACGGAAAGTTGTTCTGTAAGGATTCATGTCACAGTGTGGTAAAAGTAGAATTGTACAGAAGAGGATCTGTTCTGTTCTTTGAGGATGATACATACACGATGGTATACGTACGCTCCCGTTTTCACCTGCTTCTAAAACAGATTGTTTTATTTACATGAAACTTCAGTAGAGGAACATCAGGCTAGTAAATTTGCAAGAGTATGTAATAGTTCTAAAGAAAATTGCTGTTCATTTTAAATTACTTATTTCAGTTTTCATTGGATGCATAAATCAAGATATTTGATTACAAAGGAAAATATTAATTTAGCGCTCAAAATGCTACTACTTGTCCATGCAGAAAAATGTAGCTGGAATTTACCTCTTTGAATGAAGTAGTCTAGCAAGTTCAAAAACAGAATAAGTTTAGGAATTTCAAGTGGGAAAAGGTGACATTATAATAAGCAATGTTGAGTCCCACCTACATGTTTGTAGAGTTTAATTTGTTTATGAGCCAGAGATTAAAGTTTGTGATGTTTCTAATTTGTAATGAATGATCAAACAAGTTTGTAAGAGGTTGGTGGGGATTGAGAAGGGAAAAAAGAGAAAGAGAGATTAAGTAGCTCTTCATTCCTGCTCTTTTTTTCAGCTTCTATCATCGTTCAGTCTAACAGATTTAGGAAGAAGTATTATTTTTCTAAAAAAATTCTTATAATTGTTGATGAAGCTGGAAGCCTAAATATTGATACTATCTTCTATGTCAGAGGAAAAGAGGGTGTTTGGTTTATTCTCTTTGGTGCAGTTTCACATCAGAATTCTAGCACAGATTTGTAATATCAAAGGGTGCCTATGTCTTATTATGCTAGACAATGTTGAGTAATGCCAAACAGAAATATGTGTAAACGTTAGATAGTTGTCTAGTTGAAAAAGAAATTCAGAACATACCTTTATTTTTCAGTGGCATATAAAGTAAAGATTAAAGGTTTTAATGGAATCCTAATTCTCTGCTATACCATAAATGTTTTGACAAAACGCTAGTTCTCTGCTATAGCAGGTAATATCCTAACATGATTATCTAATCCTAGGCATAATACAATATTATAAAGTGGATCCTAAACCCTGCCCTCTTCAAGCAATGAGATCCCTGTCAATATAGCAGTAAATAGAAAGTGTTGTAATAGAAGAAAAATCCTTGCAGTTTTACAGTGGGAGTTTTAGCACACACACAGGACAAGCATGGGCAACAGCTCACTGGGGCAATGTCCTGGTGTTACTAGTGACTGATACAGAAAATGAGAGAGGAGGGGGCAAGGAAAAAAAAAAAAAAAAAAGTCAGATTACTAAACCTACTTGTATTCACTAAGGGAAGAAATGCATTCAGGCCCTTCTAAACAAGCAGTAAAAACTCCAAAAGTGGAATCAATACAGTATAAATACAGTGCAAATCCACTCTAGCACAAAGTGCTGAAACCTACTTCGCCTGCCCAGTAGCTAGTTCAGAACATCTATTAGTTTTGATTTATTTTTTAAGGAAGATTACTTCGGTGTTCTGACTGTCAACACAAAGTTAGGACATTTGGAAGAAAGAAACAGAAATGATCAAGAAGAATGTAGCAGAAGAAAATCCTAAATCTGCTGCTGTGTTTTATTTCCTTCTGTTTCAGCAATGGTGATGGAGAGGGAATTAAAACCACGGTATCTGAAGGGAATGTGGAGGTGCACCATGGAAGGATCTGAAAAGAAACTGAGTGCTCGTTACTGACAGCCACTTTGCATGGGCAGATGCTGAGGAATGAAGAGGTTCTCAGAAATAAATTTTTAGAAAATAGGAGAGTAATGGGATAATACTGAGTAAAGTAGGGCCAGAAATCAAAAGCGGACATATTATGTTGGTAAGAGCTATGCAGTGTAAAAGAAAAAAATAAGATGCAAGTTTAAACATCAAATAGTTATGGGTTTCTAGCGTCTGGTTCTCTCTCTCCAGTTCATTCTTTCACTTTGGGGACAAACAGGTATTTGTTTACCTTCACCTTTCTCCTTGGAATTACTGAGTCACAGGAATCAATGCAGCAAAAATTTATAAGGCAATGACAATCTATGAATTTAGAACAAAAAGCTACCTTATAAGTGATAAAGAAGAAAATGTCCTTTTTGAAAAGAGTCGGCAACCTTCTACTTAAGTGTCTTCTACTGGGGAAGATACCATGCTCTGTCCTTATAATTCTTCACCACAGCAACTTTATTTCTAAAAGTCAAAAATTGCATGTGTGAAATAATGATAAAACACTGCATGGTAATGATTAGCAGGGATCAAAATAGATTTTCTGTCATCTATTGTTTTCTTTCTTTTGCAACTCCATTGAATCCTCCAATATTTGTTTCAAGACTGAAAAGGTTCAAGAGCTCTAGGAAAAAGAAATTAGAAAATCTTAGAGCATTAAATTTATGCTAGTATTACTGGTTACATGAATTTATAACATACATGACCAATACTGATATTTTCGAAGAACTCCCTACCATACAAACACCAGACTAACATAAAATATATATATGTGTCACTTTTATCTCCCACTCCTATTTTGCACTACTGAAAAATTGCAAAACCCACGACGTTTACTGTTTCTCATTACAATAGGAACTTAAATTCCTTCCTTTCAGTTCTCTCCAAATTTCTCTAAAGATCTCTTATTCAGAAAAATCTTCCTTCTAAGGTCTTCAGCCAACAGGTTTCCAGAGCATGGTGTTTACCCAGCCTTATCATCACAGGTAACTTATAACACCCGACTCAGTCCTTACCAAGACTGAGCCTTTACAGTGGCTTAGAGAAGTCACTACCTTGTTTACTGCAGGATAATCTCAAACACTCTAGAAGGCACCATTTTCTCCTGAACCTAAATTACTAAGAACGAATCAAGTACAACTAGAATAAACAGCGCTGGTTTAGTGGCCATTGCGAGCCATGGTACTTATGTCCTACCATTCAACAGAGTCCATTAAAATGATTAAAGCTGACGAGGCTTCATGCCCTCCCCCATCTCTCCCCCAAATGCTCATTACCAATACTTCCTGGAAATGTGAAGTTGGATATGGCTCTTCTCACGTCGCTGGCAATAAAGCCCTTTACAGTTGTGTTGACATCATGAGACAATTATTGCAAAACATCAGAAAATTAGTTTTGGAAAAACAATATGAATTATGAAGAAAAGAAAAAGATCAAAATAAGATAAATTTTGATAACGTTTCAGGGGCTGATCTTATATGGTTGCTGACAATAACAGAAGACCGAATTGTAAAACTGCCAAGGGCATTTCTAGTGCTGTATTAATGCAGAATCAATAAGGGATGTAAGCCAATTTTTCTTACCTGGGCTGACTAACAAAGAAGAAAATCACGTGATCAGCTGTGAAACTGAACACAAAAAAGACTCCACACAAACTAACAGACTGGCATTTTTAGAATGACATACCACCAATGACCAATTAGAAAGAAGATACTAAAGTTTGCATTTAGAATTAAAAAAAAAAAACAAAGTCTTTGAGCATTATTTTTAAAAGTAATTAAAGTTGTACTTCTCACTATTTACCTAATGGCCTTTGAAAGATGAGACTCTCATTTCTTTGCAAAGAATGTTATCATATACAGGACTGTAGACCTGAATGAAGCTTGCAGTTTTGATGATGTAAACCTCTATCTTATTTTACCAATTATCTGCAAAAGGTTTCTTTATTTAATTAACACGTTGTTCATTATTATCTAGTGAATAATACTAATGTGTTATATTAAATGGAAAATTACAGTTTTGACACTAGTCTGGGAAACATCTCAATGAAAAGTGTGCATATATATTGGAAATGTGTTTTGATTGGCACCATGAAAACTGGTAGAAAAGAGGAAGAAAGAAACGTCTAGAAGTCAAAACACTGTTAGTTATTATTTGCACAACATTCTTAAATTTTTCTAAATGACTTTTTATCTTAGCTGCTCTGTTGCCAGTTACTTTTGAAGGGATTTTTTTTTCATGGCATCACTAACACCACACCATTTTAACTACATCTGTTAAAACTAAGGAGTTGTAGATGTTGCAAAATATCTTTTATTCTTCTTTTGGAGTACCTGCAAATTCAAACCTGTCCTTTCTCTCTGAGCTTCATAATCTTTGCAAGTAGCTTATGGCTTCTAAACACTGAAAACAATTCCCCGTCCCTAGAGATGGATCCAATCCCACAGATCTGTTGCAAGAAGAATCCCACTGATCTACGTGGCCTTCATTCATACAACCAAAGCCAGTACATTACATCAGGAGTACTTACTTTTTATTAACCTGTCCGTAAATCTGATGTAAAAACCACGGTGCTAAGTATAGCACAGAACTGGCTTTCAGCAGAGAACTGTGTGAGAATCCCAAGGTCACTTCCCAGCTCTCCCAAGTGCGATAACACAGTGCACTTCCAGCACAGTAAATGGACCTGCTCACCCTTTAGTTTTAAGAAATACTTTTTTAAGCTAGCAATATATTTCAGCTGTTTAAAACCTAATAAAAATACAGCACAAGTCATTTATTATCTGTCACTTCCATGTAAGTAATTCTCATAAAAAGTCAAATTTAAGATACTCTGCAAAAGAATTCTTTCAGACTTGACAGTCTTATTATTTTAAAATTTAAATGATGTATTCAGAGACATTCAATGCTGAATACCTTGGATCAAAAGCAATAGTGCAATGGAAGTAAAATTTAGTGATTAAAAAACCCCAACAGAAAATCAAGTCCAGCTGTCAATACTTTTCAATAGAGATTTACATCAAGCCACTTTAAACTCCTCTCATAATTCTTCAAGCACTCTGTTATAAATCAGATCAAAATGTATTCCTAGTCAAGTCTCCTTTTTCTTATAACATTTGATGTGTGTCTGTTGGATGAATTTCAAAAATTACTTACATAAAGTACTCCACAACTGTGAGACTACAAAGTAGAAGAACAATGTAGAATACACTACAACTACTAACTACTACTGAGGTGGGTCATTTCCTTATCCTTGAATTTATTTCCTTGGTAGAATAGGAAATTTTTTTGTTGGAAAGTAGTATTAAATGGGAATGAACTCAATCAGTTGGAAGATCACTTCTCACGAGCTTTACCAGACTATAAATTGGTTTGTATAAACTGATTTGGATTCTGGGGTGGTGAACAGAAAAATTTTTCTAATGCCAGATAACCCTGATTTCCCAAACTGATTTAGAGGGAAGGCTCTGATGAGAGATCGTGAGGGCTAAGAGAATGTTTTATGGTTTTGACTTAGTAGTTCCTCCAACCGGAATTCCCAGAATAGGCTGGCTTTGTGTGATGATTTTTAAACGGAACCAGGGAGAATCTGCAGAAAACAAGAACTGTTTTGTTATTAAGTAAACTCTGTGGCGGGGGGGAACCAAAACCCAAACCAATCAAACTGGCTCACTACAAACCATAGAGACCAGCTTGATTTACTTCTATGGACTGAGCTGGGTTGGGGAACGATACCAGTTGATGTTTCTAGCACAACTCCAGACCTAAGGTGCACATCCACGGCAGATTTGCATCTGTCATATACCAAAGAAACAGTGAATGAGGATTTTGTATATTTATCTGGATATCTCTATGGTACCATAAAGGTACGGTTTGAGAAGGAGCATATTTTTAAATAATGAGGGAGTCAGTTTATTATTCTGTAAAGAAGAGTCTCTCATTCTATCCCTATCCTAGTAGTCATTGCACTAAAAGTATATCCTAAAATATTCCTTGCAATATTCCTCTGTAGGTTTCTTTAAATAAGAGGATTCTTTCGCATGAGGCGATATATCCTTTGGAAATGAAGTCAGCTTTAGATATTAGATAGTGGGGCCTGATGGGACAAGTTTCATCATTTCAGAGTACTATTTATTTCTCCTGAAAAATGATGCCACCAGGTACTGCACCTGCTCCTTGCATTTTGATAAACTGTTTAGCATTGCATGTGTAGGCAGAAATACTACTATTTCTGTTAGTAGGAAAATGGGAGGAGGCAAGCAAGATGTTCAACTAACAGCGTTTTCCATGTGAAATCTCAGTATCTTCAAAATGCAGTGCATTTATTGTATCAAAACCACATATTTAAGCAGGTGATCTTTCTGGGCTTCAATTCAAAAAACTTCTTCAAATAAATCAGTAGGTATTTCTGCTAATATAATTGAAGACAAAAGAGTCGTAAAGTTATCCCTACTGGAGCCTTGAAATTCATTTTCATTTCCATTTTGGCAAAAGACCACTCTCCTTCTGGTAGGAGATCAGGCTTGGTAAGTGAAGATAACTTATTTTGCATGCACATCTGTGCAGAGAGGCAAGCAATTCTTTGGTTCAGGTGGATAAATTGCCAGCTTTCATATATGACAGATAGTTTAATGCATAGTGAAACAACTACTGTGGCTATTCATTGCTGCTAAATGTAACGGCAAAAACTGTCTATGACAAAAAAGCAGTAAAGAAACAGACCATAGTGTGGGCAGATGTCCACAGTGCATTAAAAAGAAATCTGTGTCCTCTTAGATTTAAGCAAACAACTGTATTCATATGATTGGCTGTAATTTATCTGATTCGTAGCAAGTTCTATCTTATTAATGCTCGTATAATAACAGATGCATATGTATTCTTTCTCATGCTTTAAGAGTCCATTTAACTTTTGAATGAAGGAAAGAGCACTTAGAGGAGCAGTCACTGATGACAGACTATTGTTAAAAAGCCATCATATATTCAGATCCATCTGGTGCTATCCTGGGAGCAATGTGTTACAAACTAATAAAATTACTGCAGAGGAAGGGAAACCAGCAAAGACAATTTAAAAAGAATAGCCATTTGTTTTATAGACAGAAGAATTACATTGGTTTATGTCACGCAAAACACTTTCTAAAATATCATTTTGGCAAAATGATCTTCATTTCAAAATGCTTCAGTCATATCCAGATTCATATTACTAATTCTTTACATTTTCCATAAATAATGATTACATAAGAATATCTGTTATGCAATGCTTAGACATTTCTGAAGTGTAAGAATAAGCCTCAAATATGTTTCCACATTTCTGAAATGTAAGCCAATAATAAAAATTATATAAATATGGAGTTAGTCATATTATTAGGACAGTGAATACATTACAAATATTCTGACTGGTTTTAATTTATTCATCCTATCATCTGTTAAATACTACATAATTTTTTAATACTTCCTTAGCCCCTTCAACTGCAGCATTAAATAAAAAAGAAACACAGTAGGTACAAGTCTGTTTTGTTTTGGTGCCTTTTCTATGCTGTTGACAGACAGGAGCATGAATTCCAACAGTTTTTATAAATTACTTCAAAAATGTTTTTCTAGCTCCAAGTTTTCCCAGTCATAAGTGCTTATTCTTCTCGGCAAAGAGAAGCAATCATGGAGAAAACATACAGCAAAATGTGAATCTAGCAGCATAAAGCTTTGTTTTCCTCGTATTTGTTTGAATGGTTTATATTTAATTGATGAATCTCGGTGTTTGTGTCTGAATGACTTTCAGTTCCCCAGTGTCTCAATCAGCACAGTGCAAACACACAAACCGCAGGTGAGCTTCCTCACACTGTTATGCTGATGTAGCTTCCCTCTTCATCTTAAATGACCACCTGAGCTGAATGTGATAGACATTTTTATCTGGGAGTTTATGCAGTCTTTGGCCTTTTCCGAGGCAGACTATCAATTTCCTCTGTATGCACCACATACAATTCACAAAGAGCAAAAGTTCGAAGTGTAATTCTTATTTATTTAGTTTCTTTTTTTTTTGCACTGCTTAAGGACAGGTTCATACCTGAGCTCTAAGAAAAAGAAACTCTAAACATGAAATACGTAATATAAAAATGAAAGGGCAGGGATGGTAGCTGCCGAGACATATGGCTGGTAAAAAAACAAGAATGCATTAACACATTTTATATGTAACTACTCTTTCCAAAGATGGTCTTATTACAGAATATACAAGGGCATTTGTGTTAGTTACTGAGAGGCATATGGCTGGTAAAAAAATATAAACGCATTAACAGATTTTTGTATGCAATTTTACTCTTTTTTTTTAAATGGTCTTATACCAGAAAACATTATATCTTTCCTTTATTCTTTTCAGAGCGGTGATCAGAGGGAAAGGAGATTTATTAATATACACATTAGCATTAACGGGCAGAGAATGCAATCATTAGTGTCATGGCTCAGGTGTTTTGTGAATGCAACTGTAGGATCAAATCATATCACACTAATGTAAATTGCAATGAAGCTCTCTACCGGATTTTCCTATTATTTGAGTGTTAAACCTGTTTTGTCACAGATCTATGAAGGACACTGACAATAGTAAACTAACCTTCATTATCGCCATGATCTTTTTTTTTTTTTTTTTTTTTTTTCCTAAATAGATAATCAAGCTGTCATTGTCTATTTCCTGCAGGTTACCCTTTCTGGTTCTGGTAGAGTGGATAGATGCTTTACAAGTCAGAGCTGTAAAAAAGGCATTTGACAGAAGTATTAACTGCTTGGGATTTTCTACTAAAGCCACAGGTAATGATTCAACAGTAAATCTAAAGAACAGGGATGAAAATATTACATCCTCATTAGTTTACAAATAAGATAAGATTCTGTAGACAGAATGATAAAAAAATGTCCTTAACTGACTTGAGTGAAATCTCACAATTTTGCGCTCAGAAGGGTATTGAGCATTTCTGCATTACTATACTTTGTGTTTGTTTCTGTACTTGCTTTTACTTGCTATTTAACTAAATGATATTTAATAAAATCACAAATTAATAAATCGTGACACACTATTTATGATAAGACCTACGTATGTACATTTTACAATAAAACTTGGAGGAAGAATAATTTTAAAAGACCCACAGAAATGGGCACCGCTATTTGGAGTCAATGATATTATATTTGTATTGTAATCTGATGTAAACTAAATTTAGAGCCACAAACCTTCTATTTAGGAAGGCAGGCTTTCCCAGCAAAGCAAGCCTTATCCTCCAGCACAGTTCCCAAGCATGTGAAGGTTTCTTTTCATATTTCAGCTGGTTCAGCTACAGGATGCCCCTTGAAAGGAGGCAATCTCTGCAACCCCCTCAGGTCCGGTGAGGCTTCTCTGGCACTGGATTGAACAACTGTGCAATTGCCCAGTGAGTTAGATCAGCTCTTTGGTCTGACACGACTATTTTTAGTGTTAGCTTTCTAGTGGATATGTGAGCTGAACCAGCTTCCCTCACATTTACATGTTCGTTAGATCCAATAAAGAAGCTGGGATCTTTCTTGATAGAAAAAAGTCTGTTCTGTGATTAAAATTTCTTTTCCACTAGTTGGATTTTTCACTCTCAGTCCAAATTTCCAGATACTCTTGGTGGTAGTTCCAATCAGAATTGGTACTAAACTTGCTTCCAGTGTTTAAAAAGATATCCTAGTTAAATTTCACTTGGTATAGCGTGAAAACTCATATCAAATTGCCTGAGCACCCTTGAAGTTTAAATGACCTCATTTACACATCTTGTTCTGACAGAATTATATATTATCATTCTGTCCCATGTGGAGAAAGCAGATCACAATTTTGTCACTTGCATATATAAAATTAGCATACCAAAGGTTTACTCACAATGTGAAAAGTCTTCTGTGGTTTTAGACCCTTCTGTTGAATGCAAAGTGTCTTAATAAATGGTTACCTGTACCCAATCATTTACATGGTGATGAAGCCACAGTTTAAAATTCTTGACGTACAATACCCTGTGCTGTCTTGAGTGACTATATTGGCATACATTACGTAAAAGTTACCAAATCTAAAAACTCAGAATTCCCTTTAGTGTTGAAGAAAAATTCAGACATAGATAGAATGTTTGAGACCTGCTGAAAAATCAGAAGTAGTCATTTTTCATGACTACTAATCAGAGGTCTGGACTGGACGAAGTTTGTACTGAGCTGAACCAAAATTTAATGTGGTTCAGAAAGGCTCAAAGAAACATAATTTTTCAGACATTTTTGACAGGAATTATCCAAACAAGCTGGAAGGCTGCTGCTGTGTAACTCCCATCAGAGGTGATTAAAAAAACAAACAAACAAACAAAACAAGCAAACAAACAAAAAAACAAACATAAGAGTGTCCTTTCCAAGTCAGGCCATTTTATCTTCTTTCCTACTTCTGGCTGGGATCAAAAGCAGATAAGAGCATAATAATAAGAGAAGCATACACAACGTTCCCCACATGTACTTTCCTACTTTCAGCCCTTTCTAGTTCTAGAACTGCCTGCATGCAATAGCAGCAGTTTCTACACATTCAGTAAATTTCCCCTTCCCCCCATGCACACTTAGAGGCTCTCCTTGTAGAATTTTCTTCATCCAGAAATTTAAAATAATTTCTCTAAGCAATTTTTCTGAACTACATTCAACTTTGTATCATAAGAGTTCAGAATGAACCCAAATGTGATTGACTGTTTCATTTGTAAACCTACCAGGTTTTTCTTTTTCCAAACAGAATAACACCCCACAGGAATGTGGTTTAGGATTTGTTTTATTAAAGCAAAACTGCACAAAAAGTTTCTTCAGTCACATAAGACTGAAAATCTATGAACAAAATTGTCAGCCGCATCCTTGAAAGCCTGAACACCAGCATAGTGTAAAGAGAGAAAGGGTGCTTAAACCAAGAACCATTTCTCCTGCAAAATTTGGTTGCCAGAGGTAATAATAAGTTGAGGTAGCCTCAAGCTGTCTGCACCCAATATTTGTTCTTATGAACTTACAGGATCATCATACAACTGGAAGTCAATGGGTCACATCAACCACACCCCCAACAAGTCCCTGTCTGGTTCTGATTTGGGGGTTATTTCTCCCCACAACAGGAGTCTGACTTGCCCTGGAAAAGCAGGTTGTCATTCTGTTTGCCCCTATTTCTCAGAAAATATTATCAGAGGGGAGATTAGTGGAGTTGCTCTCAGTCCTTCACGTTGAATCTTTCCCCAAACTCTCTAGGCCAGAAATACACAACTAAAGTGACCCAACAGCCCAATGGTTACGGCATTCCCCTGGAGGGGAATAGATACAAATTCCATTCCCTGTTCTACTGAATACTTAATGCAATATATAAAACATTCAGTGTGGTAAGGACAGAAGTGTCTAGTTTTTTAATCCCAGTGAGGCTTAGATTTGAGGTAAGAACTGATCTGCTCAAGGCTGTGGAGACTAAAATACTTCCTAGCATGTACAGAAGCAAAACTTCATATAAGAAATCCTAGAGAGTCAATGAAATCATCAATATTAATAAGGATTATACAAGGGAGACCTATGTGTTTGGTAGCGTAGAATTAAGGCCATCAAAAACTTGATAGACACCCTAGCATCACTGATTGGCAATCTTCTCTGACAACCATCAACCCAGAGAACTACATCAAGTCGATGCTATGAGCAAAAATGTTTGCACGCTGCCCAGGCACGAATGAAACCAAATGTTAACACAAAAGTGCTGCAGAAGGTGAGAAATGTTCTAAGAAATCTTTTGAAAAAAACAGTGATGAGAAATATTAAGAGCACTAACTCTGTAACACAAAACACTTGATATCAGCCTTTGTGGCTTGTGAAGTATCCGTTACATTAATGGAGGTAAAGCAGTAAAGAAAAAAAAATGCGTAAGAGCAACGCCTGAAACGTGCCACCAAACAGATCTTGGGAGAGGGCTAACAAGTGGTCTGCATTTATTTAGTATCTCAGAGGAAGTCTAGAGAAATTTCAGTTTCACAGATACAGTGCCATTTAAGAATGTTGTCTGTTGGGGGAAATTCTTGATCTCAAAACAGTTTTCATTTCAACCAACGATCACTGCAATAAAACTCCAGCATACTGAATATATGCTTTCCCCCAAACAATTTTTCACCCTCTAATTGTTATGGAAGGTGCTGTTCGTTCCTTCTGGACAGAGACTGTGTTGATATTTAAATGATAATAATGTTGCAAAAACAAAAGACTAAAGACTTTACAATCAGATGTTTTGTATTATTGAAGACTAGATATATGCATGAAAATGACTCTTCACTTTTATTGTTCTTATCAATAAATTCATGACCAGCTGGACCAAAAAAGTATCCTCAGAATACAAGAAGTGTATTGGTGAATTTTCAACAAGACTGTTTTTCTTAAACTTTTAGCCTGCCTTCTTCAGAAAAAGTGGTGCATTATCTGTTAATCTGTCAGCACTTCCTAACAATTTCTGAATATATTGACATATTTTAGGCAGATATGTCAGAGAAGTAAGACTCTTGAAGTCACTAAAGTTCTAAAAGTTTCTTGAAAATTGGAGGCTGCATAGAGAAAAACAGGCAAATTGAAATACCCAAATCAGGAAAAGGCTGTAATGTATACTCAGTAGTAATCTGTGCTGTTATATCTGCTCTCTTACTAATGGTCATATGTAATTAGCTGCCCAGTTAGCAGACACAGCTTGGAACCAGCTGGACTACATACCACCTCGTATAGTCAGTGCATATGGAGCAAAAATAATCAAGGGAGTAAGAGCATGGGAAAAGCTGGATGCCTCTCTGCTCAAGAGAGGGAGTAGAGAGCATAAGCCACAACTTGTAATTAACCAACTTTCACTGTTTCCTTTCCATTTTCTATTATTTCATTATTCTCTTCATGCTTCCTCCCCCCCCCAGTAACTAGTAGCACAGATATTTAAAAAGTGAAGAAATATTTTAAGCTAAACTGACCTTAAACTAATTAAAATAATGTTTTTATTAATGCACAGACTTAGGGAGGAAAAAACCCTGTATTTTAAAGATAAAAAGTATTGAAGAAAAATCTGCAAAACTGTCTGAAAGATAACTTCAATAGTAACAATACCTTTAAGGAACATATAGCACTCTACCCATAGGTAAAATTTCCATTTGAGTGAGAGTGGTTCAGCATGTAGTATAGTAATATGTAGCTTATTTCACAACAGCAATTCCAAAATTAGGCGGCCACATGAGAATTTGCAGAAGTGGTCTTTGTTTATTTGTTATGACACTTGTAGTAAACTGTACCTTGGAAGTACCAGGTACTCAGGTACAGCATTTAATGTCTGTTATCTCTCACTGAAGTACAACTGTTAGAGATAAGTGCTCTTTCTTTTTATATCTGGAAGTCACTCACTGACAGACTGACTCATTTCTCTTGCAAGCAGTACTGGGTTCTTACTGTTCTCGATAATATTTTCAAATACTTGAGTTAAAAATGCCCCACTAACAACTTCATACTTTCCCAAGTTTTGCCTCTGCCTAGTGGTATCTTGACATCTCAACAAAGTGGAGCGTCAGATTCTCTTAATTTGCAAGGCTGATGTTTTTGCTTTATGTTTGTTATTAAAGTCAAATAATAGCCTAAGAAAAGATTAGAGACATTTCTTTTCAAGTAGCACAGCCTCTGCCTGCCTCAGTTTTCTTGAGTTAAACTCTGCACTCCAGGAAAGCTGGAACAATACAGGATAATGTTATCCATGCTTTTTCCTATGTTTATTGAACTTTTGAGGAATTAGCATTTTCTTTACATCTATAGGGTAGATGAAGTTATGCATATAATCCAGATCTTTTCTCCTCCTATTATTGTTTCAGAGAGACACTGGAGTGGTATGTAGGTGTATTTTTTGAGTTTTTAGTTAAAAGTTGGAATTGTCTGGCTCATCTTACTATTCATGAAATAAGAGAATGTGTTCATTTGGAAAAAAAAAAAAAAAATCAACTAAGTTTCCACAAAAACAGTCTTCACAGCTTAGAGCTTTGGCATTTCATCAGTGAATGACATTCTTATACACAAAATGAAAACCAATTCTTAAAAAGTGCATGCATTGAATTAAAATGATCTATCAAAGGAACTGTCTACTTCCCTAGCAGGATGTGAAACAGGAATTTGTCTTTGGACATAAGAGATTCTGAGCCCAACCATCTCATCTGGCAGTTACTTTTGCTATGGTAAAAATCAAGACTAATTTTTTTAAATTCTGAGTTATAGAAAGAATTTATTTGTCAAAATGTGTTGCTGAGAATTTAACCAACAAATGAAAATATAAAAATTAAAAAGGAGAGGCAAAGTAATACAATCTAACCCTGAAATAGCAGCAAGTTAACTGTGGTCACATCAATTCTAACACAATCATTTCCTCACAGACGTGATACCCTGCATCCTGCGATACAAGCCTTACACCACCTTTGCCAGCCCAGAGAGATCATTTTTCTCTTCTGAAGACAGAAGAGAAGGAAAAGGTTGGTCTGGTAGTGACAATGCTGGGCAGACTTTCAGGGGGATGGGGTTCATGTACTGGAAAAGTAACCGAACTTCTTAAAAAAAGCCACTAATTTCTGTGTCTCTTTTCTCTAGCTGCAAGTTGCACCCAATCTTTTTCTGCATGTTATGTGCAGTAAGAACCATCTAATAATGCATCTTTGGAAACTGCATAACAGGTCAGAGCTCAGATGCCAGGAAGAGCTGCTAGCATAAAATAAATAGTAAGTAATCATTTTTCCTTTGCCTTTAATCAGAAAAGTTTGGTTCTGTATTAAATATGCATCCAAATATAAAATCTATTCTCAATCACAGATCAAGTCTTAGAAGAGGTTATTAATACGCATATGATATTGTTACAGTAATATTTTGGGGTATAAATAATAGAAAAGCAATAATTCAGTGTATGCTGAAATTATGAAAGTACTTTTAAAAATCCTGTGGAAAGGCACTACCAGGTTTCTACAGCTTTCTGCCCCGACACAGCATGCTCGTGACCGTGTTGTCAGAGTCACAATAGGTCATCTACAGCAGTTCTCTTGATGTAGGATATTGCCAAATAGTTCCTTTAATTGTGCTTTATTCTGTCTACATACATTAAAAGCTTTAGCATTTTTGCCTCTTCCTGTAAAATTTATTTCAGGGTGTAAAGCAGCTCTGCAGCTAGAGTATAGAGCTCTGGCCTCCCGTCCAGGTGTCAGAACCGTGAGCTACACCACTCCAGTACCTCCCTGGAAAAGAATTTAGGAGGAAGAACTGGACTAGCTTCTTCAGAGAAAACAGGACAACAGTAAGTGCACAGCAGTAGATTCTCTGGTCTTGTTCCCTCCCTCCATATCTTCCCATTCTTTATTATTCTCAACAAAGCTGCACCCAAGGAATGGGGCACTGAACTGTACTCATTTCTGACTAAATTTCACACCTCCGTTTTCCCAAATAGAATAGCAATATCACAAAGGAGTAACCTCTTTCACTGAAAAACTCTGCAGTAAGGTTTAGTGGACTTACTATACCAACACATTTTTTTTTAAAAGATATTCAGTAAAATATCTGTGTTTAAAATGAATTGACTTAGATTTCATGTAACCAAGGAAACAGTGTCAAAAAACAGATAAAATCATGGCTGATCCAAAACATCTGAAGTTTGAGGGGGTTGTTTTGTTTTAAATAATATTTAGACACATGCCTTCAACATAGGCAATTCAAAATAAAAAACCAGTGCAGCAGCAAATATAAAGTGCTAACATGTTTCTTGTTATCTAGAACAGGCAGCGAGAGAGTACAGCCCACATCACAAGTACATAAATTCTACTTAGTTTGTATTATCCTCTGGCCACTCTGGGAATTGTAAAAAGCAGGCAATACTGTAACTATAACTAAAGTAATCTCAATGCTTGAATTAAGTCACTTTTGAAAATAAACCTTTCATTGGGGAAGGCTACTCAGCTGAGCCTTTGCACAAGAAGAAGGTGAAGCTTATAAGGGTGGAGCCTTTCCATCAGCTCTGGCATCTTACATGTGTGAACATAATATTTGTTTTGAATGTATGCATGATAATGAATTTAGAATGTAACTTTAAAAAGGGTTATCTTTCCCTGAATGTGCCAACGCTTTCTACCTCCTTAGGTCACAGACAAGGATCTGCTTTGTATTTAGCATAAATAAGGAAACAAATTAGCAGTATGCTGTCAGAACCACTTAATATACAGAGAAATTTCAAAACTATATAAAGAGGAACTAAACATTGTTTAGGAGGAAGGTACTCCAGAATCTGATTTAACAACAGCATCAGCACTTAACAGAGTCAGGATTACCTAAGCATTCTCAAGATAACAAAAAAAAAAAAAATCTAGTCTTAAGGAATTTTTTTACCTTAACACAGGCAATCAATGGGTAACAACCAAATTAAGCAACTAACCAATAGATGTGATGTTTATATAGTGACTAGGCAAATTAAAAAAGCAAGCATGGCTTGTAAGTAATGGTTAAATGTAGAACTTTTACCTATCCTGGCAAAGATGGGTAAAAGATGGTTTTGAAGAAGTTGTTTCAAGAGTTTTTAACACAACATCCCATTTTACAACCTTCCAGCAAGATACTGCAATTAAAAGATTAATTATATTAGAGTGCTTTGTTTAATTATTTTGGGGAAAATGAGGTACTATCAAAGACCAAGGACAAAATTGTCCCAGATGTGAATAGGTTTTTGCTTCTGTCCTCAGGATAATTCATTATTTGCTATTTATGGCAAAGTAGGAGGCAGAAAAGAGTTCTGAGCTGTCTCAGGCTGATGAGCTGTCAAAAAAAACAAAAACAACACCAAAAAAACCCAACACCAAGCCAAAATCCTTGCTTACTGGGTGATTAAAGCAATGCCTTTTTGTGCTGTTCAGTAGCATAATAAGTTGTTTCCAGAAAAGGGAAAAAGTGTTGAAGTTTGCCAATTCTATAAGCAGGTTTGTTAATAAAGGTCAACGTAAAGCTAATCAGTATTTAATTATTTTAATCTCTTCATTGAAATGGAAAACAAAGGGAGGATTTTTACCTTTTATAAAACACTCAGTAAAGGCTCATAAATAATTAAATCCAAAGAAGTTGAGTTTACAAACTGTTCCAGATGTCATAATGAAAATGAAAGAATAGAAATGGCTTCTTTTTGCTCATTCAAATCAAGTAATAGCATTTCGATGGTCATGCCAGAAGACCCAAATCACAGACCAAATACCAAAATCCCAGTATCTATTCATGTTGACTCCTGATGCATCTAAGTGTAAAACTTCTTCACTGTAGGAACTGATTTGGTGAAAGCATCGTTTTTCTGACAGATTTCTATCCCTAGCCCTGATAGCACTGTAATTTGAGTTGAAATTGCCATGCCTTGCTTAAGCTGAGAGGAGAGTCCCTCTGTGACACTGTCATGTTAACCCTTAAATGCTACAGCGTAATGGTGCAGCCCCTTAGACCACTGTCTAAAAGGTCGCATGGCATAGCTATTTCTTCCTTTGGCCACTGAAGGAATCTAAAGGACTGGCTTAGACAAGATGCCCAACTTTTAAACAACTCTCACAAAATTATTTCTCCCCAGAAGACTTTCAGTTACTATTTACTAAAATGGCTTCCTGGCATACAACTTCACCAATGCTTGGTAGTGGGACAGAGATTTTGTATTCTCTGCAACTTAATAATCAACAATACAACAACAGTTGTAAAAATATGGGGATAGAAGTTTTTCCTAGTTTTCATTTCCATTGGTAAGATAAACCATAACACTACTCTAACCTTCTGACCTCTTTAAGCCCACCTACAAATATTGAAATAGCAATCGAGGGGAGGGAGGGGAGTTGTTGGGGGTTTTTTGGTTGGGGGTGTGTGTTTGTTTATTTTCATGGGGTTTGGTTTTTTTTTTTTTTTTGAGTAACAGTAGGTCAAATGTAGGTTTGAACTGGAAAGAAATAACTCCAATTTTTCTTCCACTGGATGGTTCCCAGTGTTTGGTTTCCAAAGTAATAAAGACAAAAGCTGAAAAAAATAATGTAACTTTTTAGTGGTCTGAAACTTTAGATGTTGCTCTTATTTAAAATTCATATACATAAACCAGACCCTATTCCATTTTCCCCTTTTTCAGGAAAGTCTGATGGTGTTTCCTCATCCCTGCTCCTGCACATGAGTTTACTTTTTCTTAAAAAATGATTGAGCTATCACTTATACATATCCATAATTTAATATCTCTGTTGTTATATTGGAAAACTGTAGAGTTTAATAACAGCTATGACAAGAACAAATATTTTATAGCTAATTGGAAATGCGTATTTTCTACAACAGACTAGAAACCAATTTATCTCTGAATATTTACAGATAATGTTATCCCTCTTATTTCTTCCCAATGAGCACAGGTTAGAATTCATTAAAGAAAATACAGTTTATGTCCTCATAAAAATGGAGTAAAGGATGCAAGAAACATCCAAATTATGGTCTTTTTTTCTTTTGCCATTCTAGTCTATCATGTTCTCCTGGTATGGTTGTTTATGAGCTCACTCAGATTTGATCTATTCCTGCCATCCTGACAGTAAACTTACATGGAACTTAGATAGGTCTTCTCTTAGTGTTTATTCAGCTGCTCCATTAAAAATTAAACCTTGATTATTTTCTTCTACAGTCTAAACTTCTCTGATTTAGATGCTTTTCTGTTTCTTCTATCTGCAAGGCAATGATGTGATTCCCGTGTCATTATTAATGATTCGATATTGTGCCCTGTTTTTCCTAAAATTCTGGTGTAGCTAGGTCTTGGAAGGTGGGGGTGGGGTGGTGGTTATTATCCCTTAAAAATAACAAACGTCTATTCCTGTAACTCACAGTAGGCCAAGGATAACGTTTCATAAGATAGGAAGCATATCACACAGTGTTTCTGCAAGTAATATTGCCCTCTTTTCTTACATTCATCTCATGTTCAGACAAATTCGATTGAGGGCCAGCTGGGCTAAGCTCCTTCTCTAGGTGGGGTACAATGGACATAATAAATAGTTTTGCCTTTTTTTAAAGTGATTAAAAATAGCCATAGGAATCTCTTCAAAAAGTCAAACAATTCTTCTCTTTTCCATCCTTATAACTTGAAAATAATTATCCAGCTTTTCATCAACACTGTTTTTGGATATTGATGCAGACTGGAAACTTTTGCTTCAGAGTTCATACTGCTTCTGAATTATAAGCAGTTACAGTAGATATTCTGAGCCAGTCCTGGCAGTAGTGGCAGAGAAAATACTGCAGTATTAGATTTCTGCAGCAATCAATGGGAAAGGCACTGGCAGAATCTACCCTAAGGTAGTTTTCTTACCTAGCATAATAATTAAAGCTGTATTTTTAAAGCACTAACACAGGACAATGCTTTCTGGAACTATAAAATGACTGCAATCAGTACACCTAATTAACCCTCTCCCATTTCCCCAAAGAATTTTTCATGTTATTTTTGCTCCATCTTTTCTTCTCGTTAAGTGTTGTCTTGACCTTTCGGTCTGTAAAAATCAACAAAAGGCATTTCCTTTTTTATTAAAAGATTGATTGCAGGAGGCCTGGGACCACAATGAAAAGAAAAGGAGAAATAATCTATGCTCAAAACACATCAAGCTTGTTAGACAGCCAATAACATTTGGCCCAATAGTAATAGCAGTACATACCTGGTTTTCAGATGCAACAAAGCAAAATAATCCAAAGGAACATTAATAAATATATAAATAAATGATGCTATAAATCAGACAGAAATACATGCACTCTAAGAGAAAATTTTCAGTAATTCTATTTAGACATGAACACGCAGCTGGAAGAAGCTACTAAAATAAAGATTATATGTAGCTATTATAGTCCTCCTTGAGAAGGCAGGCAAAAATGTTTCAATATATAGAACTATGGACACTGATATACCTAAAGCTGAATATATTTTTAAAGCAACAGCACCTTGCCTTTACAGGCATACAACTCTTTACCAGGGTTTATGGCAACCTCATCTGGTGGGACGTTACCTGATCAAATGAGTAGATTCCAAAACTTTTTCCTGCCTAGGGTTCTGAAAATAATATAGATGAACAAGTATAATAAAAAAATTATAATTTGAAACATCACGAATTTACCACTGTCCCCAACGGATACAAAGTTAGGCCATTTTGATCTTTTAAATATTTATTTACACAGGGACTTACCCACAAATGATCCATTAGAAACCTGATTTGACTTTCAATCTTATTTGTGATACACGCTTGTCCTGTTATTTCAGCTGACCTACACACTATTTACAAAACCTATCTGAAAACCACCAAACCAATTTAATTATTGTAATAGGTAACGACCAGCTGCTCTTGAAGGTCAGAGCACTTGAATAGCATAGCATTGGGCCATGGTTCTATTTTATATTATTATACATTTATTTCTGAAGGTCTAAGATATCATACACTTGTCAGTAATCATAAATAAAATGAAACAAAAGGAAGAGGTCCATAACGTAACTATCCTTAGTTTAATTCTTCTCATTAATCTACCTTATTGGTTGTGGCATGCACTTGTTCTACCCAGTGCAGGTTTAATAGCCCTGTTTCTTTTACCATCATCCATACACAAGCCTGCTGATCAATGACAATTATTACTTAATGAACATGTAATGATGGGTAAGCTCAGGGAAAAGGGAACAAATAAATCACTCAGTCTTGATTGCAAGCTAGCACTGTCTCTTGTCAAAGTGATATGTTGTGCAGGTTTGTTTAGCCAACATCTTCAGGAGTAATCAGCACGATCAGGTGCTTCAAAGTGCTAGAAAATCTTCAATGACCTAAAGTATATTCAGTTTCAAAAGGAGATGCACGCAAAGGGGTTTTCACCTTAATTGAAAACTCTCTTCTGAGTAGTTCTTTTAAAAAAAAGCTCACAGAGCTGTTTGTTTCTTCCTGATTTTTCTAAACTGTTTTTTAATTCTTAAGTATGAGCAAAGTTGCATTCTTTTTCCAGTTTAAATAATAAAAACCTTTCCAGAAGCTTTAATGTGCAATCCACAGTGACTAAGCGTTATTTTAACAGCACTTGATGTTCATGAAACATTGCACAGCCTAAGGAACTAGAGTGCTACATTCATAAACTTAAGACAGCAAGGAGTCATGGTGAGGCATGTCAGATCAACATCATGCCAGTAAAACAGGTTATACTTTTTATAAAAGTGATGCAGGTATTTGCTTTTGTGATGCTAATTCCTGCTCATTAAGCTCTGAAGTGAAATGCTCAAATATTTTGTATCCTAGTAGCAATCACCGAAAGTTCTTAGTCTGGCTTTCACATCAGTTTCTCATTTTTCTGTTAATTAGACAACTCTTCCAAAGTTAAAATGATGTGAGAAAGGAAATCAACATCTAACTGGTAATTCATGGGAAAGTCAAATCAAATATTTCTGAGAACAGAACTATGAATGAGATATGTGCAGAAGCATGAGGTAAATTCTACAGATTTCCCCCCCCCCCTTTTTTAATTTTGATATAATATGACACCAAACGTCTGCTTCTTAAACTGAGGGTTTGGCTTTTTCAAATAACGGTTACAACAACAAGATTTAAATTGTTATTTAGAACTTCAGAATCAAAATAGGATGTCATCACAGGATGTTGTAATTTCTGTGGGATGGAAATAGGCTATCACCATTGGAAGAAGTCCAAATGAAGTTTTAATTTGAAATGTCTTCAAGAAATAATAGTTTCTAACATAAACATCTATAGTTTAGCAAAATGTTTCTTTCTAAGGAAAGATCATTCCACAAGACAGTTTCTGTACCATTCTCTGAATTCTTTGTGTTAACAATCCTTGACTTGCAAAATGGCCTTTCTAACAATGCATAAGGATGCTCAGTTTTATTTAATATACAGTTTAGCAACTTTCTAAAAAATAATGCTCAGAAGAGTATAAAGCTTATAGAAACTCCCTGTGCAAATTTAAACAAGATTAATCTAGTAAAAAAGGCAGGAAAAGGGTTACTTCCTCACATAAGGAAGATTTATTTTCTGTGTTATATATTCAATTATTTACTTTCAAACTCAAAAGAAATACTTATACAAAATTTAAGAGAACATTTACGACTATCCAAAGTTTCCTCCTAATCTGATGTACCGTTTACCAAGCATAAAGGACTGTTAGACATTCAAATAACAGGTTGTCTGTAAAGCACTGAAAAAACCACACTTTGTGTTTTCAAACATATCATTAAAGGAACGGCTTCTCTGGGAGGAGAGAAAAAAAAAGAAATTAAAAGAAAACCCCACAGATTTCAAAAGCCTTTCTGGCTTTTAAAAGTAAGGAGAGGGAAAAAAAGAAAGAAAAAGAACTGTTTCAAGTCAAAGCAGGTAACTGTTCTAGGGCAATGCCATGTTGGAAAAGAATTTAAATACTTAATTGTAATTCCTACCAACAGAAAAACTCATAATCATTCTTATCTCCTAAAATAGCTTGTCAAACATGAAAAAGGCTTATTGCTGAAACAGGCTGTATCTGGGTAAGAATCATAAGCGGAAACATACTTTAATTACCTTTTCCAATATCTTCAGCTAAAAGTTAATTTTAATGAGACAAATTGCTTATGTTGTATTTAGTCTTTCCTGTCTCACACGAGCTTGGGTTTTGTTCGTTGTTTTGGGTCAGGCAGGTAAAGATAGGCAAACTCATCTCAAAAACTATCAGAACAACACAGGACAGTCTAAAAGTTGAGGTGTTCCCTTTTTGAATGTGATTTCCTGCTTGTACTAAGAAATGCAAAGCAAGCCATTGTAATTCAGTATTACACAGCCAGAAATTTTGAATGATGGCATGGGCATGTCATAACTAATGTGCTGGCTTCATAAACTACTATCATCAATGGAAAAAGATGAACTCCTTAAAAGTCCTTCCACAGTTACTGTACTGACTTCATCATCTTTGAGGACACCTGACTTGGACTTACCTAATAACAAAATTTAAACTGAGTTTGAGAGATGGTATTTACCATCCTTTTTTTTTTTAAGCAGAACATATATGCAAGCACAAGGATATGGATCTTACTCATGTAACCATAGAGAAGCAAGGAAAGCATTCCACCTTTAACTTAGTCACTGAGGTTGTGAATGAGTTCTTGAGCCAGTGCCAACTATAAATACTGGTATTAAGAACATAAAACAAGTATTTATCAGTTAAGAACCAGGATGCCATATTACTCACTTATTTAAAATAAACCAGAGAGTAATTTGATTTCCTTTTGTTTTCTGAGCAAAACCAAAACGAAAACCTTACAATGAATCAAGACAAAAGGAAGGTGACTAAATGCTCACAATCCAATGTAGAAATATGCAAGAAGGACACTTCTGACTAACAGAAATAAGACCAGTTATCAAAACTTGGAAGGAAAGCATCAAAAGTATATGCAAGATAAAAAAAAATAATCCTGCTCTCAGATCTCATGGCTGATTCAGACTTTGATAGCCTGGCTTTGTCTAAATACACAGGATGCCCACTGACATGAATGTATGTATTTCTGAGGGTCAGCAAGCACATGCTGCTGAGAACATGGTTGTTTAAGACATAAGTACAGCATTAAAAGTCTGTTGTTTCTTCTTATTTGTTTGAAGTTTGAAGCCAGCAGTGCTGGGAGAAGGCAGAGGAACAAGATAGTACCTCTCAGTGACACTTGCTTTTGTCTTGTCGGGTTTTGATACTCTTTACTCCTCACAAGAGGTGGGGCTTTTTTTCTGCAAATACCCCAGCTGATCTTAACGGAATTATTATCAGAGTCCTCCTCAGCTGCACATTAGCAGGGTGATCAGAAAGACTGCACTTCAGTAGAACCAGTTAATTTTTCATTTTCAAAAAAGATCTAAGACTCATAATTTCTCTTTGTTTTCTGTGACATCACTTCTTGTTTTAAATATCTGATACTATTATGCTGGGATAAAGAACAGTTTTGATGATGGACAACAAAAAAAAAATTAGCACACTTTAATGCCTTTGAAAGGCAGTCTCAGAGGAACACAAAAATTGCCAAATGAGTGAAATGTCTTATATTAAACATATAGATCTTTGACAGCTTTTAGAAACATATCTGGGTATTATAAAATACCATTTATCATATTTATTCCCACTCGTATTTTCCACCTTTATTTATTTTGGGGGGTTTTTTTTCCTTACCTAAGTATATTTGAGATTGTATAAAGATGTCATATGTTTTGTTATCTATACACATCTTTTGAGGCTTTTCTGGGTTTACAAAAGAAAGACAGCAAACAAAAAAATTAAATCTTTAAATAGTCAAGGACAAAGAAGATAGGCTATGTATTACCAAAGCTGTCTCAAATCAAGGCAGGGCACTAAAAATGCCAGCCAGTTACATATGCCACATGGCTCTCTACTATATAAATCCTTACCACTGCTATGTTCCTTTCCTATTGGATGTAGAAGTATTAGCTGTAATTTGTCACTGTGGTATGTCAAGGAAGGAAGGTTTGCTCTTAAAATGCCACTTGGAGAGTAAACAGCAGCCTGCAGAGCAGGATTTGTTTATATCACTTTTGGTACGATGAATAACACACTTAGAAAGATATATTGAATATGAAACATGGAAGTGTAAAAGTTGTGACTTGTGTTAAATATTCACTGCCATTTCTGCCAGTACTAGTATATGAAGCTCATGTATTTCAGGCAAAGCCAATATAGGTCATTACTATATATCCCAACTAAAACCTTTTGCACATAACTTGTCGTGTTCTCTTTTTCTTCACTTTCCACTCATTTAATATTTCTGTCCACTACCTAAGAGTCACCACATCTCATCTAAGAGCTGGCTGAGTTTCAATGATAAGAGAAGTGATTCCTGCTATATGCATATGTATTTATACACATGTGTATAGATACGCCCACACGGCAAGGTCTGAGGCACTATAGGCTGCTCAAGAAGAGAATTCTGCACAGATGATGAGTTACATTAACACAGCCTGCTCTCCACCCACACAAACACAAAAAAAAAAAAAAAGAGCGAGCGTTAGTGAGTATTAACACTGAGTGTTAGGCTACTTGTAACTAACATGCGAATGAAAATATTCAAGATGCACAAAACATTTTGCCTCTAAGGAAGCAAAAAAAAAAAAAAAAAAAAAAAAAAATCACACAATGTATCTTCCAGTGCATAACACAGGTACCCTGGGATGTGACTGGAGACACCTCTGGAAGCACCAGAGTGGAAGAAGTTCCTCTAATGATGCAGTAAAACTACAGCTGTACCACACTGCAGTCAATAATTACTGTCGTCTAAGGCTACAGGGGAATTTACTATAGATTCATACATATGTGAGGAAAAGCTATTTAATCCACGGAAACATAATAGCTTCACTGACCTTTACACACCGCTCCCTCACCTTCACAGGCTATTGCAGATCCACATGGCTGTGAGCAGGACTGAGAGCAGCTGCTCCCACACCCACCTTAACTGCATTTAAAGAGGCACAGAGTTTCTAGCACACCCTCAGAGCTAGGTTTCCTAATCACCTGGGGGAGGTTGCAGCCAGCTCTCCTTTCCTCATAGCCAATGAGACTGTGTTTCATGCCAAAAAAAAAAAAAAAAAAAAAAAATCAGTGTGTTCAACTCTGAAATTTGGCCCAAACTCGGGTCTTCTCCTGGAACAACATTGGGATGCAGCTGAAACCTTTAGTCAGAAGTTGGGAAGTGTTCCTGTATGCTGAAGTTCAGATATAGCCTTGTTATTTTTAAAGTTTTTCCTGCCTATAGCACATCTGTGTGGTTGTCCCTAAAGTGTTCTTTAATGTAAGTTATCCATGAATACAAAGGATGCTAGGATGCAGAATCCTAGCAAAGCTTTTTCGAACCAATGTTGCCAATTCAGTTGTTTACATTTGCTGTAAGATTCAATCTGCAGCTCAGGGGAAGTAATTTGTACATTATACTAAGGTACTCAATTCACAAAGCTCATGGGACAATTATGTCGCTGATAGCAGAAAGCCAGAGGAAGAAAAATGAAGGATACAATATAATAACAGAAGAAAGCATCTTAAACATTGTAAAATGCTTTGCATAATGTGTTACCCTATAAAACAACAGCTCTGACTTCTCCTTGATCGTTAACTCTGCTGAAGCAGACTGTGAGCGGTTGCTGTCATATTCTGTGCACCTCTGCAACACATAACAGTCCTTCCCTTCTAGGTTGGGAGGCTGCACGATACTTTTAAACTTATAAATTACATTAAAATACCTGCAGTACACTGAAATATTATTATTGGTAGGAAAATAGCTAAATACTACTATAGCTAAGAGACATTACCTTACCTAATGGAAATTGTGTTTTACAGGGCTTTATAGTGCATGAAAAACAGATGCAGATTTTGTTCCAAATTTAGTCATGTGTCTACCTGCAAGAATTATTTTTAGTGAGTCATTTGGCAAAGACTAATTGAGCTAATTTACATTACACAAGAGCAAAAAACAAATGCAATCTAATTTAAGATGTGTTGCTGTGTATATTGTAACTCAAAACATCTTAAACACCGATAACTCATTAATGGGATTTAAATATTCAGATTTTAGAGCTATTGGTTAGAGCTCAACAAAGGAAACTGCAGCATGCAAATCCTAGGAGTAGCTAGTTTTGCAACGTTATTCTGCTAACACGTTTTACACAGGAGTGATTGTATGCCTTACTGCTTCCAAGCAACAAATATAAACCCAGTCCCAAACCCATCAGAGTGAGCTTTGATAGAGAAAGGGCCTGTCGAATGTAAATGTAGTTCACAGGTTAAATTCTAAGGTCTAAGTGTACCACTGCTGTTCTCAGCCAAGTTTATTATTTTATTATACTTTCTATTGATTGCCATCATCACCCTATTGACTGGCTGTGTACAGTGTATGAGACAGTTCAGAAGAATCAATAAAGCTGTGGGTAAACTGTGGGGATCTTGGTGGGGAACAGGATGAATTGCCTAATGATGCCTACAAAAATACTTTTGTTTTGTTTTCCACTTAGAAAGAAATAAATAACAGGAGAAAAGCAGATCGAGGTGCCTTCTGAAAACTTACCTATACCACATTAGAAAGATGTATTTGACAATTCATCATTTCACAAAGCAAAATAGGCAGTTAAGAAATTTACCTTTAAATACACTCATGGTTCCATATAGCTTAGCGTCCTTGTCATAAGGGCTTCAGAAAGCAGCGGGTGCTATGGTCAGGGAAGGGAGCTCTTCTCCAAAAATACAACTCATCTTGGAAACCATCCCGTGAGCAACTTGCTGTCCTTTATCCTGCATGGCTTCTACATTGATCACTAGGGACCACACGATTCAGTGTTGCAGACGGACAGTGGATGTCACAGCATCACAGAAAGGCTGAGGTTGGCAGGGACCTCTGGAGGTCATCTGGTCCAACCCAGGGCCACCCAGAGCCGGTTGCCCAGGACTGTGTCCAGGCAGCCTTTTAATATCTCCAAGGATGAAGACTCCACAACCTCTGTGGGCAACCTGTGCCAGCGCTTGGTCACCCTCACAGTGAAAAAGGGTTTCCTGATGATCTGATGGAAGCTCCTGTGTTTCAGTTTGTGCCCATTGCCTCTTGTCCTGTCACTGGGGACCACTGACAGGAGCCTGCCTCCATCTTCTTTGCACCCTCCTTTCAGCCACTTATAGACATTGACAAGATTTCCCCTGATTTCTCCTAAACTAGGAAAAAGATTAACTGAAACATTATTTTCTGATATAAGGTCCACCATGAGACCGTGTAGTGTGAGTAAGAATATATCCCATATTAATATTCCACAATGCTGTAGCTCATTCTTATGACAAAGATTTTAATATGAACAGAAAAGAAATCCGACTAAATCATTGTTATAACAGTGCTTTAATTAAGACAGGTCCTTTTTTTAACAGAAGACTAAATGTCTAAGCTTTAAGACTTAATTTTTTAAATACAAACCTGCAAAAGATGATTTAATTATCAATTAGTTTTACAGTTTCTGGATTTATCCTACATAAATGTAATTTACCTAAATGCTCCTGTGTCAAACATTTAGCTTTTTTTCCTTTTCTTGTCATGATGCGATATAAACATTTGAAGAAATAATTCTGAAATCTCTTCTAATTGAATTCACACTATACAGAGGTGTCCCACAGGCTAGCTCAGACTACCGATTCCTAAGCCACGTACTGAAACCGTGTCCAGAAGAGATCAGGCTGTAAATCACTCCATTACAAATCTAGGATTCCTTCCAAAGGAGTTGATCAGAGCCTGCGTGGGTGCTCTCAACCCCTCCAATCTGGGCAAAAGAATTAGTTATGTTGTAGCTCAAGTGTGCAATCTGAATCCACTATGGCAGGGGACCATGTAATGGTATTTTATAGCCTCGGACAAATTTATCCATATGAAAGATTTAACAGTCTTCATGACCTGATACACTTATCAAGTTTTGTTCCATTCACTAGCCTGCCCAGGTCAAGTCACACCTACTGATTTAATATAATACACCCAGCAAGGCAGATCGTGTCCCATAAAGAGGAGACCATAGTGTCAGGCAGCATGAAGAGCACTGATCAGCAGAACAGAGCCTTTCAAATGTAGTCTGTATGCTATTAAAATCAAACCAAAAAATGAGAAGTTTTTATCGTCATTCAACCTACAGTACCACCTTAAAATAGAATCTAATTCTGACTGGTATAAAATATTTTAACATTAAAAGTTCTATTAATACCATTCAATAATATATGCCTTTCTAAAATATAACACATAGGTCAATTTTTGATTAAGATTAAAACTTCTCCATGAGAAATTACTTCATTATGCCCTCTGATTAATATAAGTCTATTTTTCATATGTTTAAATAAATAAGTATGAGAGTGTATCAAAGAGGCAAGTGTAACAAGGAAGACTATGAAAATATATTGCTCATGGAAGTCCATCAAACATAAGCTGCAAATCCAGCAGTGTTGCTCTTGCACTGCTCTAGCAGTATAGAAACTGATAGTGGCACAGATTCTTCCCTATGAAAACCTTGCTCTGCACAAGCAGAATGTCAAAATTTCCATTCACATTTTTAACACTACAGCTACATTTTCTACTTAGAAGAAAATTACCATACAGCTCCGCATTTATCATTTCATGGTGTTCTTCACATTTTTGATTCAGCATTTATGAGCTTGCTTTTAGCTAGGAGTTTATTATTATCCATTTATAGGAAGCCAACAAAATAGTAAATTATGTATTTGAAAGCCCTGCTGGCTGACATTTTTAAAGTTCATTGGACTTTTTTTTTTTTTTTACAGAGTAGAAATTTGTTGCAAACACTCAAGATCTGATAACCGATTCCCATTTAGATGTCATTGAGACATAAGTGCAATGTATTTTCATTAATATTTCATTGTGTAAGTGTTCCTTGCTTTGACATTGCCATCTTGTAGTTATTTGTCCTACATCTAAAGAGCAACTCGTAATCAGATACGTATATTGGACTTCATTATCTGTCACCACACATTCTTAGCATAGAGAATGTTATTAAGTTATAATTGCTTCTGTTTTTTCCCTTACGGAAAGATGAAGAACAATATATAACAATATATGGACTCATTATAGAACAAAAAAAAGGTTGACAACAAGCATAAAACCGTCAAATACATCAAGGTTCTGGATTCAAAACTTTTGTTTCCACTAAATACAACCCATGTTTAACTCATAAATGAAGATAAGCTACATTTTAAATGTAACAGAATATTTTGGGATTAATTTGTGATTGTATGTCAAAATACTGGTTTTTTTAAAACCAAATGTGACAACAGGAGATGCATGTTAATTAAATATGCACAAGTCAATGTCTTTTTCCAAATGAAAAGTTCGTCTTGGTCTTGCTTTTTGAATTAGCATCACTATAAAAAATAGAAAATAAACGGCAGTATCAGGTATTTCAGGTGAGATTACATCAATCCGTAATATAACAAATTGTGTAAACTGTAAGTTCCTAAACTGTTGCAGTAATTAGGAGTATAACTTGTTGAGGCAGATGTAGTGTTACATTTTTTCCCATCCTCCGTAAGATGAGGTTTTGCTCTGTGTTACCTTAGGGTAATGTTGTGGTTTAACCTCAGCCAGCAACTAAGCACCACGCAGCCACTTACTCACTTCCCCCCCACCCAGTGGGATGGGGGAGAGAATCGGGGAAAAAAAAAAAGTAAAACTCATGGGTTGAGATAAGAACAGTTTAATAGAACAGAAAAGAAGAAACTAATAATGAAAATAATAACACTAATAAAATGAAAATAATAATAAAAGGATTGGAATATACAAAACAAGCGATGCACAATGCAACTACTCACCAACCAATGCCCAGTTAGTTCCCAAGCAGTGATTCCCCCCAGCCCCACTCCCCCCCAGTTTATATACTGGGCATGACGTCACATGGCATGGAATACCCCTTTGGCCAGTGTGGGTCAGCTGCCCTGGCTGTGTCCCCTCCCAACTCCTTGTGCCCCTCCAGCCTTCTCGCTGGCTGGGCATCAGAAGCTGAAAAATCCTTGACTTAGTCTAAACATTCCTCAGCAACAACTGAAAACATCAGTGTGTTATCAACATTCTTCTCATACTGACCCCAAAACATAGCACTATACCAGCTACTAGGAAGAGAATTAACTCTATCGCAGCTGAAACCAGGACAGTAAATTAATCCAGAGTTCATTCAGAAAGAAGAATCTCACTTTAAATAGTTGAAATAGAAAGTAAAACTTAAGAAGGTTTATCAGTAAAAAGTTTGTATTTATCTACCATTAAGAACTTCATAGGTAAATAGAGAGAATCTCTTATATTTCATCATATGTAGGGCTGATATTGTTTATTAAAGTTCCCAGCGAACTAGCAATTTGGCAGCAGCTGAAGGAGAATTTGAAGCTAAGCAACTAGAAAAAAAACACTGACGCTGCACGCCTTCCATGTTTTCCATTTCCACATTCAGGGTGATCTTTAGCTAATGTCCCCATTGCAGAAGCTGAGAAGGAGACCAGGTGAATCTGCAGCAGCGTTCCCCCGCCGTGAGCAATGCAGAGCCCAATAATCAGCATTTCCAGGTGCAAACTGAGTCTGTATCGCGCCCCTCGTTTCCCTTCCTGCACCAACTCAGGTTGCTCCCTCCGTGAAGAGGAAGCAAATGTCATAAAGCAAGTTATGTTGACGCTTTGCCATCAGGAAATTTTAAATTTGCCATACAAACCCTGAACTGTTCCTGTACGGCTTCCTTAAGACTTCGTAGAGGTATCCAGCCATTAAATATATTGTATTATATTTCCACTTTACAGCACGCTATAGATTTTTTGTATTAGCAATAACTAACTGCATTGAGGGAACAGCTGCAGAATTTGAATCCTGTGTAGGAATGAATTGGTCTTTCTGGCACAGGGGAAGGAATAAAAAGTGTTTGGGGCCTCTGGGAAGTTTCTGCTGGAAGAACAACACTAAAATAATTTCAGTTGTTACCTTTAGGTTTCAGTCCCAAGCCCAAGCTTCACTCCTCTGAAGTAATGCTCCACATTGTCTGCGGACTCCAACTGCTCCCTCACTGAGGCTATATTTGCTCTGTTCTGATTTTTCCACCCCCTAAGGATCTGTACTAGATACTGCACAGATAGCTGGTGAGGCACTGGGCTGGATAGCCCTTGTTATAACAGAGTTCTGCTTAATCAGGTGTGGACAGGAAACATCATGTCAATTATCTTCTTTTTATTTATTCTTGTTACCACAGCGGGTTTGTACACACTGTGGCTCATACGATAAATGCCCCGAAATACTTGTAGGGTAAAAACCAGTCTGTGACAAACGGAAAGGCAAAACCAGTGGTAAGCCATACTGGGGAAGCAAATAGCAAATGTAATAGAAAAAATGACTGTATTTTATAAAAAGTAAATGGTGTTCAGCTGTAATCATCATGAAGGCTGATTTTACCTATACCGGCTTAACTCACAACCCACTCCACTGAAATGAGTGACACAATCAATATTGAAGTAGAGTCAGCATGAATGATGATCATATCCACACGGTCTGAAACTGAGGTTTAACTCTGTGCGCAGAAGTATACCATCTTAATTTTACCACCATATATTGAAAAAAAGAAAGATGCATCAGTAGTCAGAGTACCTAGGGTCTGTCCTGTCACCGATAACCAACACACACAATTACAGTCCAAATTGTGCCTACAGAGTCAGTGGGATTGCATGCGTATGTAATTACTATTTTCTGTAATGACTGTGAATTTCCTTTTGTTTTCCTTCTGGGAACAGTATGCTTCACTGTCACCTCTTTAATTGTCTATTTATTTATATTTGGCTATATTCTTGTATAAGATCTCTAAGAAAGAGGATACAAGGATGAAAAATCATCTTTCTTAAAGGGATCTTATACAAGAATATAAAGAAATATAAATATTATAAATAATAAATATAAATAAAATTAAGAATTATTTTAAATAATTTTCAAAATGAAAAAATTTGATGGATATTTCCAAGTACACTGCCCTTATTATACCTCAGTTCTTCCTCTTTCTGTTTTTAAGATTCTGATTTTGATAGGAAAATGCCCCCAAATGGTGTCACGACCCGGGCTGGAAAGACCAGGGAGTCGTGTTTAATTCGAAATTCCCTCGGGCTAAATTAAGGTGAAACGACACCAAGCGATCAGTTAAAGATTTTATTCATGACAGAAGCAAACTGAACTGGGGGGCGTGGTAGTAGGTGGTGTGGTTTCTCACAACAGGAATTGGCATGGGACTACTTCTGTAAACCGTGAAATCCAGGGTAGCCATGGACTTCAATTCAGGGAATAAGGAGATCCCTCCCGACAAGTCCCGAGGTTCAGAGCAGCCCCCCCTTTGCTTTCTAGACCCCTCCTCAGAGAAGGGCCCAGGGGCGGCTGGATCCCCTCTTAGTCCCAGACTTGGTCAACGGTTTTATGTCTTAAAGGGATGAGGTGTAGGGATTGTGGAAAAGGAAAAAGAAAGAGAGAAGAAGACAGAGAGAGGAAAAGGAAGGGAGAAAGATTTCATCGGCCCTGGGTCCAGCGTCGGTCCAGTCCCGGTGGGCTTGCGCACCTGGGGCTCCAGTTTGTGTCCTTTTAGCATCCTTGCCCCTCCTGCGGGTGGGCACCCGAACTCGTCAGGCTAATGAGCAGTTTGTGAGCCTTTGGGCTTGGGGGTCGTTTGGGGAGTAATTTCTCCTTCCTTGCAGACGTGGCCCTTGTTTGATCTTTGGATCAGAACAGCTTATCAGAATGGGGAGCTGGGCACCCTCCAGCACGCCCTCCCCCTCCTGTTGCTGATGTCTGAGCTGATGGGCTTTTCACCTTGGTTCCTTGCTGTGCAGGGTTTGTCTTTAGGCAGAACATGCCCCACCGCAATGTTTGAGACATTAACTCTTTCAGTCTCTCACAAAAAGACCAGAGAGCCTCAGCTTTTTATCAGGTTATTTTCTGCTTACAGCAGAAATGCCCATCCAATGTTTCTCAAAAGGTGCAGAGTACTTTGAATTGCTGGTTGTACAGCAGGTGGTTAATGATGCTGTGCTCCTTATCGGTACCATTCACTCTTTTGTCAAGCTCAGTACAGAAAAGGAGCAAGCAGATCCAAGCTACCACTTTTAACAATTTCTAATATCAGTTTTCAGCCATTCTAGATAACAGGTTTTTTTCTTTGGGAGGAGGCGTTCAGCTGGAGCTGAGCCACCTTCATAATTATAAGACAAAACATCTCAAAACAACTGGCATTTCAGTGTAGCAAAATCCCAATTCTAACATTCTGGAACGTTTCCTCGGAAATTGAATAGAATACTTCTGGGATCTGTTTATTAAATTTGTCCCACATAGACTCTGACCTTTCAAGACATAGAAAAGATCATGTGGCAAACCACTCCCAGGAGTGATTTTTGTTTTGGCTCTGACCTCTCCCTCTGACCTTGGGAGAAATGCTTTATGTATACACAGCAAAACAACTATATTTTTTTTATTCTTTGAAATGGGAGAAACAATCATTTTTGAATATTCATACAGTTCTCTTTAAATATATATGCAGAGCAGACTATTGCATGAGACTTCTATAATTCTTAATCATTTAACATATAGGTCAGTAGAAAACATCCATAATTTAGATCCAATTTCCATCTTTGCAAGCCCAGAGAACACAACTGACACTGACTCATATTAAAAAAGGGAGAATATGAGATGCTATTGTTCATTTATAGGGCAGCAATTATGCATGGAACTATTTCACTGAAATTCTACATTTATAACTTCTGCTTTCCTAATCTTTAAATGTATTGATTTTATCGAGTATTACAAATGGACCTGACAGACCGCTATAGTTAGGGCTATAGGGTTACTAGGGTAGCTTGTTTGGGATTCCTTGCAATGGTTAAATTTTAATTATTGGAGTTGGAATTATCTTTCACAAATCTCTCCCATGTTTTGGGGAAGTCTGGGTTGATCTGTTTCCAGCAATGAAGACAGGAAATAATAACACTAGGCTGATTATATTACTTCTTTTAGTACATATGCAAGGTTTTCCCTTGGCCCTTGCTTTGAAACAGAATTGGAAATTTGACGGGATGAACTGTAGTACAATGAAAGAGATTCCTGGATTTGTCCTTATGAGAAGACATTCAAATTTGACATAGTTATAAACCTCACCATTTGTACACAACTGCTAATCTTTCCTTTGGAGTTTCCTGATACCATTTCAAGCACTCGGTCTGCACTGAGCCTGACCCAGAAAGCCAGATTTCAATCACACTCACGGGCTCATGAAACATGCAGGGCAGAAGGTAAACAGATACACACATATACCAAGGTAATCATGTATATAAGCCTTGAGCTTCTTGCAATGATTTTAGAAAACCAAGTACATTAACAATTAATTTCAAAAGCAAAAAATGAGGCCTAGGAAGATTAACAAAGCATATGGGCTGTTTTGGTGTAAGAACTGAAAAGGAATTGTAAAATCACAAGATGGGGTCAAAAATGACAATTTATTCCAGGTATCAGAAGCTACTAACAAACAAAATCTTGCACCACCAGTCAGATTTCACTTGCTGCCAATTTATTGGCAATGAGAAAGACGGAGCCATGGGCGCGCTGGAAGTTAGAGACTGGAGGCTCCATCATTTCAGTGGCAACAATCTGGCGTAAGTTTTAACTGCGTAATGCAGATCAGACCTATCTTTCTTAGTATGGATGGGTCCTTGCCAATGAAAATCATGTTCCATTTGTAGAGGAGAGATGAAGGCAAGCATGCCCTGACTAGGA
Source organism: Harpia harpyja (assembly GCF_026419915.1). Classification (NCBI taxonomy): domain Eukaryota; kingdom Metazoa; phylum Chordata; class Aves; order Accipitriformes; family Accipitridae; genus Harpia; species Harpia harpyja. The sequence goes on along the minus strand of NC_068957.1, from coordinate 22,117,038 downwards.
GTAGGTAAGTGAGTGGGATTTGAATACCACAGTTAAGAGGCTCAGACTGCTCTAGGCTATAATCACTGCTTGGGCTCTATTCTGTTATGTACTGGACCCTGAAGTTGCTTGAAGTTCTGTAGTCCCTATTCCAAGCTTTGATTTTTCTCCTTCCTTTAGATGTTTGCCCCATTCTACTTTTCAGGTGGCTGATTTGCTATTTTCATTTACTTTTCAAAGTAGGTAGCTCCCTTTGGGTAATACAGAGTTTATTTTATATGTTTGAAATAAAACAGGTTTACAATCTCAGATTTTCAAGAACACAAAAGGTGAGCAAGAAATAAGTAACACTTAAATAGTTGAATATTCTGTACTTTTAGCTGATTCACTGACAAATTAAATACAGGTCTTAAACAAAATTCTTGTATTACTTTGTCACCCTGAGAGGCAAAATTAGATCAGGTACAGATGTTGAAATTTAAAAGCAGATCTAAGGCAACTCTCTTGGCAGATCAGTAGTATAAAAAAAAAGAAAAAAAAAAAAAAAGCCCAGCTCCTACTCTACCTTCTGGCCCACAATATCTATATGCACTGCTACACAGTTTGAAGAGTAAATCTTACCTTGTTTTAATCCCAGAAATGGAAGCTAATTTCTAATAGTTAAATGTGCAATGGGAAATTAACACAATAAGTCAGCTGCACTTTCCTTTGTATC